>NC_088934.1:28392500-28707500 GCF_038396675.1 Hydra vulgaris | reverse complement strand
ATTAGAGTTGTTTTAACTTGGGATCACCGTTTACAGTATATGGTATACTAACTTTATTGTAAACTTTGCCGTATATTTGGTATACTAAAAGTAAAAATGATGCTAGTGTTGATTTCAATCTATAGACTTTAATAGTAATAGGAAAGTCAGGATAAGAGTATTGATGTTTTTGTTTTTATTTTTAATTGTTTTTTTTTTTTACTTTTAAAGTAGTCTAATATGAAATCCAACAACAACAACAAAAATTTTTAACTCTGTGCTAATTTTACTATTTAGCTAAGATTGAGTTCCAAAATAAAGCAAATTTGTCTGGTTTCCTTGTCAGCTATTTTTATCCAGGGATAAAAAAGAGTAATGCTGGAATCTATTTTGAAATTAGTTTTGCAATGAATTAGTGAATCATAGTATACCACACTCAAATAAGCAATGACATTTTACAACAAATTTTTTTATTAAATTCAAATGTACAGCCAGTTTCTAAAACTGCTGTTGAGTTGATTTTGGCCAATCGAAAGTTAATAAAGATATTATAAGAAGACTGACCTAAAGGAGACACACTACCCTAGTTATACTAATCTAAATGATCAAAAATGTATTAATTCTACTGAAACTATGAATGCAAAAAATTCAATTAAAAAAATTAATAGCCTAAAAAATTACTTAAGATTTACTTTAAAACATGTCAGAAATAAACCAGGACCATCAGCCTATAAAAACTAATGATTTACTGATGAACACAACCAATCGTTAATAAAAAAGCGTTTGTTATATAATTTAACTTATATATTATAAATCATTGAATAAAAAATAACCTCATTTGTTTTACATTAACCGTTAAAACTTTTTTATAAACTTGTATTATGGTTTAGCCAAAAAAAGTAAAAAAATATATAAAAAACTATTTTATTTATTTTAAATTTTTAGTATACCGTATTTTAGAAACTTCTAGTTTTAATTGAATCAATCAAAATTCTTGTTGATTAGCTACTTAATAAGAAAAACTTGTGTAAAATTAATAAATTGAAAACCCAACAACATAAATAGTAAATGACATAATAACATAAAAAATGACTCAATAACCTATTGACCAGCTCTCGGTATTAGGGTCAATATTTGGCATTGTTGAACTAACTGCTGACCATGACATTGTCTAAAGGTCAGTAATTTTTTTCTGACTTCAGAATTTTAAAACTTAATTTTATATGCTGTTTCAAACAAATTAAAAACAGCAAAATAGACACTTAAATTAAATTTAAATAAAATAATTAAAATAAAAACCAAAAAATAAACGTTTTATTTAAATTCTAAATAAAGTTAAAGCAAAAACCATAAAAATGAACATTTTATTTAAATATATGGATAAAATAAAATTTTATTTAAATATATGGATAAAATAAAAACAGCAAAACTTTTTTTTAACTCTAGAGAAAATAATAAAAATAAAAATGGCAAAACAAACATTTCATTTAAATTCTAAACAAATTAATTATAAGAAAACAAAATTAAAAAGAACGTTTTAATAAATTGTGTGGGTTAATATTGTTAATTTTGTTGTGTTTTTTAAATGAATTTGTTTTTATTTTAATTACTTTATTTAGAATTTAATTTAACACTAAATAAAAAAATTAAAACAAAATTTAATTAAAATTTAAACTAAATAGTTATGAATAGTTAATGAATAAAAATGATAAAAAAGATTGTTTTTATTAAATTCTAAATAAAATAACAATTATATGTACATATAAAAAAGACAGAAAAACATTTTTCAAACCCTTAACAAAACAATTAAAATAAAAACAAAAAATATTTTTTTCTTTTTTATTTTGAAATGAAATAAAATTGGCAAAACTAATGATTTCAATGATGTCAAATTTTTAAACTGCCTATGTTTGATTGAAAAATCAGCAAAGTCCGCATTTTTCTCTTAATTTGATGCTAAATGTTGACAAGTTTTTCTTTTAATTTGATGCTAAATGTTCATCAGTTTGTCAATTTGTCAAACCTTTCTTACAATATTTTTGGCAAACCTTATTTTTCCTAATTCCAAGGACTGAATGAGAAAACCTAACTAATACTTTGAAATATATTGAAAAGAGTTTGAATGAGTATCTATATGAAAGTTGAAACTTATTTAATAATTACCTTTGATTTTCCTATAACAGCAGGTGAAGCCATACTATATCTTTAGTAGGATTAATCTAATCACACATTTTTATAAATATAAAAATTGCAAAGAACCATACCAGCCTGTATAACAAAACAACAAAAAAAGAATTAAGAACCTTTATTTTAAATTTGAAGCAATTGTTGTTTACAAATAATTTTGAAAAAAAAACAAACAATCAAATATGGTGATGTCGAAATTGCACAATTTCTCTGATGTCATAGAACTAAAACAAAGTCTTAAAGAAAATATAATTGCTTTAAGATTTTTGCTATGTCCATTACAAAATCTTAAAACTGAGCAAAAAAATTTTTTTCTAATTTCTTTGAAAGAAATACTTTTTAACTTTTTAAGTTCATAAAGTATAAACCAAATTATGCAAACTTAACTACTTTTTTCTAATTGATAGATTGCCTGCCCAAATCAAAACCTACTATCGATGTAGCAGCACTCCTCGCATGTTCTACCTAATTGTCAATCGATGTAGCAGCACTTCTTGTATGTTCTACCTATTTGTCAGTCGATGTAGCAATGCTCCTAGTCTGTTCTATCTATTTGTCAGTCAATTTAACATCAGTCCTTGCTTGTTCTACTTATTTGTCAGTGGATGTAAGTAAAAAAAAACAATAAGTCAAAATGTATTGACTATCCAATAGCCTACAGCCATAAAGAAATGCTGATTCATCAACTGAGGGTTTTGGCTGCAATCTTTTCTTTTACTATTCTTAATTTTTCTTCTTTTCTGTTATAAGGGTAAGCAAAAAGAGTAAACTGCTGATCTATATACACTCTCTCTCTCTCTCTCTCTCTCTCTCTCTCTCTCTCTCTCTCTCTCTCTCTCTCTCTCTCTCTCTCTCTCTCTCTCCTCTCTCTCTCTCTCTCTCTCTCTCTCTCTCTCTATATATATATATATATATATATATATATATATATATATATATATATATATATATATCTATATCTATATATATATATATATATATATATATATATATATATATATATATATATATATATATATATATATATATATATATATCTATATCTATAAATCTATCTATATATCTATATCTATAAATCTATCTATATATCTATATCTATATATCTATATCTGTATCAATATATATATATATATATATATTATATATATATATATATATATATATATATATATATATATATATATATATATATATATATATATATGTATATTTTAAACATCTTCGCTTCCAACAAGGCTGCAAGCAGCCATTAATTAAAGTTGGAAGTTACTGAAAAGAAAAAGATGAAGATTGTAGAGCAAGATAACAATTGATGGACGACTTGAAGGATTGCAAATTATATGAATCAGGAAAGCAAGATGAAGGAAGCGAATTCTAAAGAGCTGATGTTCGAGGAAAAAACTAGACGAATAAGCGCTTTTGGAGCACTTAGGAACAGTCACAGAAAAAGGATGACACTTGATTGAATGACGAGTAACACGAGAATGAATTTTAGTAGATGGCACAAGAGACGCTAGCTCTTTAGAGCAGTGCCCATTATAGTATTTATAGAAAAGAGAAAGAGAAGCAACATTACGACGATGTGACAATGGTTGGAGGTTGGCTGCAAGAGCAGGTCCAACTATGTTTACAATGCGTTTTTGTACCTTGTCTAAAAGAGAAAGGGCATCATTAGAAGAACCGCCCCAGATATGGCAACAGTATTCCATACAAGGCAGGATTTGAGATTTATAGAGATAGAGAATAGAATCCAAAGTAAGAAAGTGACGAGCTCGATAAAGAGATGCAACCTTAGCAGATGCTAATTTTGCAACTGATTTGATATATGTTTTCCAAGAAAGATTGGAAGTAAGAGTTAACCCTAGAAGATGAAGAGTGGATGACTCATTGAGTACATAAATATAGAAAGATCTAAACTATTGCGATAACGATTGGCTGAAAAAAATTGAGTTTTATCTGAATTAAAGTTCACCAGCCACTGTGAGCCCCATGCTGTAGCAGAAGTGAGATCCTTTTTAAGCTCAAATGCCCCCTCCAAGCAATCAGAGGGTGTTGGTTTCTTATCACGACAAGAATAAATGGTAGTATCATCAGCAAACAATGCCACCTTAGATGTGAGAATATCTGGAAGATCGTTAATGTAAATTAAAAAGAGTATAGGGCCAAGGATAGAACCTTGAGGAACCCCTAAAGTTACAGAATAAGAAGAAGAGTGCTGTCCATCGAGGACAACTTTTATACTGAGATTGGAAAGGATTCAATAATCTTAAAGATGTTCCCGGATACACCATAAGAAGAAAGCTTATGAAGAAGACCAGCATGCCAAACTTTATCAAAAGCTTTTGAAATGTCAAGAGCGATGGCCTTAACCTCTCCACCTTTATCTAATGCATGATAAAACCTATCAGTTATTACTGTTAGCAAATCAGCTGTAGAACGAGAAGATCGAAATCCATAATGATGGTCAGAAAGTTATTAGATTTAAGATGAGAAATTAAGTGTTTGTTAATTAAAGACTCAAAAACCTTGCTTATGATAGGAAGAAGACTAATGGGACGGTAGTTAGATGAATCAAATCGCTCTCCAGAATTTTTGAAGATGGGGATAACAGATGCCGCTTTCCAGCAGGCTGGAAAACAAGATATATATATATATATATATATATATATATATATATATATATACATATATATATATATATATATATATATATATATATATATATATATCTATATCTCTATATATATAAGCTCGTGGGTAAGTACTTTGTAACTTACTGAACTTTTTTAATGAAATTTTTAGGAGCCTATTTAAATTTTTTTTTAAGTTTTTAAATACACTTTAAACACACAGCACCGGGCGACACCATCACGACGTGACACAGAGCAGCGACACCAAAATAAATAAAATGCAAGTATGCCAGAATTTTTTTTCTAAAGGATCTGTTTTTTAAATTTCTAGATATAGATGACTTTTTTTAGATTCACCTTTCCCCTGTTAGTCTAGAATGGTGACACAAAAAGTTTACCGCTCTGGGTGACACCAAACTTAGCAACACCACTGGTAGTTCTTAGTTTATTATTATTTTAATAAAACTATTTAATATATTATTTTAATAATAATAACGATAATATAATATATAATAATTTCTGTATTTAACTAAAAACATTTTTCTTGTAGCTGCGCTTAGTCAATTTGTTTTATTTTATTTTAAATCATTTTATTTATTTTCTTGTAAGTTTTGACACAAATTACAATTAAATGAATGAATATTCTAGATAAATTTAAAACTATTAATTGTGTGTTTGTGATTCTTTCTTCATTCCGCAAACCAAAAATTAGAGTTTACCATATATGTTTATGAATAAAAATTCAAACAATTATGATTGTTATTTTTTGATTCTAATCTTTTTAAATAAGAGTTGTTATATTGTTTCTAAGCATTAACCAGTTTATTGTTATAACACTCTAAATTACAAATAAATATAAACCTATAAACTTAAATAACAACTCAACAAGTACAAAAAATACTGTATATATCAAAAAAATGTTGTGTGGTATTCAGCTAAATTAAAGCTTATTATACAAATTATATGCTTTGTTAGATAAAACAAATATGTAATGCACACTGATTTATTCTGGGAATTTCTAGTCTCAATGGTCCCTCATTCCAAAACCTTTTTTACTGAGTTAAACTCTTTTTTGTTAAGATCTATCCTTTAAAGAATGCATAGATCTTAAGGCTGCTTGCAACTTAGGCGACAAGAAAAATTCATCTTTGAATGTTTTTTCGATAGTTATCACTAAATCAGTTTTCACTCTAAACTTATTGTTGGTTCAACTCAACGCATTAAATGTTTTTCACTTGGAGCTTTCTTTATACTCTTTACATACCCAAAGTTGCAAGAGAGCAGTCAAATAAATTACTGAGTCTATGGTTAAATAAAAAAAAAGGTTTTATATTATCACAGTTGTGAAATCAAACAAAATTGCCTTTGTTGAAATTAAAAAAAGACTATATGAAGTGATCAATATGCGAAAAATTAAAAATTACTAAATTTTTAAAGTATCTTGTTTTCACACAAAACAATTTTATGCATAATCAATTAAGCTTTTTTATTATTAATTACTTGGATGGTACTTGTTTTTATCTTTAAGCTAGTTAAATTTATTGGGGAGTAGTTAAATTTATTGGTGGAAAGTCCCAAAGACTCCGGCTTTATATGTCTATTTTTTCCTGGTCTCTGGTATTCAGAAGCTCTAAATATGTTAGTTTTGCCTATGATCTGCTATAAGAAAAAAAATAATGAGATTTAATGACTTGGAACTTATTGTTTTTAAACCTGGAGTCAGGAAGTCCTTGCTGCCATTATACCTAAGGACTCCGGGCTCAAAATTTGATTGTTCCTCTAACCTAAAAGTCTTAATTTTTTTCAATTATTCGTCCAAAACCTTTTTTTAAACTTTCAATGCTCCTGGATACCAAAATCTAGGAAGAAGTAAATCCAGAGTCCTTTTTGGGACTAAACCCAAAATTTTAAAAAAGTTTCTTTTTGGGAGGAAAAGTATGGAATTATGTTAAACTCATCAAATAAATCATTCATTTAAAAAATATATGTTAAATTCATGAAATAAATCATTCATTTAAAAAAAGACTTGCTATTCACACACACACACATAACTATAAATGCGTATTTAGATTAACAGTGTGAAACCATACTGAAATAGCCTGCTGCCAAAAGGCTTCAGAACATATATTGACGATCTTATAGCCTGCTGCCAAAAAAGAGTCCCCTAATTAAAAAATGTTGTTACTTTTACATGCAACTTCTGAATGCGAAAATATTTTTTAATGAAATTTGAAATCTATCGATTATTTTCAATTTAACTTACAACAGTACAAAAGTTTTTCTAGATAACTCATTTAACAAAGGTGGACATGGGTTGTCTAAATTTTTGGGTTTTATTTGTTCCCTTGCTCCAATCCCATGACTTTTCTAAGGCAGCTTTATTTAACAATATAATGAAATTAAAATTTCTTACTAAGTATAATTTCTATATAAAATTAAGTATTATAACCTTTTAATTCAAAAATCAACAACTGCAGTTATTAATTCATCTCCGTAATCTTTATGATCTATATTGCATTTATAACATTGCCATGTAGGCTTGAGCTTTACATTTATCTCTTCACCTTACTGTTTTGCATACTTTGACAAGCCGCATCCTACATGTTTTACAAAAAAGGAAAAACATGGCAACATATAATGTTGATTTTCCATGAAACTCTTAGTGTCTCTCCAAGTGAAGAAACTGTTTCTTCTCTTCATTGAAAAGCAACTCTAAACAATGATATTTTTTGTTTTGAGTCAGAATCGAGTTTTCTTCCAAAACTTCTTTTACATCTTTAAAAGTTCTTAAGACTCGCTACACTACAATTTATTTTTCATATTTTAATGAATAAATATCTAAGACCGAAACGATTTGACAGCAATCCCAACTCTGCATCAGCTTCTAGAGAATGGCCACACTGGTTTAGAACTTTTAAAAACTTCATGAAAACTATATAAACAGAAGACAAATTAGATGTCCTCATTAACTATTTATCACCTTCCATGTTCATTTTTAAGTTTTACAATTAAGTTTTCTTTCCTGGAAAACTTAATTGTAAAACCTAAAAATGAATTATTTTCCAGACATCAGTTAGCTTCACGTAAACAATCATCCGGAGAATCTATGGATGAGTTTTTGCAGGCCTTACATACACTCAGTAAAGGTTGCAACTTTAAACAGGTTTCTGCTTCAGAACATTATGAAGAATACATTTGTGATTTATTTATAAGTAGTTTAAGCTCTCATCATATTTGCCAACGACTACTAGAAAACTTTACTCTTAAACTTACTGAGGCTTATAATCAAGATCGTTCTTCGAAAAACGCTCAAAGAAACAACATTACTATACTCTGTAATGTATTCACATACAGAGTATAGTAATGTTGCTACAATTAGTAAACATTCTGAATATATTACTGAGCTTGCTTTGGTTTCTACTAAGCATAGTGGACTTTGTTATTTCTGTGGAAGTAAACTTCGCCCTCGACAATCATGTCCTGCCAGAGATGCAGAATGTAACAATTGTGGTAAGAAAAGACATTTCAAGAAAGTATGCAAATCATCAAAGAACTTTGTTACATCTGGTACTGCTAACTTCCATGCACCAAGTTTAGCCTTGATTAGTAGCTTTTCTATCAACTCACTCAATTCTATTGTTTATATCTTTATTGCTAGGGTCAAGTTAAGAGTTCTTCTTAACACTGAAAGTTCTGACACATATATAAGCAAATCATTATGTGACTCTTTAAAAATTAATATACTCCCTTCTAATAAAAGAGTCTCTATGGCTGATCCTTCCTTATCTTGTTAAGTTATAGGTAAAGTTTTAACTAACTTCACTTTATTTGGTATGAAGTACTCTGATATTAATTTTTTGGTTATACCCAACTCTTGCAAACAAATCATACTTGGTAGAGATTTCCTGCAGTTGCACAAAAGTCTTTGTATCAATTATGGTGGTAAAAAAGATTCTTTAAAAATCTGTTTTCATTCTTTAAAAATCTGTTTTATTACAATGAAAGCTAGCACTCTTTTCCCTTTTCTATCTCCAGAATGAGAATCAATTGCTAGAATGTAGACCGATTGCTTCACCTTCAAGACAATATAACTCAGAAGACAAAGGATTCATTGAACAAAAAACTAAAAAACTTTTGGAACTATATATAATTGAACCTTGGTAACTCTCCTTGTAAGTAACTCTCCTTGGCAATCACAAATAGTTGTTACCAGGAATGAGAGATATAAGAAACGCATGCAGCAGTGTACCTTCCGGTTTTTTCCGGAAACAGTTTTTTCCGAAACAGTTTTTATTTCTTGAGTTGTCAACTATGATAATCAGTAGTCCGATGTAAAAGTTTTTTTTTGTATTTTTTCTCAGGTGAAACTAATGATTTTTTTTAAATTTTAGTTTATGCAAAGCCGTTTACTTTGTTTTCAAGAAGCAAATTTTTAAAGTTTGTTAACAAAAAAGCTATAAAAAACAAAACAATGAACTTATGACAAAAGTAATAACACTCTAGTCACTAACTTCGTTATAAAAGCCATAAAACTATAATAGTGTTATTACTTGTATAAAGCACTTATAACTTATAAAGTTCATTCTTTGTTCAAACAACATTAGTAATTCCAAACTTTTTACAAAGTAGATAAGGATCAAGAAAAAATAAAGTAGATATTCAAATATTTTTAAAAAACATACTTTACAAAAAAAGTTTTTATTAATTGATTTTAAAATTAACGCGCGTTTTTATGGACTATTAGTAACGTTTTTTATAGTGCTAAACTTACAAGGCATTTTTATAAAGTTGTTTAAGTTCCTTAATAAGTTTTAAATATTATTTGAATATCCACTTTATTTTTCGAGATGCTTTTCTACTTCAATTAAAATTTGGGATTACTTATGTTGTTTGAACAAAGAAAAAATTATAAAAGTTATAAGTACGTTATAAAAGTAATAACATTATTATAGTGTAATTACTTTTATAATGCAGCTAGTGATTAAAGTGTTATTAATTTGAAATTAATAAATTATGAAATTAAAGAGTGATTTTTCCTAAACTTCATGAATTACTTTCAAGTAGATTTTAAGATTACTCTCGTGAATTTTTCATTACAGAAGTATGAAATTTATCGATCCAATACATTGGATAGCTGAAGACAAAGACTCGGGAGTGACACAAATCAAGTTAATTAGTGACCATTTTGAAGCCCCATTAATAAATGCTGGTTTTCAAAGAGATGCTTCTTTCTGAGTATGGAAAAAATTTAAACTTTTAGTCACAACTGAGTACGAGTCTCATCCAGTAAAAAGTTTATGGAAGGTAATTTTTAAACATAAAATTAAAGAGTTTTCCAATATATGTCTAGTAGTTTCTCTATTATGTCTATAATCGGATTGAACTCGGAAGTCGAGAGAATTTTTAGTATCGTCACAAACATATTAGCAGATAAATGCCTATCAATGAACCACGACACACTTGCCGATTGTGTCATAATTCTCGGCAACAAAAATCTTTGGTCGAAAGATAAATATGATAATACTATTGACCAATCATTGTTGAAGTATATGAAAAAACAAAGAAAATGTGATGCTGGTGATTCTAACAAATTGAAAATAGCAAATATTCAAGGTATACAAACATGCAGCGATACTGATGACGTAGACAGCAAAGATGATATGCTAACAGACAATCTTAAGAAATTAAATATAAATTCCTTTTAAATATATAAATTATTTTTTGTCATAATAGTTTAAAAACTGCACACTTTATTTTGATGTAAATATTTTATTAATAAGATATTTTATTATTGTCAATTCAATTCGAATATAACATAAAGTTTTAATGACGTTTGTTTAATTTATGAAAATAAATTGGAATCACAAATATGTTATCTGTAACTGATAAAACTCTTTATTGTTTAAAAACATTATTAAAAAGAGTTCACAAAATAAATAAGAAAAAATTTATTAACAGTTAATAAAACAACCAAAAACCAACTGTAAAATTATAAGAAAAAAAACAAATATTATGTCACGTTTTATGAAAAAAATATTTTTTTCAAAATAAAAATTGGTTCCAATTTGAAAAAAAAATGATAAAAATGATTTTTCAAATAGGAACTTAGATTTTATTTGTAACTTTTGTTATAGTAAAAAAAAAAACTGTCTGTAAATAAGTTTTTCGTTACGCAGCGAAATCTCGTAAGAAAAAAACTAATTTACAGACAGTTTCTCGAAACTTTTCTACTCTCTCTTCAACAAATCCTAATGGAATTTCTATTAAAGAATCAGTCCCTCGTTGTTCAAGTAAATCTCGGAATCCTCCTAAATACTTAAATGACTATATCGAATTATTTGAACTTATTTAACTATTTTATTTTATTTAGTATGGTAGTATGTGTTAACTAAAACTAACCTGTTTATATATTTTAGTTTACATATTATTATATGAAAAGCCTTCTATGCTGGCTTAGAACTAATCATAGACTATTAAATTCACTACACTAAAAGTTTTGGACTACAGGAAGAAGAGTAGGGACTTTAAGTTGCACTTTAAGTTGAGGTAAATCAAGCAAATTTTAAAATTCTATTTGCATTATTACCATCTCATCCAACTGCTTGATATCCTCTTTTAATGATATAGTGTTTTTTTAACCACAACTCAAAACCATCCCATTCAGTTAAAAAAAATCCTGTTATCTTATTCACTGCTCCAATAAGAAGATTTAACTGAGAAGGAGCAACTAAATTTTCTAGCAGTACTTTTATCTGTGTTAAGATATAAAAGGTGTTTGTTCAAAATGTTATCAAGTTTCTTCATAGAAGATCTGATGGACCCATTTTAAATATATGCTTCATAACAGGAATCAAGATTGCCAATAGTTCTAAGAGTTCCTATATCAAGTGCACATTCACTATACCACAATCAAGCTTTTTGGTTTGTTTTTACCACAACCTGTGTGTGATGTAAGACCAAAAAATACATTAGCACATTTATGATCATTATAATAATTTAAATCTTCAAGATTAAGTTCAAGATTAAGGATTATAATAATTTAAATCTTCAAGATTAAGTTTCTCAAGCACTAATCTAAGGTTTTCATATTTTTAGAAATATCTTTAAAAATGGCTATAATAAGAACTTTTGAATTCCGCTGTTTTTTAATCTATTTTCTGATTTTTTTTATTCAAAAACAATTTTTAGGAAGCCTTCTCCACCTTCTAAAGAAACTCTTACAAAACCTACACATGGGTTTATTTGGTATAACTATCAAACTTTACTTTAAAAAATTTGTATTGCAGAGAAGGCATTTTTACTTGCAAAACAGGTATATAATCATCGGCTTTATTCACCATTATTTTTGTTCTCATTTAAAATGTCAAGTCAAGTCACATGCCCTTAACTTTTAAATCAGATTGGTTATATATTAATACAATCAGTAAATATTACTACAAAAATGCAGTTGACCAAACAGAATATTTCAAAATTAATAACAGTTTTCTTAAAGACTCCTTGTTGTCAAATTTTGTTACTTAAATGCACTTAACATTTTGTAGAATGATCCAATATCTATAAAATTTTCACTTTTGTAATATCAAGTTTATAACGATTTTTTTTGTTTGACACTTTTTAATGATATATAATAATTTAATGTTTTAACAATTTAAAATTTTCATATACATACTTAATTGGAGTTACTTCAAAAAGAAATATTTAAAGCTTTCATATTTAATACCATTTTTATTCATTAAGATCAAGAAGAAGAAAAATGAATTGAAAATTATGAGAAGTCTTATCATAAAATCAAAAAATACTTAAACAATAATTAAAAAATATGTCAAAAAATAATATATATATATATATATATATATATATATATATATATATATATATATATATATATATATATATATATATATATATATATATATATATATATATATATATATATACATATATATATATCTTTCCAATAAATTAAAAAAACAGCATTACCTATAAACATTTAGTCTCACATTTATCATATTTTTAAATGTTTGTCATTAGGCTGGTGTGGCGCTTTGTAAATCAAAAAAGTAAAATTAAAAAAAAAATCAATGAAGGTTATTAAAACTATTTTTAATTATGAATATCGCAGATAAGGCAACCCTAACTAAATCTTTCTACAAAAAAAATTTATTACACCTAGTCACGTTCTAAAGAACAGCAAGTTGTTTTCCTTTTAAAGACTGCACATAGTTTCCTTTTAGGTTCGGAAAAATTTCTGAAATTAGGAATTTCGTCGCCGCAAAGCAAAACTATGTCCATTTTTAACTTTCCATTTTTGGCAAAATTGATTTTTTTGGCTTAAAATACTCTATAGGTGCACAAAAGTCATCTCCCAAAGTATGGAGCCAAAATTGATTCAACCTTTGCAACTATAAGTCGAATTCAAATGTCTTATGTTCTAAAAAAAATAATTAAGAGACATTGTTGCTGTAAAACAAAACTATCATAAGTCCATTTTTCGGCAAAAAAAAAAAAAAACTTTTTTGGTTTATAATACTTAATACATATAATAAATAACTACAAACAAGTAGATTTAATCAAAAAAAATCAAAAGCAGTGATTAAATTTAAGACTTAACTCTTTAAAACTTAAAAATTTAAACCATCTTAAGTCCGTTTTGGTTGTTCTGAGAAACAGACATTTAGTCTTTTTCTCAGAACAACCAAAACGGACTTAAGATGGTGTCTTGTTTTACAGCGGCAATTTAATTTGAAGAATTTTGTCATACTTTGTATAGTTTTAAGGCTATCTTAAGTCCATTTACAAAGTTGATTAAATGGATCCTTCTACCAAAATACTTACCGATTAAACAATTTCGTTAATAACAACGATAAACTCTACTTGTGTCAAGTAAAATATATAGTCACTAAATTTCTACAAGTAAAGTCACTCAATTTCTGCAAGTAAGCATTTTATAAATGAGCGTAACAAATTTAAAGGTCGAAAGAACAGTAGTCACTATTAACAAGTTATAAATATAAAAATGTAAATTATAATATTGAATATATTAAATAAAAACTAAAAATACAAAAAAGAAAAAAAAAAAAAGTGTTCTATGAACTTTTGATTATGAACAATTGATTGAATAACGACGTTTATCCTTTGCAGTTACATCGCAAATAGAATAAGAGGAAAATTTTTAGAATAAAAGTATTACATTTAAAAATAAGTAAAAGATTAAAGTGATTAATAAAAAGGTTGATGAAATAACACAAAAAAATCAACATAAAAAAACACTAAAAAGCAGAGCACAAAGTTGAATGAAAAAAATAAATGTTTGTAATTAAAACAAAAATGGTATATAGTAAAAAATGATGATAAAAAGAAAGATTAAAATATAAACTAAAAAAAAATATTGCGTGGTTTTTTTTTATATAGAGAATTTTTTAGCTTTTTAATGTTTCATATTCATTGCAATTCAGAGGGTTTGCCCCCATTAAATGATAGCAATTGATGCAACTCCTTTCGTGTGTTGTAAATCTAGGCTACGATTAAAGCTTTTGCAATAATAGACGAGGTTTTTGCTGTGTTTATTTATATAATATTGTTGCTGCAAAACAAGACTTACTTAAGTTCATTTTTGCTGTTCTGAGAAAAGCTATTTAAAGTTTTTGATTCATCACTGCGTTTGATCTTAATTAAACCAAATTGTTTTTAAAATACTTATAGAATATGTTATTATTTTTCATAATATAACAATGAAAAACTTAAGTTTATGAGATGCAACAATGCAAATGGACTTAAGATAGCCGTAAAACTATATAAAATATGACAAAATTCTTCAAATTAAATTGCCGCTGCAAAACAAGACCGTCTTAAGTCCCTTTTGGCTGTTTTGAGAAAATGTTTTAAATTTAATCACTGCTTTTGATTTTTTTGATAAAATCTACTTGTTTGTAGTTATTTATTATATAAATTAACTATATAATATGTATTAAGTATTTTAAACCAAAAAAATTTTTTTTTTTTTTGCCGAAAAATGGACTAAAGATAGTTTTGTTTTGCTCCAACAATGTCCCTTAATTTTTTTTAGGATATAAGATATTTGAATTCGACTCATAGTTGCAAAGGTTGAATCAGTTTTGGCTCCATACTTTGACTTTTGTGCACCTATAGAGTATTTTAAGCCAAAAAAAGTCAATTTTCCCAAAAATAGACATTGTTTTGCTTTGCAGCGACGATATTGTTTACCGAATTTCAGATATTTTTCCGAACCAAAAGGAAATTATATGCAGCAGTCTTTAAAAGGAAAACTACTTGTTGTTCTTTAGAACGTTACTAGGTGTAATAAATTTTTTTTGTAGAAAGAATTAGTCAGGATTGCCTTATCACGCTCTGCGATATTCATAATTAAAAGTAGTTTTAATTATCATTTATTATTTTTTTTTTTTAATTTTACTTGTTTGATTTACAAAGCGCTACACTAGCCTAATGACAAACATTTAAACATATGATAAATGTGAGACTAAATGTTTATAGGTAATGCTGTTTTTTTAATTTATTGGAAAGATATATATATATATATATATATATATATATATATATATATATATATATATATATATATATATATATATATATATATATATATATATATATATATATATGTATATATATATATATATATATATATATATATTTACATTTACAAATATTGGAATTTTTATAATTTTAATAAATTATAATAAAGAATATAATCACCATATCAACAAGAATAAAAAAAAAAATAATAAAAAAGTAGTAGACTATCTTAAATAAAAACTTGGTACCTGAACCAGAACCATATAACGTTATAATAAAATAGAACTTAAGCCTTTAATACATACACTGCGCGACATAAAGACACCCCAAAAATATTTATAAAACTCTGCTATACATTTATATTTAAAAACTATTTTTATAGTTTTTAAATATAACATTTAAAAAAATATATTTTAACAAAATTTAAAAAAATATATTTTAAACGTAACTCGCAATTAATTAAAAAAAACTTTTTAATTAATTGCGAGTTACTTGTTTTTTTAGCACGACAAAATTTTGAGAAACGTTTGAAAAAATTCACATATATTACCTTTTATAAAAAAAGACGTCTCAATTTTGAATATCAATAGTGGATACTTTTTTTCTGAATCACTTCAATCATTCTAGAAGGTAAAGAATCATACGACTTTTTTACGTACGAAATGTCAATTAAATTCCATGCAGATGCAATGGATGATTTCAAGTCAGCTAGTGAACTATATTGTTTACCACCTTCAAACACTATATGTGAAAGCTGTACCCAAACATTCTCAATAATAATCAGGTCTGGAGATCTAGCTGGCTGCTTCAATGTTTCAACTTTACTGCTGTTGAAATAATCCTTTACTATCTTAGCTATACGAATGCTAGCATTATCTTGCTGAAAAACAAAATTTTAATCAATGAAAGATGCTTAAAAATAATGTTTTAAAAATTCTTAAACAATTAAAAGATGATCCTTAGCGTTCATTTTCCGTCAATAAAATGAATTTTTGATTTATCATGATACCCGATCGCACACTTCTGCAGCAATTTGATGTGCAGTTAATTAAGAAATTGAAGCTTGTCTCAACAACCTTCGCCTATTACGGTTTTTTTTATTTCATACATATAAGGGCTGTTAACGTAGTTTTTAATTACAGTTCGGCTGTGTCCAATGGATCTAGCTATATAACTAACAGAGTGACCCATTTTCAATAAGTTAAAGAGCACTTTTTTCTCATTTATTTGTGTTAAAAAAAACAATTCAACAAAAAAAGGAAGTTGTATAAAAAATCGTTTTAACGTTTGTTTTTATATTAACATAGTTAATAAAACACTTTTTGTCATTTTTCTCTCAAATTAGCACTTTTTTTTCAGTTTTATTCAAAAAGTGTTGCTTTACATCTTGTTTACAATAAAATTCAGGTTTTAACTCTTGGTTTATTCTTATGTCTTAACTGAAGCACAAAGTATGCATTATCCTCTGCATAGAACTTGAAGTCTGGGATAACCAAGTAGACTATCAGTAGTTTATATGAAACAACGCTAACGTAATGACGTGATCAATATTATTGCTTAACTCATTGCCATCCTGAAAGCATCTTTTTACAGAAATAATTATGAACAAGTTAAGAAAAACTAACTAATATTTAATGTAGTTTTCTTTGAACTAGTCAAAGTCCTATTGGCAATCTATCATCATTGCATCAAAAAAAGTATTCATTCAACGTTTTTAACAAACACAATATTTGTACCAATACCCTAAAATCAATAAACTCTTTAAATAACCAAATTGGAAGTTGATATATAGACATGGCACCAATTTATCTTCAAAAGTCTAAATTCTTGAAGTCTTAAACTCATTAAATTATTTTGGCGTCAATCTCATCACAATCCTCTAAATTGACACTCAGTGGTTAGCCTATATAAAAAAAGCCCTGGGCTAATATATTTTACTCCAAGTAATTTTGATGTTTTTTTGTTTTGTTTTGTTTTTTTTGTTTTGTTTTTTTGTTTTTGTTTTTTGCCATATAAATTTATTAAATTCGTAAACCATAATATAAATACAAATAGCAGGGGCAAGAAGCAGACATAATGGGTCTTATCACCAAGCCCCTTATTGTTCTGTGCCTAAACTCACTTAAACTTACTTTAGAAAGTTCAGATCATCTAATCAAACGTTTACTCATTCTATTCTTAAATTTTACCCTTGATCACTAAATTTCACAATGCATTTAAATACCTATTAACAAAAACCTGTAAAATGTGTAAAATGTGCCTTAGTTTTACAAGCTAAACTAAATACTCGTTTAGGTATTACAATAATAAACACACACACCAGTTATTCTTAAAGCTTTTATTATTAAATAAGATAAATTTTATCTTAAAAAGTATTATGTATTAACAGCGGAAAATACGGACTATAGGAGAATATATGCTGTGAGTTTTGTAAACATGTTGCGAGTATCTAAAAAATCTGATTGCAAATAAAATTCAAGTTATTCGTGATAACTGTATAAATATTCGTGACAATTGTAAGTTATTTGTAATAATTGTAAGTTATTCGTGATAATTGTAAGTTATTCATGATAACTGCAAGTTATTCATAATAACTGTAAGTTATTCACAATAATTATAAGTTATTCATGATAACTGCAAGTTATTTGTGGTAACTGTAAGTTATTTGTGATGACTCTAAGTTATTCGTGATTACTGTAAGTGATTAATTTGCAATTAGATTTTGTCACATGTTTGCAAAAACTCACAACGTTTACTCTCACATGTTTTTTTCCGTATTTTGAGCTGCTAAACATGAAGCCTTGCATGTGTCAAATAATCTTCAAGTGGAATCATTTAAGGTAAATGGGCGTGTTTTTAAAAGTTTAATTAAAAATAGTAAAATTTACTGTTTCTCAAATTTAAGATCAATTAGTTATTTATGAGAATACTTTACTTTACAAAACACGTTTGATAAATACAATTCATATTATTAAATCTTCAAGAAGAAAGAACAATAATCATACGTTCTACTTTGATGATGGAATAAACTAAGCTGCTTTGAATTTAATCAAAACTGCGACATGCAATCTTTTAGCAGCTAATAACTACTTGCTAACAGGATGTTTTACAACTATTTGATTGGTAGGTTTATAGTTATTTCAATTGATTATTTAATGGACACGAATAATTTTATAAAACCTGCCTTGAGGTGGCGCTGAACCATTAGACCTGCGAGGGGTCGAGTTTTGTGTTTTTTAATAACAAAGTAGTGTATTAGTTATTCAATGTATCTAAAGGTAACATTATTTTGTAGACTACTATCCTTAAGCTCTTTACTTCATTAAACAAAACTATTGGAAAAACAAGTTAATACTAAAAATAAAGCAATTGTTTTCTATTAGTAAAGGGAAGCTTAATACAGCATTTGTGAGAGGCCCTAAAACTGTAAAATAGTACTCAATTGTGCCATAAACAAATCTAAAAATCATTTCTATTAACATTTATGGTCAATTTTTAAGAGATTTCTTTATATATAATACTAGGAAATCCTATTTCGATACAAAGCTATTATTTATTGACGCTTAAGAAAGACATTTAAAACTATTTATTATCTGGATTTTTTAAATGTGATTTGGACCATTTGTCTTTTAAGCAAAAATCTGCTTTTTAAGTTTTATACTTTTTTTAATGATGTTCATAGTCTAGAAATTTACTCTATTAAAAAACGAATTACGAAGCAAAAACCATAGGTATCATGTTGCCCACTATCCCCTAGATCTCAAGAAAATGATAGAACGCTTTTTTAAAAACTAAAGTTATTTTTACTTCTACTCCACAAATGATAATTATAATAACTTTATGTTATAATTATTATACTTAACATTAAAAAAAAAAAGTAAAATAAAAATTCTCCGACATTTCTGAAAACTTTAATAAAATAATTTATCTTTGGACTTACAAAATTTCAAAATCACATTAATTTAGACTATTATTTTTATAATCAGGGCACGAAATAAAACAGAAGTAGAAAAATATTTTTTTTGTAAAATGTATAGTCATATGTTATTAAATATAATTCTAAAATGTATATATATCGTTTAGGGCGCCTTACTATTTATATAAGATTTTGGTAAAGGCGTTTTACTATTGAGTAAGGGCGTGATAAAGGCGTTTTACTATTGAGTAAAAACTGGTACAGCTAGTTATACTATGCGTTTAATTTTACAGTCTATTATTATGTTACATAATTAAAGGGATTAAAAGGAAACGTAAATTTAAAAAGGAACTTTTTAATATTATGTATTCTTAATAAAAACTTGTAGCAAAACTTCAATTTGAAATGTCAATCAGGTATCTTAAACAATTTATAATGGCTTGTTAACGCACGGGTATGTCGGAAACAATGATTAAAGCTTCACTGTCTGTTGCGCAAACTAAACTTGATAAGCAAACGTCAAAAGAATTAATAGGACTTTTATTAAACGGAACTAATGAAAATGTCTCCATTTTATGTTTATTTGCATCTATGTAAAGCCATGCACTGTGGCTATGGCTGTTATTATTATTCAAGTTACTGTAAATTATTTCATTATTCATCGAAGCCCCGTCCCAAAACCAACAGGAACCATCTTGAGAACACGTGAATAAATTATCAGGATACAATGGATGAAACATAACAGTCCAAACTTCAGCTTCGTGAGCATCAACCAAAGTGACAGGCCCATTTTCCTGGCGAATATCCCATATTCCTACTACACCATCGCCGTGTCCTGTGACAACAATATGTGACTGATTTGGATGTTTATCAACAGAAAGTAAAGGACAAGCATTTCCTGACAATGCTAAAACTTTCTCGGGTTTATCTAGCTTTTGTTGACGAATATCCCAGAGTTTTAACTGCCCTGTTGAATTAATAGAAACTAGTTCTGTTGAACTTAAAAACTGCAGTCCTGTGACATTTGAACTATCTGCATTTTCTAACACTCTGATTGGCTTTTTGCGTTCAGGTAGAAGAAGATTAATTTTACCATCTTCTCCCCCTGACAAATATAAAATAAGAACAATTAAAAATTTATCTATTTAATCTTTAAATTATATTTTTTTATGATACTATAAAAATTATATCATAACAATTAATAACGAATAATTAAATATTATTTACAGCATAAACCCATGATATTGATTTTTTTAAAGTTATTTGAATACAACCTTCAAAAAACCTCCTAATTAATTAGCGATAATTAGCTTAATTAGCGACTTGAGTTGTCAGGAGTAACAGGTGCCATAAGTAAACAAACTACTTAACTTCAACCAGAATTCAAATTAATAATAGTTTTGTAGAAAATAGTTAACCATTTAATAACCATGTAAAATAATGTTTACAAGTGTATAAATATATAAAAATATCTCACCGGTAACAATATCTTGACCATAAGACGCTAGACAAGTACAACAGGCAACTTCATTAGTTGAAAGATACCGATGAAGTTTTTTCCATGATTGATCTTCTTTCATTTTGTTATCGTGAGAACTTAAAGATACAATAGAAACATCACCATTACTATTGCTATAAATAACTTTGCCAGGAGACATTACCAATAAATCTGTAACAGAACCTTCAAAAAAATATTTAATTATTTTAGTGCGTGTAAAAATTAATAAAGTTATTGTTTTTCAAAAAAATGCTAAAAATTAAATTAAAAATACAACTCCTGATACTTTTTTTTCTATTTAATTTATACATTTTATAATACCTTTAACTATATTTTAATAACTTTATTATTTAATTAACTTTAAAGTTTATTGTGTTATGCTTTATTTAACCATTATTCTATTAAAAATAATGATTAAATAAAGTTAATAACACAATGTTACAAAGTTTTGCTTACAGTAAATTTTTTGTTTGTTTATTAACTTTCCTGGAAATGTCAAAAACTAAAAAACTAAAAAATAAGTTTCTTTGTTTTAAATGTTTTGAAAAATTTATTGATCGGGAAATAAGGGGGAGGAGGAAGCAGGGGGAGGAGGAAGCAGGAGGAGGGGGAGGGAGGGGGGAGGGAGGGATGGAGGAAACACACTATTTATTACAAAATCAACATTTTGTGATATATAGTGCGTTTGCATGTAGAGAGAGAGGAGAAGGTGTGTGTTTTTGAAAGAATTTGGGTGCATACATGGGGGGTCCTAAATAGTAACCAGACTAGTCTATGGATAGACTTACAACACAGACATAGACAATTCTGTATGTTGTAATG
The DNA here is from genome assembly GCF_038396675.1 of Hydra vulgaris. Taxonomy (NCBI): domain Eukaryota; kingdom Metazoa; phylum Cnidaria; class Hydrozoa; order Anthoathecata; family Hydridae; genus Hydra; species Hydra vulgaris. The sequence goes on along the minus strand of NC_088934.1, from coordinate 28,685,914 downwards.
GACACAACAAATGTTTAATTTTTTGTCCTTGTTGTGTCTATCAAATTTTTGATGGTGTCCTAAGATTGCTCAGTTAAAAAATAATTTTCACTTCATAAGTCTACAAAGCATAATTTTTTGTCTATTTGGTGTCTATGATTTTGTCTAAATTTACTTGATTTCATAAAACCAGAAATCTTTCATTACCGTATTATTTGAAGATTGTTATGTAGTAAATTTATAATATTAAAAAAATATTGAAATGACATCAAAACTCCAAATGACGATCATTGCCCATGATTAATTATTGTTTAAAACTTGCATACATATTCGTCAATAAAATGAAAGTAAAAAACATTTTTCTTTTTCACTATTGTTTTATTCACAAACCTAAATAAATTTTAACACCTATTGGAATCTTCTACTTACTAATCCACATTTTATAAAGGACAACTCCTTGATCACATATTTTTAAAATAATTTTATTGAAGGTGATAAAGAATTTAGTGACTAAGGAAAATTTTTTAAATGATAAACTTACCTTCAACTTTTTTGAAGTAATCCCAAACTGGAGAGGGCATTTTAAAAATAAATTTTCACGCACATTCACTGAGAATTGAAAAACAACTGAACTGAGTAATTAATGAACTTCAATTGAGCACAAAATAGTCCATTTTGAGGTTTTTAAATAGACATTAACTTTTTAATCAACAGCACACGCTGGACAAAAAATTAAAAAATGAACTTCTGTTAGAAAAATTGTATTTTTAATTTTGTGCTCGTTTTCAGTTTTTGAAACGATGCTGCAGTGAAAATTTAATTACTCGTTATAAGTCCAAATTATATATTAAATAGATCTTCTATACCTCATTAAAAAATCGAGATTGTTCATTTAGTGTCCGTTTTTAAAATGATTGTCTAGAAAGACAAACATTTTTTATAGACAATTCATTTTTGATAGTTGTAATTAAAATTGTTGCAATTAGTGCTTTGTCGAAGTCTATTTTTGTCCTTTTATAATAAGTCCATTAGAGATTGTCTGGTTGCTAGTCCTAAATCAGCGGTTTTACTGTGTACATACTTTATGGATGTCTCCCAAGACTTTTCGTGGAAAGTTGTTAGTGTGCTTTTCTTATAGCCTAGGCTTAGATGAGGAAAGAAAATCAGTGAGTCACAAGACAGTCAACTTTCTGAATTGTAACCCACTATGTTTCTTACAATGTGACACACACAATGTGAAAAAAAAATCCTTATTTATTAATTAGAATTTTTTTCTACAGTGTGTATGATTAAAAAAGTGCATATCTGGGATAAGATAAACAATATTTTTTGGAATGCCGATGGGTGATCAGAAAAAATTATGACCCCCTTATATGAAATGTGGAACTTGATTAACTACTCTAGCAGGATGGTTACATGTAGATTAAAGACAATGCCAGGGTGTTAGTCAGCCCAATGGGAAAGCATATCCCGCACAGAACTCCTAATGGGTTATAATTCCCAAATTCAATCACCTTTTTTTTTTTTTTGAAGTAATAGAACAATATCAATAAAAATTCCCAATATATTATAAAAGAATAACAATAAATATTCTTAATATCACAATACTATATTTTTGGCTAACACCCTAAATGCTTTGTGTTGTTTCAAAAGTATGGAGAGAACTGAAGAAACATCACAATGACTGAACTTTTGTATTACTAATATTACAAAATACAAAAAATCAAACAAAAGGGAGACAAGCTCTTTAATAATGCGAAAGTGGTGTAGTTGTATAGCGCTTGCTTCATAAGCCAGAAGTTTGGAGTTCAATCCTCACCACATCCTTGGTAGTACAGTGCTTAGCTTGCCTCAACGCAGTTGGCTTGTTTGTCAAAGCTTGTGTATCAAAACAAATGAGTTGGGAAAGGGTTTTAACCATTTGGGCCTTTATCTTATATGATCCTTAAAATTCTCTCCACAGCCATGTATGTCAAGTAGTGATTGCACAATTAGAATCAGTAAATTTTCAAAAAAATTTAAAATTTACAGATTTTTCAACCAATGGTGTTTTAATATTTTAATCCTGCATTATAATAATACTTGAATAACAAATAAACTAAACTTTATGCATTACTTAGAATTTTTTTGAGAAATGCATATTTTGACTTTGTTTACAGTCAATATCGTTTATTCTTAGGATGATGTTTATAAGCTTTAATTTAACAGCTGAATGTACTTATACTTTAATTACCATAACGTTGTTTTTAGAATAATTTTACTTTGTGTTGTTCTATTGTTACACTTAAAAGTAACCTATTTAAGCATTGTTATCTATATAGGTTTAAGTATAACCTACTATATTTCTATTTTACTTTATTATTTTTCATTTCATTACACTTCCCCAAGGCCATAAAGGTCACTCCAGTTGAGGAAGCTACTTTAGTTGTGGTTATAACCCTCTCTCAACTTTATAACTCCGAAACACAGACCTTGAAGAACAAGGCCACTGCGCAGAGAAGCAAGTTTATCGTAGTACTACCAGGAATGTGGTGGGAATTGAACATCACAAAATAAAATTGTTCTAAAAAAAATTTAATTATCTAAAAACAATTTAATTATCTAAAAATAATTTAGACTTTTCCCATCCATCGGCATCGGTATTGGCATCAGCCAAAAATGTGCTATTGGTACATCACTAATGTCAAGTTCCACGTAGCCTACTTTGGCTGGATGAGCTGTAGCATGCATTTTACTTAAAAAGTTTATGCTGCCAACCAAAGAATGACCAACTTGTCTTGCTCCATATTGCTTGGCGATTCTCAAATGCAGCTCATGATAGTTATTTGTATGTGTCATTGTTCTTTTCAGCTAAGGCAGTGGCAACTAAATTTAACAAGTGGCATAATTTGATGCGGAGGAAGCTAGTACTCAAGACCACTGTTCTTTTCCAGGACGTTAAATGTGTCCAGATACTCAGGTTAGGACTCTAGGCAAGAATCTTGCTCTGATCTCTGCCACCACCACCTAATTGTTTTAATACATCATTTACAAATATTCATAGTCTGCCCACCACATAATTGCTATAATATAAATTTTACAAATATTCTTGGTCTGCCAAGCAACCTTCCATCATTCCAACATTCCATGGTGTTGATGGGTACTGTTTTTTGATTCACAAAGACATAATCACATGCTTGGCTTGGAGTACACATACGCATCAATTCACCTATTTGACGTGAAATCAGGTTTGAATCCTTTAACTATTCTTTTATGTGCTTCCATTTAGCACCTCTTCACTTTATCACTTTTCTATTTGTTATTAATCATTCTCCTTCTTCCCAATAAGATGCACTCTTTTAGATGTAATTTCTCATCAAATTGAATATGCCCTTTCTCTTTACCCCTCTGGCAATATTTACCTTGCTGGCACTAAAGCCTGTAACTCCTGTATTTCTCAATATTTTACTCAGATACTTAACTTGTGACTCATTTTTTTAACAACCTTAATCATTTGCCTTTACTCCTTGATTTATGTTTTTTCTCTGACTCTAGCTGGTGTTCAGTTTTTCCTGTTTCTTACTTAGGTGGTTCTGACCATGCAATGATCTCTAAAAAAATTTTATTTCATACTTTTCTTTTGGATTTACACTATCATCACACTACTTACTACTACTCTAAAGCTGACTGAGATACTTTTAGTGATTTTTTTTGTGACGGTCCTTGGGATGATGTCTTTTCTCTCTAGCTGATAGATGTGCCTCCTACATAGCCTCTAGAATTCAGGCAGGAATAGAAGCTTTTATTCTATCTTGTTGGTTCCAAGTCAAGTCTTATTTTACTTAATGGTTTTCACCTTCTTGCGCAGCTGCTAAATCTAATTGTAATCATTTTTTTCATCTTTTTAAAAAGAATAACTCTCTTGAGAATAAAAAGTTATTTATTATTGCAAGAAATCGATGAAAAAAGGTGCTGTCTGATGCTAAGCTTCCTTTTCTCAGTTTACTAAGCCCTGTATCTTTTCTCAGAAGTTAGACTCTATAGACTTAAAAAGTCTTTAACAGCTTCATTAATAAGGGTAGGTGTCTAACATTCCATCTCTCATTCTCATTCTTTCCATTTCAATTAAACTCTTCTATGGCTTGTGGTTCAGACAGCATTCCTGTCATAGTCTTACAAAATTGTTCTCCAGAACTCTATTCAATTATCTCAAAACTATTTATTAGGTGCTTGACTGAGTTTTGTTTTCCAACCTGCTGAAAATTGACAACTATTGTTCCAATTTTCAAAAACTACAGAGAACATTCTGACCCCTCCAATTATTGTCTGACCAGACTTCTTTCTGTTATTAGCAAGGTCTTTGAGTTTTATATCAACAAATTTATCACATCATATCTGAGTCAAATAACTTGCTGTCAGACGATATGGTTTTCGATCCTCTTGCTCTACAGCTGACTTGCTAACTGCTGTGACTGAAAGATTTTATTGTGTATTAGATGTAGGCAGAGAGGCTAGGACTATTGCTCTTGACATATCTTAAGTTTTTGATAAAGTTTGGCATGATGGTCTTCTCCATAAGCTGGCTTCATATGGTGTATCTGGGAAAGTTTTTGAGATTATCAAATTGTTTCTTTCTAACTGCTTTATTAAAGTCATCCTAACATCTAAGTTAGGTGTTTTTGCTGATGACTCAACTTTATACACCTATCTAGAAAAAAAGTCTTCTTTTTTAACTGCTTAGAACAAGCAGCCAATCTTGAATGTGATCTCACTTCTGTAAGAGATTGGCGCTTGCAGTGGTTTGTGAACTTTAACTCCAACAAAACTCAGTTATTTACTACAAACAATACTGTTGACATTCCTATGTTATTAAATGGCAACCCTCTCACTAAGTCCTCTTCTTTACGTCTTCTTGGAGTATTGTTCACTACTGACTTTTCATAGAAATCATATTATCAATTGCTAAATTAGCATCTGCTAAGGTTGCCTATCGTGCTCACCTAATTTCTTATTCCTAATTCCGTTCTCTATCACTACAGATCTCTTATTCATCCCTGTATGGAATACTGTTGTCATTTGGGCTAATGATGCTTTTTCTCTTCTAGACAAGGTCCAAAAAGGCATTGTAAACGTTGTTGGACCCGCTCTATTTGCTAAGCTTGAGCCTCTTTCCCATCGTCGTAAAGTTGAACCTCATTCTCTTTTCTATAAATAGTCCCTGCATGCTCTAAAACTTTTATTGGTCTAGTTTTATTCCTTCACACTTCAACCCTTTCGAACTCTCTCCTATCTTCATGTTTTCCTGACACATACAACCTAAAACTTTTCAAGTCTTTTGTCAACTGTTTCCTTGCTCTATAACTCTACTCTTTTTTTTCTAGTATCTCCCAACTTTATAGTGGTTGCTTGCAGCCTTATCAGGAGTGAATCAGAACCAAAAAAAAGAGTTCGGTTTTTCCTACCAAAATCACTAAATGCCTTAATAAACTTTGAGCTGCTACCTTTTGTGGGTCTTACCACTTTTCTCTTTACTCTGTGTAATGTTACAATGAATGTCATTGTGAGTGTCTGGCAAGATATCAAAGGTGTGACCCTCTCAATCTTTGGCAAGCAAGTGGTGCGGATGTTCAATGAGCTTTCACCTCTATGAATTTTTGCTAGTGCACAGTAATCAGTAATTTAGCAACATACCTGACTCTACTGAGGTGTGAGAGCAAAACCTCCTTTAAATGAATGACAGCATCATCAATTCTGATCTGAAGAGAGGGTCTGGATATGACTTTGAAATGTGGATTCAGTGCATGTAAAAAAAAAGCATGTTTGCACTTAGTGCAAAAATATCAATTATTTTTCCTTGCTTGGCTAAGATTTCTAGTGGTTGCAGGGTTCACTTTGGTGTTGCTGCAAAGCCACTGAAGGCTTTTAGCTACGAAGGGTGTTTTCTCTGTAACAAAGAAATTTTATCATATAAATTAATTTCATATTTATTAAACATACTGTATTTAAAGTATTTACATTTATTGTTAAAATGTTTTCTACAGAAATTATATTTTGTCTTTATATTTCCTAGTACACATAACTAAACTATAACTATATGACAGTTTCCTAAAAAACTGGAACACTGGAAATTTAAATTTTTTTTTACCAGGAATGCGGTTTATGCGGTAGAGGTAGAGCGCTCACTTCATAAGCGAGAGGTTTTGAGTTTGAGCTCAGCTTGATTCTCCGTGCAGCGGCCTTGTTTGTCAAGGTTCGTGTTTCTGAGTTGTAGAGTTGAGAGAGGGTTATAACCACAATTAAGTAGCCTCCTCGTTTGTAGTGGCCTTCTCAACGTTGGGAGGTGAATTAACATTAAAAAAAAATTAACAAATCAAACGTGCTAATGTTTTGCATAAATTTGACAGAAAAAGAACGTTGAGTTTACTTTTCTTTTGAAAAGTCAACTTAAACGTTGATTCAGTTGTCAAAATTGCTTTGTACTATTAAATTTATTTTAAGTCATAAAAAGTAAAAAGAAACTAAGCTAAAACAGTTAAAAGTCTTGAAGAGGCTACACAACTATTTTTTTTTAAAACAATTTAAAAGCGTATCGACTTTATTAAAGCATGCAAGATTTGGGCACACCCTTCAAAAAAGTTCTTCACAGAGACTCTAAAAAATTACATGCAAAATAATCATATGTATAATAATAAAACATAAATAATTACCAGTAAAATTAATAACGCATGCGGCACATTTAACAATTAAAATTTAAGGTAACTTGTCAACAAGGCAGTAGCAGTATACTATATATAGATTTATCCTGTACTTTATCTACTCCCTTTATTTACCAGGAAAAAAAAGAACTTATGCAAAAATTACATCCATTATTAGTTACTGGAGATAAGGTGAAAATTTGGGCACCTAAACCAGTGTCAAAATTAGACTGGATACGTCACTACTATTTACCTTGACCTAATAAAAAAAATCCTTTTTTTTACCTACCTAATATAAAATACCCAATTTATTTTAAAAGCCTGATTTAATTATCTAACTAGATAATTTGTTTCGAAGATATGAAACTAGATATTTTGTTTATATCCTACTGCAAATTTATATATGCATCTGGTAAAGTAATTTTCTTTCATATTTAATACAAAAAAGAAATTGTTCTTATTTAAGTGGTTGACAAACATGTTGTCAAAAATTAGGGAAATTTAAAATAAAACCTAAGTAAATTCAATTTAAATCTAAATATTATTGCAAAAAAACAGTAAATAACAAAATAAATTAAACAAAAATTAATAGGTAAAGAAAAATATCATATATTAGAAACAATAATTTGACTTAATTATAATAAAAGCAAATAAATTCACCTTCGACAACCAGTTGACTGTCTAAATTTGGCTCATTGTCATTTTCTGTTGAAACTTTCCATTTGCAAACAAGATTTTTTTCATCGTCACAACTACCAGTAATAAACTCACAAGGATTTTTTTCACCATTATAACTTTGACCCCAACGAACTTTGGATATCTTTTGTCCAACAAAACTTACTATTACTTTTTCATCATTCATTATAATATGATTAAACTAAACTGATCCAAAATTGCAAATACAAAACTACGTAAAACAGTTGTATAGTTAACTCCCAATAACTGGAACTCTCGATAACTTAAACATTCAGTAACTCAAAGTGTTGTCAAAAAAAAAAAAAAAAAAACCTATTGAACCCAATTTCTTCCAAAATTTTGGAAAAAATTGGGTTCAATGGGTTTGATAAATCCACTAAGTCAAAAGTTTTAATTCGTTCCTTAGAGGTTCAAGTTATCATGAGTTAACTGTAATAGTTAATTAATAATATAAATTTATATATCAATTAGCTCAGTTCTGATAATGTCTACTTGAAGATATAAAAAGGTAGATTAATTTATGGTTAAAAACTTATTTACTTAACAATTTCTAAGAATTGGCTAACTATTAAGTCTCATAGCGTTGTCATTATTACTTAGCTTTTTTGTGACAGACTTTTTGGTGCTTGCTTCAAAGTCTCAGCATCTTTGAAAAATTGTTAAGGGGTGAGATGTAAAAACATTTTATCTAACGCATGTCAACGTTACCCCATTTGCCCCGCGTTACCTTACCATATTATTGAAACAGTGTACTATTGTCCAGAGATGATAAACGGCAGAAATCTGCTCGCCTCCACGTTTCTTCCGCAGCTATTGGCGGCCGCTTCCCAAAACTTTTTTTTGCTTGCAGAATGTTCTGGCTTCCACCTCCAGATGCTCCCGCCTCCCAATTGGAGGCCGCCGTTAGAACTTTGTTTTAGAGGCAGAATTTTTTGGATGCCGCCGCCAATCGGGAGGCGAAAGCCACTGGGGGTTGCCGTCAGAAGATACTTTGGAGGCAAGGTGATTGGGAAATTGCCTACAGTGGCTTCCGCCTCCCGTTTGGCGGCCGCAACCAGAAGCTTTATTTGGAGGCAGAATGTTTTGGAGGCCACCGCCAATCGGGAGCCGGAAGCCATTGACGGCCGCCATTAGAAGATAATTTGGAGGCAAGATGATTTGGAGGCCGTCTCCAGTGGCTTCTGCCTTCCAATTGGCTGCGCCCGCCAGAACTTTTTTATTGAGGCAGAATGTTTTGAAGGCTGCCGCCAATCGGGAGGCAGAAACCAATGGCGGCCGTTGTCATAAGTTATTTTGAAGGCAAGACGATTTGGAGGCCGCCTCCAGTGGCTCTTGCCTTCCTATAGGCTGCTGCCGCTAGAACTTTTTTATAGGGCCAGAATATTTTGGAGGTTGCCTCCAATCGGAAAGCGGAAGTCACTGGCGGCTGCCGTCAGAACATTTTTTGGAAGCAAGATGATTTGGAGACCGCCTCCAATGGCTTCGGCCTCCCAATTAACTGTTGCCGCCAGAACTTTTTTATAGAGGCAGAATGTTTTAGAGGCCGCCGCAAATGCGGAGGCAAAATCGGTCATTGTCAAAAGATATTTTAGAGGCAAGTTGATTTTGAGGCTCTCCCCAGTGGTTTCGGCCTCCCAGTTGGCTGCAGCCGCTAAACTGGAGGTGAAATTTTTGCCTCCCGCCGCCTGAAGTTGAAGTTGAAGGCAAAATTTTCATTAAAAAAATTCAATCTTTTAATTGCTTGTTAATTTAAAAAAGTTTGTTTTTAAATTAACAAGCAATTTAAAGATTAATTGGATTCAAATATTGAAAAATTGACATCAAAATTGCGTTTTATATGAAATTTGTTGCCAAACTGGCTAAAAAAATCATGACTTTGTCAGAGTGGTTTTTTTTTTTATACCTATCAACAAAATTTGAAGTTTTATATTCAAAACAAGAGTTAAAAGTTGAAAATTTTATGTCCATGCCATTGGCTAAAAAATCTTTTCCACGAAAATTAATAGAAAATAAATTGTCAGTTTTTGATGGGATCAAAGTTTGATCTTTTGAACAAGTCGCTCATCAGTTGAATAAAAACTGTCACTTTTCAACCGTAACATTAAATTCTTAAATTTACTCATTAGATATTGTTAAAAATTCTTGACAAACCCAATATTCTTAAATGCTCATTAAAAGTTTAAGAAATTAATATCGGTTTGAATTGAATTTTTTCCAATAATCAAAATTTTTATGAAAATTGATTTTTTTTTTTTTTGAAAATGGAAAATGTGCATTCGTCGAATCAAATGTTATACTAAAGAGATTTTTTTACTTGTTGAAATTTCAAGTTTGCTATAAAATTTTTACTACTACGTTTTTTTTAACTCCCCAGTAAAAATCTCATAAAACATTTATGGTCATCATCAGGTATTTATCGCCTAGTTAAAATATTTTGCGGCAAACATGTATTTTGCGGCTAACGTGCATTTAGCGGCTACGTCTATTTTGCGACCGCGTTGTACTTTGTCATTACTTTTAATCGCTTTAAAGATTGTGGTTTCTTGAAAAGCAATAAAGAAGCGATTCCATTTCGTGCGAGTAACATTAGAATTTTCTCTTTTAAATTTTTAAATGCATTGATTACAATATAAAAAAATTTTTTAAATGCATTGTATAATTAAAAATTTAACACCGTCTACTAAATTAGTTGACGTTTGTATTTTTTTAAAAGAAAATATAATCCAAAGACAGCTATTAGTAAATGGTGTTGATAAGTCGAATTTTCGAAGAAAAACAAAGCTATTCATAATTAATGATTGTTTGCGGCACAAGACGAGTAAGACGTATTCTTTTTTTGAGCATAACTTTATTTACGATAAAAATGGAAATAAATATTAAAAATATAAAAAAATTTATCACAAGCAAACTAAAAGAACAAAAAAAAAGTATACTAGCAGAAACAGAGAGATTACTCAAAGATCATGAAAAAAACTTCACTACAATAATAAGTTCGAATTTCAAAATAATAACAGCAAGGTTAGACAAAATGGACGCTGAAATAAACAATAACTAGTTAAATATCAGAAGAGTTGAAAATGAAGTTGACGAAATAAAAGTCAGCTTATATTTCCAAGAAGAAAAAGCTAGGGATGAACTTATTCATATAAAAACAAAATATGATAATGAAATTTTGTTGTTGAAAAAAAATCTATTGACTTAGAGAATCGCTCGAGACGTAATAACTTACGTATAGATGGCATAAAAGAAAACCCTGAAGAAAACTGGAGTGATTGTGAGAAGGCTGTAAAAGACATCTTTAAAACAAAGTTAAATATATTAAGTGAAGTAGTTGTGGAACGAGCGCACCGAGTCGGTGCAGTTAAAGATAATAATACACCAAAATCAATCATTTTAAAGCTTTTGAATTATCATGATAAAAATAAAATATTAAGCTCAGTAAATAAACTTAAAGGAACCGGTATTTATATTAATGGAGATTATGCAAAAAAAACGATGTCATCTAGACGATGGAATTTCATTGTTCGAATTTCTTATTCATTAAGATTCGAGTAATAAGCAATAGTATTTTTTATTATTTTTTTTTTGTTAACCTTTTTTTCTGAAAAATTGATTAAGATGATTTAAGCTTTATGTAGAGAAAAATGCAAAACACACGAGTAAAAGAATTTTTTTTGACTGAAAATAACAGATGGACATGCAAAGTGTGCGCAGAACAATTCCATTGCCAGCAATTCTTCTAGGAAATGTTTCTCATCTCAAAAACCATTTGCATTCAAAACACAAGGATATTGCTATAGAACTAGGAATTTTGGAAAGGAGGAGAGTTCAAAATAACAATCATAATGAGGGTAACGGTGAACAAAATGCTATTTTCGTTTCACGTAAAAAATGGGGAAGAATGAGATGATTAGAAAAAATGGGGAAGAATGAGATGATTATAAGGCTCTTCAAACTTTTGGTGTGAGATGGAATCGTCAAAAAGCAAAAGAATTTATTCTTAAAGCTGCTGACCAAATTTATGAAATTATTGCAAATGATATAGAAAATGTATATCCATCATTAATGTTTGACTCAGCGTCTCGTTTAAATACAAATGTTTTTCCTCCAAGTATTCGGTATACAAAAGATGGGAAATTGCACGATCGAACTTTGGGAATGCTCACTCAGCACGGACGGCAACTTGGAGTGGTTTTTGCTGATCAGCTAATTACTCTGATTGCGAAAGTAGGGAAAAGGGCAGATGATATTTACTCAACTTGTTCGGATCAAGGTAAAAACATGATCAAAGCTTCTGATGCTATCAGAGATATGCAAAATCAAATGATCATTTGTAATGAATTTTTTTTTGAGGAAACACAACAGTTTGATTTTGAAGATTTCGATCTGCTTGACCGAGTCAATTTTGAAGAAGAACTTGTAGAAAATTCTAAAGATACAGACGATGGGATCGAAAGGCTATCACATACTCAAGAACAAGAGAGAAAAGTAAATGTGTTAGAAAACAATATTGGTGCAATCTGCACCAAAATGTTTTGTGGAGCGCATGTTTGCCAATTAGCTGCAAAAGATGTAACAGAGCCGTTTGAAGCCACTCTTGCTGAAATAAGAAAATTTATAAGAAATACACAAGCGCCTAAATATGATGCAATTTTTGCCGAGATTACTCCGAGATGGAGTAGTACTTATATCATGGTATCAGACACGTTTGAAAAACTCGCGATATATGAACAAATCGGGACTAATCGAAATAACCGCGAGCTAACATTAAATGATGAAACCTGGAAATTTATTGAGGAATATGCCAGAACATTTGAGCCGAAATTTTATGCAATGAAGGATTTTCAAAAATCAGACTATACCATGTCGGACTTATTTTTACGATGGATGAGAATGGTGATGAATTTAGAAAAGATTGCCGATGGACAAAATAATTTAACATCTAAACTTCTAGAAGCTTTAAATTTACGTTCACAAAGGTTTTTTGAATGTGATGCTTTCATCGCTGCTCACTTACTGGATCCTCGTTTTGCATGGAATAGTGCTAGTCATGAAGTTTTCAACGATTTATTGAGAAGCCGCGGAGTAGATCATCTACTGAGATTCATCGCTTTGTAAACTTACAGAGACAATTTGCTAAAATTGCTCGACAGCCTGAAAATTTACGAGATGAGTATGAAGAACGTTTGACTCAACTTTCAGGTAGAGATTTTACTATCATTCATTAATTGATGTTTAACTAGTATTTGATATCAAGCGGTTCATTAAATAAATTTTATTCAATTACATTAAAAAAATCAAGAATTTCCACACTGTGTTCAATACTACTCAATAACTTGCTATTAATTATTTTCGAAATCATAGAGTATAATTCGTTTCTTCTATTTTTTTTTCTTCTTCACAAATCAAACGAAAATAGTTTAATCTTTTATTGATTTAAGGTCAAAGAGTCAAATTTTAAAGAAAAGTTTTTATCTTTTTGAGTGTTTGAAAAATTTGCAACTTTTAATGATTCGAAAATCAGTTCGATTAGGCAATACTTGTTGTTTGATAACCAAATAATTGATATATTTTTTCTTTCAGGAGTAGGTCAAGGTCAAAGCGTAGATATTATACAAAACACAAGAATTCATCAGCAAATAACAAATATTGTATATAGTGAGCCACGTATTGGTGTGAATGAAGATTTTAACATTCTTGAATATTGGCATTTAAAACGTGATGATCCTAAGTGGAAGGAACTTTACAATATTTCTCAAGTTGTTTTTGGTGCTGCATTTTCTCAGGTCAAAGTTGAACGAGATTTTAGTAGCTTTGCAATGGTCTACAACCATTTGAGAACTCGGCTTTCGGATGAAACATTAAACGCGACTTTGGTAGTTAGGCAAAATTTGGATTTGCTTGGCAAAGTCAAATTCTATTTGTTACGTTAATCATATATAAAAATAGATTCTTTTTAATGTTAATTGTTTTAAAATAGAATATAAAACACAACCAAAACTTTAATTCTTACTTTGAAGACTCAGTAAAATTGAGTTGTTACGATGATTAAATCGATTTTTATTTAAGTTAATGTAATAAAAAAAATAATTACGAATCAAAAATGGTTGTAAAATATTTTAAAATTTAAAAAATTTATCGTACCAAAATAATGACAAGGCAATTCTTTGATTAATAAAAAAACATTTAGTCCTTAACAAGTTATAATTAAAAAAACCGCAAATGAAAACAATCACAGTGTTGTCGTGTTTGAGGTCATTAAAACTTTTATACTTTTTTTTCTTCTTAAAAAACGTCATTTTTTATCGTTTTCTAAATTGTATAGTATCGTCAGGATGGTGGAAAAACTTATCAAGTCTAAAGTATCTAATTGGAGAGTATCGAAAAAAAGTTTTCAGTTGCTATCTTAAGTTTTAAATTGACTAAATAATATTATTCTTCCAATAAGCTTGAATTATATTATAATAGAAGCAATAAAAAAAAGGATACCATTTAATGTCACTTGTTTTAAAATGGAATATAAGAGAAAACCCAAATTCTAAATCTTGTCTTAAAACTTTTGTTATGAAATAACACAGGCAAACAAAAAATTTATTGCATTATTTTTGACACTTGTTCTTACCTAATTTTGATACGCTGAATTCAAATCTGACATCAGATTTTTTGCATAGAATTTTTTAATTTTTGCAAATTTTAGGTAGTTAGCACATTTTTTCCGAAGTATTTCTGAATTGAAACTCATTTGGAAACTCTAGGATATATTTTGAAAGATTTTATTTTTTATAAAATTAAAAGATGAAAAAAAAGTCAATAACACGTTTGAAATAAACAATTTATAGCATAAACATTATCCTATCAAAGTCAAACCTTATAAAAATTTATAAAAAAGTAACGTTAGTTTTAATTTTGAAAAGGATTTCAAACAAATCGTTTACTCATAAATATTCAATCGGAAAGAAACTTTTGCTTGTAGCTCTTTCTTTTGTCAACTTGCTTGATGCAAGTTGACAAAAGAAAGTTGGACAGTACTGTTAGACAGTAGTCCGCCATCATGTGTTTTCATCCATTTTCTTAAGATCTTGGTGGAACCGCTCTCCTCTAAATAATTATCTTGACCAAGAAACTTTTTAAGATGCTTATTTATAAAACGAAGTTTTATACTTTTTTAGCATCGAAGAGCACAAAAGGCTTTCAACTTTCTAACAATTAAACAGCAGTTTTCTTCATTTTTATTTCTAAGAGAGTTTTTTACAACAGCCTCAAACGACAACCAAGCTGTTTTTTCATTTGCTATTGATTGTTTTAACAAATTCTTTATCACTTTTAAAAATGGAGAGTTTATGAGAAATCAAAAACTCCTGCTCCTTTTCCTTTATTAACAAACATGACAACACGGAATGGAGGTGGAAGCCACTCAAGGCGGTCTCCAAATCAACTTTCCTCCAAAATATCTTCTGACTGCTGCCCCCAGTGGCTTTCGTCTTCCAATTTGCGGCGGCCTTCAAAACATTCTGCCTCCAAAAATAAGTTCTGGCAGCTGCTGCCAATCGGGAGGCAGAAGCCACTGGAGGTGGTCTCTAAACTAACTTGCCTCCGAAATATCTTCTGACGGCTATATCTTCTGACGAAATACCTTTTGGTGGTTCACCAAAAAAAAGTGAATAGAATAGAAATTTTTATTCTTTTTCAATTTTTTGAAAAAAATTCTACCTTTTTTATATATAATTTGTAGTATTTAACCTTTTTGTTAGGTTCATATGTAAATGAGTCCTTAGCAACGTCTTAGTTATCAAACTAAAATAACTATAAACCTATCTAGTTCATTAGTAAGATAATTTTATGAAAGTTCTTGAAATTGTTATCATTATTTGAACCTGTTATGTAAAATATAACAATTTTTAAACTGCATTATGGGCTATATCAACATAGAAATGTTGGTTAATAATGTGCTTGTTAAAGTGAAGTTGCAGTATTATTAAAGTTATAGTTATATTTTATAGAACAAATTTTATAGTTATATTTTATTGTTATTAAACAAAAATTGAAACTATGGAATGGCCATACATAGCAATAAAATTGCAATCTACAGTATGAAGAAGTCGACAGTGGCGTCACGAAGAAAATGGCATCGGGAGGAAGGGGGGGTAAAAGGACTTAAAAAAAAAAAAGATTTAAAAAAAAAGTTTTCATTTTTAAACATTTGCCAAAAATAATTAACGCCACCAGTTTTGTTCAACATGTAGTACAAGTTAGCGCAAATACAAGAAATTAGAACCTAGTGTGTCATATAGACCAAATATAAATTTACTCGTTTAGATCCATTTAATAATTTGCCTTGTCTTTGTAAAATTGTCTTCTGATTAGCTGTTGAAAAAATGTTTACACGGTTAAACCCAAAATTCAAATGAGGAGCTCAATAATATAATTTGAAACAAAAATCCAAAACATATTTTTGTCAGAAGAACCATATTAGAGTTTGGTGTTTATTCAGCAATAAACTTTCATGTCGCAGAGATAGTTACACTTTTAAACTTTTATGTCGCAGATATAGCTACAGAGTTAAAGTTTTAAATAAAAAATCAACTAATGATGCAAAACAACGCAGAAAAACCATAAGAGCTATTAAAAAAGGACTTATTGACATTGAAGACCAACCTGATGTTCCAAAAAGCTATTCTGCAAAAGCTCTTTAACAATAGTTTGTTTTTAAAATGATTTTTATGATACTTTGACTTTTTCTTCTTTTTTCTTCACTTTAAACATCATAACTTGGCCAAATATTTATCAATTTGCTTGAAAATTTCAGGAAATGTTCCTAATGTTCCTAATAATATTATCTAAAGGATGAGCGAACCAGTTCATTTTTTTTGTGTAATTATATGAATGTTTTAAATGTAAAAAAAAATCGAAAAAATAACAACAAGAACAAAATGAACAAGTTTTTCTTGAGTTATTAGGTTTGAGGTTTGCTATGTATATATATATTTCATCAAAATGTACTTATTTGTGCTGATTATGCATAAAAAAATTAACAAAATTTTTTAATTTTTTTAATTTTTTTTTTTTTATTAGTTGATGTAAATAATAGTTTGTTTACAAATAAAATCAATAAAGTTATTTTTTTCGAAAAAAACAAACTTTTTTTTTTGAAAAAAACGGCGATGAACCTTAAAGCCTGTTTACACTGAAAGTTTTTATCAGTGACTGAAATAATTATTTTCTTATTTTTAAGGCCGATTTTCATTGATTTTTTTAAAATTATTGTTGTTGATAACAAGTAAAAATTAATAAGTGGGGAGGTCTTAATAAGCTTGGGGGGTTGGGGGTGTGTGAAAATTTTCCGAAAATTAAAAAACGTCCCCCTCCCCCTTTTTTTTAAATTAAGGACTCGGGAGTATTAATATTACTAATATCATAGCTGTCAGGATTTGAAAATTGGGCGGATGTATTTTATAGGCACCCCTTCCCCCCCCCCCTCTTCCCTCCTTAATAAGCCCGTAAAAAACGAGTACCGTTTCATAAAGAAATTTAGATTTACTTCATGCACTTCATTGCAAATTGAATTAACTTGCCTGTTTAGACCAGCCATTTAAAATTGCAGGCTAGCCCACCATCCATCTGGCCGGTGGGTCCCTTGTAATGTAATGTAAAAATGTATGTATGCCAAGGAAAAAAGATAAACATTCATGCTTTTGACTTAATTGTCTCAATTTTTTTAATTCCAGTATTGAACCCCACTTAATTTTAATTGTGTTTTAGTTGGAAACTAGACTTAATTCAGTGGCTTAGTTAGGCATTGTGGGGTCCTAAGACAAAATCATCCACGGGCCGCCTAATATTTAGCATAAATTTCTATCTTTTAATTTATTTTTTACTATAACTTCAGGTTTTGCATTGCGTAACATGCATAATATGCTATTAAAAATTAAGTTGAGCTCATTTGATATTTCTCACGATTAACTTGTCATGTCAATAAATAGTTTTAAAAATCAATTTTGCTTGTTTTATCTTTTATCATGAGTTTGCAACCGTTTGTAAAGATTTAAACATACGGAAGACTTAGAACAACATCGAGCCCTAAGCCAAGAGAATAAGTGAAATTCTTATTTTGTGAAACTATGCTCCATGCCTAATAAAAGTGCATTATTATTTTGTCATTAGATACAAATTAAGTTATGCGTCATACATATTTTGTTAACGATAATGTTATTGATACATTTAATTGTGTTAAAAAACCATAAAAAATGACCGTAATTTACGGTTTTACATTTTTACGGCGTAAAAATGCTTTTGACACTCAATATTGTAGCTTCTTAACACGACTCGATAACAATGTAATCCTTGTTGTTAAAAATATAGATATTTTTTTGGCTATTTTATTTATTTTTTTAATTAACATTTTAATTTATGTAATAATTTATCAAAAATATTTAATCAACTTTATTTTTACATTCAAAGGGCTACACAGTGGGCCAGGTGGTAGACAAAACCTCAAAAAAAAATTTCGAAATACTTCCAACTATTTAGTACATTATATTTATAAGAGCATAATGTATGGTTTAAAACATTATTTGTAGTTTAATTGTACATCATAAATGTACAATTATTATTTACAATTGAATATAATGATGAATTAATTAATTTTTTTTTTTTAATATACCATAACAACATAACTATAACAACAAATAACTTTTAAATTATTTAACATATGCGAAATTAATTGACATATTATTAAAATTTAATTTGATAGCTTTTGAAAAAATACCATAACAAATTCCAAGGTCTTGTATTAAAGTCACAGTTTTATTTTGAAATATAAAGGTAAGATTCTTGTTTATAGTATAAAAATATTATGTTAAAAGTGGCTCATATAGTTTAGAAGCTGCTGGAACAGCATATTAATGTTAGAATAAGTTAATACAATATATGTACAGCCTGTTGGTGCTGTTTTATTCTGCTCATAGCTGCCCCTTTAGGTTTGGTAAACATTTAAAAAATATATATTGTTGTAAAATGCTATTCGCGACAAACCTATTTTTTGGTTTGTTGTCATTATTAGGTGTTGTGCTTATTGTACTGGCCTAATTAAATATATCTGAAATAAAAATAATGGCCATATTCATGTTATATTAGTTTATAGTGGTTGCACTAATAATTTTAAATTAATTTTTTTGTAGTTGATACGAAGATAAGTGATGTCCATAACCGTATACGGCATGACCAACTAAATCCGAGTGATAAATCATTTTCTTTGTCTGTAGAAGCTATTTTAGTCTCTATGAATTTGGGTTCTACTGGGTGTGCTGCATTTTTAAAAGTTTATCAAAAGAAATGGAAGGATGCAAACCGAGGAAACATAAAGTTTGAGAGTAAAAATAAAAATTGGTTGACTCAGGACTTTAAATCTACATACAGTAATAATATATCTAAGCCTGATAATTCTAGTCAATTACATAAGATTGGTGGAAGACCAAGTTGTTCCTTTAAAGTTGCTTCTGACAAAACCAAAAGGAGAAGACTTAATGATATTATAAATAATTTTTCTAGTGATGAGTTGCTCCACTCAGCAAGGCTTAAATTAAGAAATGAGTATAATTTTGAGGCTGCCAAGCAAGTTGCTGAGATATCAGAACCTTCTAGTCAATTTAAAAAGTATACACCTGATAAAGGTCTGGCATTAATTATAGATGGTGGCATGTCAAAATCAACCTACCAACTTATGAGAAATGGAGCTGAAGAACGTGACTGCCATATATATCCTTCATACAACAACATAAGATTGTCCAAAGCTAAGTGCTATCCAGAGAACATCTTTGTTGATGATTATTCAGCACATGTACCACTACAAGAATTATTAAAACATACAGTAAAAAGACTTTGTGAGGTGCAAGCTCCTGTGATCAGCACAATGCTAGATGGTTTGACCCGGTTGACTTTGCGTTGCAAGGCTGGGTTTGATGGGGCTACTGGGCAAAGCATGTACAAGCAAATTAGTAGTGAGGAAGCTGGAGATCGTAACTTAAAAAAAGAAGAATCTCTGTTCATTACCTGCTTAGCACCACTAGAACTAAGTGGGTTCTGTAATAACAAAAAAGTACTATTATGGCGAAATGAAAAGCCATCATCTACTGCATATTGTCGTCCAATAAGATTTTCTTTTCAAAATGAAAGCAAAGCAGTTGTTATAGAAGAAACAAAATATTTAGAATCTGAAATCAAAAAATGTGGTGTTTTTAATTTTACTTTTAATGGAAAGGAACTGGTTGTCAAAAGTATTATTGAACTGACCATGATTGATGGCAAAATTCAAACTATTCTGTCTCATGTGACTAACTCAACTCAATGTTGCTCTGTGTGTGGTGTGTCTCCAAAAAACATGAATAACTTAGAAATGGTGCTGAAATTGGACAATTCTAATAATTTAGAATTGAAATATGGTCTTTCTAGCCTGCATGCCTGGATTAGGTTTTTTGAGATGGTATTGCATATATACTAGAAACTCAAAAGTGGCAGTCTAGAGCTATAGAAGATAAAGAAAATGTTATGCAAGTGAAGAAACGTATACAGACAGAACTTATGAACCAAATGGGACTAGTTGTGGATTTCCCAAAAAGTGGAGGATCTGGTAAGTGAAATTACATAAATACTTTTATATAAATCATCAGGTTAACTATCACATATATACAATTTGTAGGTACCAGTAATGATGGTAACACTGCCCGACGAGCCTTTGCAAACTATCAATCAACTGCCAAAATTTTGAAAGTAGATGATACTCTTTTATTTTATTTTTACATCATACTAGTCACTTTATCATCTGTATTTGAAATTGACACTGTCAAATTTAAAGAGTTCTGTATTACTGCTCTTAAACTTTACATATCTAAGTATTCCTGGTATTACATGGCACAATCAGTACACAAAATTTTAGTTCATGGCCATGCCATCATTGCTAGACAGTACTTGCCAATTGGACTGATGTCAGAGGAGGCCCAACCCGCCTTAAAAAAACTTAAGGGTCCCTTAAGGGACCCTTCCGAAAATGTCCGCGCGGAATTTAAGGGTCCCTTAAGGGCTAGCCCTTAAGCGACCAAAAAAAAAACCACGGTTCACTACTCAAAATGTGAGTAGTGAAACGTGGTTGTTTTTTAAATTATTATTTTTTAAATAAATTATTAAAAACACTAACATAATTTATATAGTTAAATTATTATAAATCTTCAAAAGATTTTTTTTATAAGCGATTCTTCTTTTTATGGATTTTGATAGTTTTATTATTATTATTTATTTAAAGCATTACAACTTATAATAAAAGTATCCATACAAAGATTTATTAAAAACACAATACTAATATTTATTTAAAAAAGTCTTCCGTTTTTTTGGTTGAGGATCGTTGTAACTGTCCACCTCACTACCCTCGTTACTAGCGCAATCTATGTCTTGCTCGATTAAAACGTCTGTCTTTTTCAGACCTCTCTGTAGTCGACCACCACAGCGATCTCTGGCGTTATTAAAAAATCGAGCCACTTTTAATTCAATTTCTTTTGTTGTTGTACCGGGAAAAAAGTGAATAGTTGACGCTAAAAATATAACAAAACAATCACTTAATATGATTTAATTTAAATAATACAATAATAAATGTTCAAACAATATAGTTAATATGGATTCACACGTATAACAGAACGTTTTATAGAATCATATAAGATTCTCCATGATTCGATATGCATGAATCAAATAAGATTCTCCATGATTCCATATAATTTATTATAAATATAATATAACTGTTCTTATTATATAAATAGTTATTATATAAATTAATATACAAGTAAATTAATTGTTATAATAAGTAAATCTTATTATCACAATAATTAATCAATTTTTAACATCTATAGAAGTATTTTAAGAATTTTAAAATCTAGACTCTTTAAATCAAACTTTTTGTTATTGATTTTAAATGAAACACTATGAGTCAAAAATGTTGACTCACAGACAAACTCCTATTTATACAAAAATGTTAACAGTAGATCTGAATTAAACTCACTTTTGACCAGATTTTCCAGGTTATCTAAAAACTTATGCTTGCCATTACTCCCAGTCCTGTTAATATTTTGCTGCAGTTCAAGTGCTAGCAACTTATTCAAGACACGAGAAATATGCTCATTGGCTGTCAATCCTCCTTCAAGCTTCATCCATGACAACTAAAAATGATCAGGTAACAACATAAATTAATAATCTCATTAATATTAAAATCTTTCATAAGAGATATTCTTCTTGGCAATCAAACACAACATAGATATACTGGCATAATGATAAATGAATTAAAAAAATTTACCATATCCTTGGTGTGCTTAGCAACTTCAGAATATTGCAGCAGAGATGTAAAAACAGGAAATTGGGTATTTGAGGAATTCTGGTCAATAGAAACACTGCAAACACGTGCCTCTAATCTTCCCTGCCGCTGTTCCAAATTATTTAATTTAGACTGAATTGATGTTAATTCACGTAAAATGTACGCATTCATAAGAAACTGTCCTGTTAAGACAACCACAATAAAAATACATAATATTTCTGCCATATATTTAAAAAATTAAAAATTACAAATATTAAACCTTGTGCACTAAATGGTTCAATGTTAAGATGGCTACAAACACCTAGCATACTATCGTTCATCCGCAATAAACTTGTATCAGAGAAATCATGAGGACTTGACTAAAGTTAATATTTATACATACATACATATATATATAAATAAATATAAATATATATATATATATATATATATATATATATATATATATATATATCAAAATAATCCTTATATATGAAAAATAAATAGTTAACTGCATACAATTGACTGAATATCTGTTTGTGAAACATTTGAAACCTATAAGAAATTACAAGAAATTTACATAATTAATTTTTTTTTATCTAAATACAACTAGATCCAAAATTTTAAAAACTTACAATTGGTTGGGTAGATAAATGTAGTTGTACGCTTGGAACCTTCCATAAATAAAATATCAATACAAATAAATCATAAATTATGATATAAATAAAATTAGAAATTTTATTATACATCATATTAAATAAGAAGTGCTTGATGAATTCAATTAAATTCACAAAATGAATTTATCAAGACAAAAACAATAAAGTAAATAATTAAAAACTTCAAAATACATGAAGCATGCTTTTAAAAATCAATCAATTATAGAAGTACTTTATGATAATAAATTACTTTATATAGATTTAATGATGTTTGAAAATTATTTTCATTTTAACTCTAAAAATGTAGAAACTTGTTGTAAGTGTTCAAAAAGAAATCTTATATGTAGAATAACACATGTAATTTGCAAAATTAAAAACTATCTTTTTTGAAACAGGATTTTGAGTTTTTAGTAGTGGCTATAAAGTTTAAAAGCAGCCAAATATGTTATAGCAACCAAAATAAAATAAAAAAATATAGATAAAAGAGTATTAAATAAATTGTCTAATATACAAAATATTCTGATTGGCTATGAAGAATCTCTAAAAATTTGATTCAGCTGCGTGAAAAAGCTAAATACGAACAAAAATTACCTTGTGTGTAGCAGGAAATTTTTGAGATTTAAGAGGTGGCAGAGGCATTAAAACAACTGCTTCAGCAGCAGTATTCTGACTATATGGTGCCTAAAATATCAAAATATTTCTATAGATAAAAGAGTATTAAATAAATGTTCTGTATAAAAATCTACATTAAATAAAATATTACGATGGAATCTGAATGATCAGTATCAAAATTGGAGCCTTCAGAAGCTGTGTGAAGAGGCTAAATAAAAAAAATTTAAATAATAAACTCTTTCAAAAGGTAGATGGCTTAAGTATAAAATTAAAAAATATAATAAAACATATATTAACCTATTTAAATTTTTATATTTAATACTTACATAAACTGGAGGCAGTCTTTGTCTGTTTAGGCCACGGACCGGATTGAAATGAGTTTGTATAAAACTTATTGTTTGCTTTTTTCTTTTCATTTCAAAAACAAACTTTAAAGTTTCTTTGAGCCCCTCATAACTTGATGCACATTGCAGAACTAAAACCTAATAATACAATAGATTTACATAAAAAAGCTATGAATTGTAATTAATCAATTAAACAAAAAATGATAATTTTACCTTATTCAGACTATCATCATTGTTCACCATTAACTCTACTCTTTTACAAATTTTGAGTTTCTCAAACTCCTCTTGAGTCCAGCCAATGACATCATCGACATGAACAATTGAAATTGATTTGTCATGTAAACCATAAGTTAAAACATATTTTTGACACACATAGTCTAATGTAGATGACATTTAAATAACTATTCTAAATATTTAAAAATTGTATTTAAATTGTATATATATATATATATATATATATATATATATATATATATATATATATATATACATACACACACACACACACACACACACACCAGGAATACCTTAGCCACGAATAAATTTTTGAACTTGCTAACACCCTGAAATATATATATATACATATATATATATATATATATATATATACATATATATATATATATATACATATATATATATATATATACATATATATATATACATATATATATATATATATATACATATATATATATATACATATATATATATACATATATATATATATATATATATATATATATATACACATATATATATATATATACATATATATATATATATATATATATATATATATATATATATATATATATATATATATATATTTTATGGCAGGACAATAAAAAACTCTTGATCGTTTTGAGAGTGATCAATTTTTAATTAAAAATAGATTGACAATAAATAAATAACGATTTAGATAGAAAAAACAATCTTTATATTGGTTTAATGTTATTTTGACGCTCATAAGCTGCATATATTAATCAAGAAATAAAGAACCGTTTAAAAATGCAACTAAAAAACTGTTAAAATTGTTTAAAGTATTCTTTAACACCTGAACCTTCTTTGCAACTTGAGGTTTTTTAAAAAGATAAACTGAACCAGGAACATCAACTCCTTCCTCGTTTAAAATAGTAAGTAAACAGAGTATTGCACTATTGCTGAGTTTATAAAGTAAGCAGAAGTATAATAATTTTATATGCAGGGATGAGAAATTACTCTTGTAATCTTTGTTACTTTCCTGATTCTCTTTCGATGGAACTTCACCTGAAGAAAAAAAAGATAACTTTTTAATCATTTTCACAATTTAAAAACATATAAATTGCTATAGCAATTTATATGTTAAAAACTAATGTCTATTATAAATTGCTATAGCAATTTATAATAGACATTAGTTTATAATGGTCAGTTTAACAGTCAACATCTAATCAACTACCAGCACTTGATAAAATTACTTACAAAAATCAATACTACGTGTTATATTTACTGAGTAATATTGTCAAAAACTATGCAACTTTGTTTAAAATTAAAACAAACTTCATTTATTAAAAATAAAAAAATTAAAAATTACTTTCATTGTTTTCCTCCTCAGTTGAATCACATATTCCAGTCACCTCATCAAAAATAGAAGATACATTTTCATAAAAGTAATCTTCGCCAATTGCAACATTTTCTTTATCTGCTGAAGTTTCAAACTGTGTTAAATTATTGCCAGTTTCTCCTAAAACAAATATGTAAAAAATAAAATAATTCAAACTTGTTCATTTAAAATAGAATTAGATTTTTCCATAAAAAGTATGGAAATCTTCAAAAACAAGCTTGATAAACATATGGATATTATGAAACTCTGATCTCTATGATTATTATGAAACTGTAATTAGCATGTGCTCATAATAGATTCAACATGGCGTTGAATCTCAAGGAGCATAAATAAATAAATAAAAATAAATATATATATATATAGTCTTTTAATATAGATCACAACTGAAAAGATTTCCTTTATATGATTATCAAGATTAACAATATTCTGCATATTTGGATTGTATTACCTTTCAATCTCGATATAAAAGTATCCATTTCATTTTCACGTTTTCTTCTTTCATTTCGTGAAGCCATAATAAAGCAAATAATTTAAAAACTGAAAAAATTGTTATTGTTATCATAATATATGAAAAATTATTAGGATTATTTAAACTCGTTAATAGATATAATGAAACTGTAATCATATTATAGCTACAAATATTTGACTTGATTTTGATCACTTATAAGCGAATTCATAACTGAAGAAGTTTTGGAAAACCATGCTTTTACAATAGCAATTTTACAGAATTATTCCGTAAAATATTATTTTTTCCGAATTTTAAAATTAGCCCTTAAGATACCCTTAACCTTTAAGGGACCCTTAAGGGTCCCTTAAATCATTTTAAGGCGGGAAGAGGCCTGTAACAAGGATTTTAAAAAGTTTAGGGAAGATTTCAGTAGAAAGACTTCCAGAATTGACACAAATCGTGACCTAGTTAACAGGCTACTTGTATCTAGTGATCCTGTCATAACATCATTAAGAAAGTGTCATAAAAAAAATGGTAAGAGTTTAAAAAAATACCCCAGTGAAGTTTTGGCTTTGCTGAGGGAATCAGCTCCACCTTCTTCTTTTTCTTTGTAGCTAAACACAATTTGTTGTTTGATTTTTAAAAAAGGTTGATATTGAAAAAAATATTTTTTTACTACCTAAGCCAATTAAATGTCTTTTATTTTATTAAAAATTAAAATATTCTTGTTAAAAATAAATATTATTTCATATATAATGATTATTTATATATCTAAATAGGTTTCTGGACCAATTGGGTAATAATTAGGTTTTGTCCACCACTTCCCATATACCTGGCCCACTGTGGGCTAGAAGGTAAAATGAATAATTACCCCCTAAAAATTTTACACGTCACAAAATTTTTGATAAAATTTATATACATTTAAAACATATTTATTAGCAGGCTATTTATTAGGATTTGATAACGTTCAAATTTTCAGAATGCAACAATTGCTTTTTTTAAAGAAAACGGTTGTTGCATTCATAATATTTTAACATTATTGAAGAAAATCAAAGAAATCTTCTTAACATTTTAAAGTCACAAAAGTTTATTAAAGTTTATTAAAAAATTAAAGAACAGTAGAAAAGAACAATAAAATGTTTTTTTTCAATTTACTTAACACTAAGTAAATCTAAACAATTCTAGAATTGTTTAGATTTACTTAGTGTTAAGTAAATCTAAACAATTCTAGAATTGTTTCAATTTACTTAACACTAAGTAAATCTAAACAATTCTAGAATTGTTTCAATTTACTTAACACTAAGTAAATCTAAACAATTCTAGAATTGTTTAGATTTACTTAAAACTAAGTAAATATAAACAATGCTAGAATTGTTTCAATTTACTTAACACTAAGTAAATCTATACCATGCTAGAATTGTTTCAATTTACTTAACACTAAGTAAATCTAAACAATTCTAGAATTGTTTCAATTTACTTAACACTAAGTAAATCTAAACAATTCTAGAATTGTTTCAATTTACTTAACACTAAGTAAATCTAAACAATTCTAGAATTGTTTCAATTTACTTAACACTAAGTAAATCAAAACAATTCTAGAATTGTTTCAATTTACTTAACACTAAGTAAATCAAAACAATTCTAGAATTGTTTCAATTTACTTAACACTAAGTAAATCAAAACAATTCTAGAATTGTTTCAATTTACTTAACACTAAGTAAATCTAAACAATTCTAGAATTGTTTTGATTGAAAAGTATTGTTTTTCAAAAGAAATGACCTTTGTAAACAAAATTCAAGGAAAAAAAAACGTTTTAAAGGGGGCAATTACACCTTATATACTACCTATAAATACCTATTCAACTTTAAGTAAAGACAATGTTAGTAGAATTCAAAACTTTTAGTTATACGCATTCAAAACTTTTGTTACGGAAGGAACGATTGGTTCTTTCAGTGACACAAGTTCCAATAGTTGAAACAAAAAGTTTAATACTCCACACACAATACCTTTACCTGAAACTAAATAGGTATTTATAGGTAGCATGTAAGGTATTAGTAGCCCCATCTTAAGCTCTTAGTGTTTCTTTAATTTCTAATTTAATTTACAAAGGTCACTCCTTTTAAAAAAACAGACTCTTCGATTATGCCCGTTTGGAACAGTTAAAAAACTGTTTTTTAACTTTCAAACGAAAATATATGTAGGTTTAGTTTTGATTTTGGTTTTAATTTTTTATTTTTAAATTAATCCGCCACTATTTTAAATGTATATATTCATTTAGGTCACATATTGTCATAAAGACTTTGTTCCTGCCATTCCTGAAAATTGACACCATTTTGATTATCTTTACCTACCTAAGATTTTCGGAAAAAGTGTTACCACTGCATATAGACTTAACAATTAAACCAATATGACAATTTTTAATACATGTATACATGTGATACATGTGGTTTTTGAAGTTAAAGTTAATCATGATGAGATTGTGAAATTCTTTTGAAATGACATCTTAGATATGTTGATGTCTATGAAGAAAAGTCAATTTGATAGCCTTGAGTGTGATCGTTTAGAGATATGCATCTTCGTCCTCTGAATTTAGCAAACTGATTGAATAGTAGCTATTGCTATACTTTGCACATTACTCTGTACTTTTTTAATTCATTATAAATTGATTAGTTATTGATTTCAATTGTCATGTTATGGTTGATTTTTTGAAAAGTTGTGGACCGGGCTGTTTTAGCAATATATGTTATATATTGTTTTTAGCAATATATGTATGTTGGAAAGACCACTAAATTATTTGCTTGGCCGTTAAAATATATTTAGCTAGTCCGTCAGTCTGGTCATTTATTTTGTCCATCTTTCATTTCTGAACTTTGAGACAAAAAAGATAAAGATAGGTACAAGTTTAATTTAAACTCACGTCATAAATCAATATCAGTAAACTGAATAAAACTTAATTACCTCATATAATATTCCTAATGGCACAATAAACAAAAGTTAACAAATTTTATCCTTTAGAAAAATAATCAAAATAAAAAAATAAATCAACTAGTAAACGTTTAGCAATATATCTAGCTATACTATAAGTAATCGTTTAGCAATATGTTTTTCTAGCTGTATTATTAGCAATATGAAAAATATCATATAATGCTTTCATTCTTTTTATTTGCTACAACAAATAAGGACTTGAGTTAGTCAATATTTTTATCTACATCCAATGAAATGAAACCAGTTTATTTTGATTAATATTTTAAATTTGAAAAGTAACTGAAACCATTTTTAAAACCTTGACCGTTGCAAATATAAGTTTCCAAACTTAAAACAAATAGTTGTATTTAATTTATTAGCACTTGTTGTAAATCTAAACAGTCTTGGTTTAAAATCTAGACAAGCTTGGTTTAAAAAACAACTTTTGTCTTTCCACACAAATCCGAGTCAGGAAAACATTCTTTTACAAAGGAGCTGAGATAATTAGCTGTTGCTATAGGAAGATTATGCTTTGCCAAAAACGTAATAATTTTTTTTACGGGTAAGATCATCTGTGATTATTTTTTTTTACAAACTAAAGTTAGGTGTAAATTTAGGTAAGTTATTATTCCACAGACAAGATAACTTGCCCCGCCATGACTACATAAAACATCTTTAACAAAGATTTGTAAGTAATTTTCTCCTTACTGATAACTTGCTAATTTTTTAAATTGTCTTGAAAAAACCACTTTTAAATGAACTTTGTTTTATATTGAAAAGAACTTTTGGTATTTTTTTGGATTAGATTTTTTTACTGTTAAATAAAGGAAACTAGTTGTTCAGTTACGTAAAACAGGTAATGGTAGGTTTGTTCGACATCTCCCGTTATAAACTTATTTTTTATATATTCAATTTATTTCAATAATTTTAGTAAATATTAGAAAATAATTAGCTTTAAAAACTTGATTTTGAGTTGGCCAAAAAGACAGGTTTTATGTCGAGTTACTCAAATAAAACCTTTTTTATTCAAGAATTATTGTCTTGTTACAATAGAAGAGTTCTTTTTTAATTCGAACAAAGTGCTAGGATTCATAATTGAGGTAAAGGAGTAAAATTGAGGTTATCTTATATTTTGAATAAAGATTAACAAGTTAGCATGGTAAATAAAACTTACCAAGTAAGCATGTTAAATTAAATGCCAAGTAAGAATGTTAAAATCAATGCCAAGTTAGCATGTTAAATAAAACTAGTGTGTAAAACTCACAAAAAATTGTATTGGTCCAAAAAAAAAATAAAAAAATAAAAAAAAACCCAAAATAAAAAAATAAAAAAAAACCCAAAAAAACAAACAAAATAAACGATAAAATAATAAATTTTTGACCCTATTTTTATATTTATGAGAATATACTGGTCACATTATGCTACCTGTAAAAAAGTGTTTGCATATTAAACAGAAGAGTTAACTGCCTATCAAAGAATTTCTGATTTCGAATACACCTTTTTTTTGTATAAGATAATGTTTTATATTAACAACAATAATGGTCACCTTATTGTTTATTGTTATTTTGTCTTTTTTTTAAACATCAAAAAATGCTGCCACGATCCCTGTAATTTTTATTTTAAATGTATTATGTGTTACATTTTAAATGCGCATATAAAAATAAAAATTAAAAATAAGCATAACTGCTTAAAAATTTAATTTATTTAAAACAGTTTTTATTTCTACTTTAATAATATAAAACTACGGACTATTGTATCTGTTGTTAGCTAAAACTTTGTATTTTCTTCGCTTGCACTATAAGGTAAATAAAGATTCGCCAATAACTGTATTGATCTTGTCAGCTTATCTATAAAACAAAATTTTAAATATAGCAAACTGAATAAAACCATAGCTAAAAGGTTAACATTTTTAAATTTGAGACAATAATTAGAACTAAACGTTTTTCACTACTTACAAATATCCCTACATAAAGCAACTTAAATGCCGTTGTAAATAACATAAATACCGTTTTAAATAACTTAAATACCGTTGTCAAATTTTCAGTATCAAATTTATTTTTATCTTGATAAAGCAAACTGGGCAAAACTATTTATTAGATCCTCAAATGAATACTGTAAATTAATAAGTTATTGAACCATAAAAATGATGAAAACATTTGCACACACCTTAAAATATTTTAGAACATTAAAATTAAAATTTACCGAACAGTTTCATCCATGATGGCGTTAAAATTTTATATTTAACAAAAGCAAAGTATAGAGGAATTCCAGTCAGTATAACAAGAAGACAATAAGTTGATTCCAAAGGCTTTTCGGAGAATGGTGCAACTACAAGATATATAGATACCAACAGCACAATAACTGGAATCCCAATGAAAATCTTTTGTACACAACGCATTAAATTCAAATAAATTTAAACAAAGGTTCTTTTTTTTACTTTATTTTTATTTTATTTTTTTACTTTTACCAATATATTTAACGACAATTTTAGTAATAAGAAACAAATAAATTATTTTATATTTACGTTAATTTAAAAAAAAAAAATTTAAATAAATTATTAATTTTTCATAACAATAAAATAAAACTTCATTTAATTAAAATAAACTTAACTTGCATGTGCTAAAATATTTTTACAAAATTTTTTTGAAAGTTTTTGAATATACCTTAAAAGGTCGTTTTATATCGGGTTTCTTGTATCTCATCCATAAAAGGGCAACAATTGATAAACTATAAAATATCCACGCTGCAAAATTAAAGTAATTTATAAGAGTTGTGAAATTAGAAGATTCAGGGATCATCATCACCCAAGCCAATATACACTAAGCAAAAATACAATAAAGAAATTATACAATAAATAAAAATAAAAACAAAAAGTACAGTTAGAAAAAATACAATAAAGAGTATTAAAGTATAATTATTAAAAAACATTTCTATTTCTTTCTGTTGTAAGTAATTCAAAAGATTTAAATTAATTTAGTTTATATTTCATTGATAAGCATGCAGTTCAAACTCTCATACCTTGAGTAAAATAAAAATACTTAAATTGAAGAAAAAAAAATCAAACTTAAATACAAAATATTTGAACTCACTATTAAAGCGAGTGCCGGAACTGGCGTTTGCTGTTCATAATGAATCATAGCTAGTGCTTGTGGTAAGTGCTTCTTTCTCGCAGCCACAAACACTAATCTAAAAAAAGTTATTTAGATAACCCTATTAGCAATTTAAGCATAAAAAAAAAATTGTTAAAAAAAGTCGTAGAAGACATTATGAATTTATTCTTATTGTTATAGGAAAAAAGAGATTGGAAACAACGATAAATGTCAAAACAAAACGCATTTAAAGATTACTCTGCAATAAACGAAACGCATTTAAGGCATTTAAACGAATTTAAATTAAAACGAAATGTGTTTTTTTAACAGTTTATTTCAATAATCACGTTAATAAATTTTGAATTGCAACAATTAATAAAAAAATAAAACGCTTATTGAAAATGTTATTACACAAAAATTAAACTTAATGTAAAAAACGGTTGTTTCCCATTGTAAGGCACTACCTCACCCTCACAAAAACTGTTGGGTGTACACGTTCCGTGGTACATTATCTTTACAATTGTCACAACTCAGCCTATTTGCTGATTTTGTTGCACGTTTACACTGTGGAAACCATCATCGGATATACATTAATATGACAAGATAACAATTTATACTCTTGGCTTTATATTTTAACCAGAGAACAGTTTTTAGAAAGAATACAGTTTGATTGTTTATTTGTTTGGTTATGCTGATACCAAAAATAGTTTTCACTTAATGAAATATCGCTGATAACACATATCTTTAATACTAAAACCAAATATTGCTTTATCCACAAAAAAAAGATCTGGAAAAATATGATGTAAATTAGGGATGTACCGGATTTCCGATCGGAATTTATGACTTTTAGGTCATTCCAGTTCCGGTCGGAATTACTATATTTCAGGCCAGAATGCCGGAATTTATTTTTACTTTTTTTTTAAGACAAGTGACACAGAATGTGTAAATTAAATCAAAAAATCATTATCCAACAGGGCAATAAAGAATTATAGGTATACCTAGGTAAAAAATACAAAATTCTCAACAAACACAATATAATTTTATTTGCAGTAATCAATTATGTAAGGATTTCTAGAAGTTTAGGAATAATGTAGTGCAAAAAAAAAATTCAGGCAAATCTCGTTCCGACAGGAATTCAAAGTTTCCAACCCGGTACACCCCTAATGTAAATTTAATACTTTTATCAAAATAAGCAATATCATGCACAACTTCTCAGAAACGCAACAGGCACTTTTATTGACATAAACAACATGAGGGTAGCAGTTTTATGCAAGGTTTGTTGTTATATTAGATAATATTTTTCATAAGGAAAAAAAAAACGGTTGTGCCTCCATATGCGGTTATGCCCCCATTTCCCCTACATAAAAATTGAATAGTTAAAAAATACAAATTCAAAAAATTTTAGAATACTTTCAGAAATATAAAGAACGATACAAACTTGAAATTGTGCATATTTAAAAACAAAACAACTCCACAACTTTTTTCGATTGTGCCAAGGGTTTATGCAAAAGTCATGGACTAAATCTAGAGAATATAATGCAAAGTAAAAAAGAATAAAAATCTTTGACTTAAAAAATGTAATTCCTGAAACGGATCTTCAAATAATAAAACGTGCAGTTGAGTGCTGGAACTCAAAAGAACAAAGAACAATCTTCATAGATATTCTTGAAAAAAAAATTCCTGGACGATCATGTTTGAAAAAAAATCTTGAAAAAAAATGAAAAAAAAGTTCAAGATTTTTTGTTTATCCTGAACGAAACTTTAATTTACCTTACTTGTATAACAGGTTTTTGCAAATAAATAAATTTAAAAAAATAAAAACACAAAAACATTTTAATTCGCAATCAAACTACATCACTATAATTTATTATAGTGATGTAATATAAACTTTTTATTAGAAAGATTTTTAAAGGACATACACAGTACAAATTATATAAACTTTTTATTAGAAAGATTTTTAAAGGACATACACAGTACAAAGCACATACACAAATAAAAAAATAATATAATCTGACGTTCAAAAGTTTTAACCAAGTTTACAATCTCATCAAAACAAGAGGTGTAAATTTTCTTTGGGTATAATATTTAGTCATAATAATATGAAATAATGAAAATGATGAATGTATATGAAATAAATATCTATCAGCATCTAAATTTCACGTATCGTTACAGTAACAATATCTCTCCTACAAGCTTTAATAACAAGTTTGAAATAAATAAAAATGAAAATTATCATTTAAGAGCGAGTATGATAAACTGCCTTGGATAATCAATTAATAAATATTGAGAATATAAAATTTCATATCGAGAGCCAAAGGTTTGTAATACCTTTCAAAAAGAATCCAAGGGTATGTTAATTTTGTTAAGTTCATTCAAGTTTTATTTTAACTGCTTGTTTTTTGCATGATAATCTTATTAGCGCACTAAAAATTTTATTAGGAGATTTTATTAGATTTCTCAAAACGTAGGTTTTTAGTTTATTATTTTAGTAAAATTTTACATAAGGTGTTTTTACGCCAATTTGGTAACCTACCTTCCACTAGTAAATGCTATACCGTTTGCCGAGCCGAACGTAGACAAAGAAACAAATATCGGTATTATGAAAGAATACTTGCCATAAACTCTGTTAGCTAAAGTCTAAAAAAAATTTTTCAGATAACAAATGTAGGTAATTTTTATTAAGATTAACAAAAACACATTATAAACATACTACAGCAACTGCACTTGAGTTGGCAATTTCTGCTGACGTAAGCACAGTGAGATAAGCTACATTTATAAGTGCATAACAACCAGTTACTAAAGGAATTCCAATTATAATTGCTAATGGAAGATTGCGGGTTGGATTTTTAAGATCTTCAGTTACAAAGTTAAGATTATTCCAACCATCATACGCCCACAAGCCACCATAAAATGCGTATCCTATACTTGATAAGTGTGTTTTTGTTCCATTAAATGAGTTTTGAAATTCACTGTTGTAACCTAATATCACAAATATGATACACAAATATCACTAACATTGATTTTAGTTTTAATTTTGAAAAATTAATATAAGTAATAAAACTCAAATATATCATTTTTATTACTTATTGTTTTTAAGACAACTTGACTTGGTTATTCAAAATTAAAAACAGTTTCATAAAATATTTTAAAATTTTGTTTCTTTTTAAAAAAGATAACTGTTATTTACAATTATTGTTAAAAAATAACCACTTTACCTAAAGTAGGTACCATTTAAATTTACCTAAAGTTGCTACCATCTAAATTTACCCAAAGTAGGTACCATCAAACTTTACCTAAAGTAGGTACCATCAGCTGAGTATAAAAAATTAAATTCATTGGTAGCATCATTTAAGCTAAGTTATTATCAAATACTATTATTTGAAAATAGGTCTTTATTAGTACCACCATTGGAAGCCAAATTATAGCCAACCAAATTATTTCATGCCAAGTATATTAACCAAATTATTTCTAGATATAAAAACTGAAAATGTTAATCTATTTTTAATTTATCAAAAAGTAATCTTTTTGTATGAGTTAAAAAAGCTCTACTTAACAGTTACTTGTTTATTGATTGTCTTGAATTAATTATTAATTAACAAAATTAGTACTAAGTAACGGTTTTATAGGTAATCAACCCAAACTCACAACTTTTTGAACACCTACAACGTATAAATAGCCGTGTCGCAGTGCTTCGAGTTGTGACTCAAAACTAAAAATTTAGAGGTTTAATGAAATAATAAACACTTATGATTTGAAATAATGATTTGTGAAGAAAATTTATTAAGAACAGTTAAGATTTGATAATGACGTTTGATATTTACTATTATCGAATATTGACAGAAAGTATATTTTGTGACTTGAATCTTGTTAACACATAATATATGGAATATGGAAGAAAATATGGAAGAAAAAAGATTGCGTAAGCTTGAATATTATAATCTAGGTAATAAACAACTTCTACTTACAGCACTTACAACGTATTATTAACCAAGATTTATTGTTGATTGGATACATTTGTGATAGATAGGATATATTTACTGGTGTTTCAACTGGCTCAAAATACGTTGCCATTGACAGTAACACACAGAGAGAATATGGCAATAAAATAGTATCTTGAGTTATTTGACCTAAATTACAATTGATTATTGTTATCACTCATAATACCTAATTAAAACCTGCATCTATCACTTACTAAAAGTATCATTTTACAAAATATATAACTAGGATAGGATAGGATCAAAACTTTTGATCAACAAAGTTTAAAAGAAATTTACATTTTATTTGAAATTTTAACCTTATTAAATATTAATAATCTAAATATTAAACTTTTCTGAAGACTTTTTATATCGATGATTACCTAACATGATAAATTTGGTAGAAAATATTTGAGGTTATTTTTTATGCCACGAAAATATATGCATTCCGAAAGATAATTACAATATATACTGATAGCAAAGCAAGAAGAACGTGCGCTTACAGCTTGATGATTTTATTTTTAATCTAAAATATTATTTTTCTTATTTAGAAAATCAATTTTAGTTATAAATTCAAATATTATATTTATAATATTAATATTAGTAATAAATTCAAAGAAATTGTAATTTTTATTACATAGCTTCTATTATTAATTTTGTTTAATGTAAACAACGGTCGTATATAAAAAAGATCAATCGTTAGAAATGGGGTGAAATGCGGTTTTAGCTGTCAGTAAAAAGAAACTTTGAATTAGAAAAGTTTCTGATACATATAGGATATTTAAGTTTGCTCTACACTGTAATATTGCTAATAAGCCATCTCATCAAAATTATTGCCATATAGTTTCAGGATATTTTCTGTATAATTTATGTAATCCATAATATTTTTTGTTTAATTCTAAATTTAGTAGTATTTACCAATTTTATAATATATAGGTCAAGGTAGAGCGGAGGTCTTTTATAATAAAAAACAAATTTTTTATTTTATTTTATTTGTTATTTCTTTTATGTCGTGTATGGGTGTAGGGTATGTGTAGTTTATACGTGTCTGAACATGTTTAAATGATAGATAGCTCTCATTTTTTATCATTTTAAAAGCTTTACATGTAAGGATAACTGCTGCCTTTTTACTGTCTCGTTTCCCCCCCCCCCCCCCACTTGCAAAATGTAAAAATTTTGCTAGTCCAGAGTTTCGTTACTTTGGTTGTCGTAGCTTATATTTAGAATTTTTTTTTAGTTTTTTGTTTTCTTATATCCATGAGTTTTAGGAAATTTATAAAAATAGTCTTAACTATGATTAGTTTATCCGCAACCAGCATTTGTACTTTAAGTGTTCCAATATGCCCGCTCTAAAGCAAACTTTAAACAACAAAAAACAAACAAAGACATAAATATTGCTTAAAAGTAACTATTTAAGCCTTTCCTTATAAAACTGTTTTTAAATATGATTGTATAATAAAAAGCTTATATCATACAAAGAAATAAACAACTTAAGAAATAAACAACCTAAGAAATAGCTTTGCAATGTTTCCTTAATAAATCTCTGTTTTAATAAATATCTCAGTAAATGTTGGTTTGGAATGTGTAAAACGGCTTGTTTTGGATTTAATTTATGTTTTTGCATGTTCCAGTTGCTTAAAATTTTCTCTAATCTTAATGAGAATCTTTATTTTATGATTTGTTGACAAACAATGATAAATACTGTTTGTGAGTGTTTTTTTTTTTGTTGACAAATACTGTTTGTGAAATAAAACAATACCGTTAATTTACTTGGCATAAAATTACAAAACCATTTTGTATTAGATAAAACAAAACATGTTTGTAACATGTTTTATTTTCTAACCTTTTTAAAATAGAAAATGGTATAGATATTTTAAAATAGAAAATGGTGAGATATACAAACTAGATGCAAAAACTTTTATCAAAAAATTTAGTTGATTTAGATTTAGAAATATGATGAACAATAAACAACTTCTTTAAAAACTTAAAAAACAAATTGAAAGTTTTAAATCAAGTTATCAATTACTACCCAGCAGGCACAGAACGTTTTATTTTTATAATTTCGTAACGTCCTCTTATTTGCCAAAATGCCGGCTGAAGATTTTTTCATTTCCCATTTTGCTGACTGAATCTAAAAGGTTACAATTTGACTGAAAGTTAAAAAAGGTCTAAATTTGCCAATTAATGGTTGCCAAATAATAGCATAAAAACTCATTGAATGGGTAGGTGTCACACCTTCCACACTCCCCTCTTTTGCAAGTGACTATATAGAAATAAATAAGTGATGTAGACATAAACTATGGATTACAATATATTGTTCTACCATGGAACAACTTTCCTGCAATACTAGGTTATACTTTTTGTTACAATGATAATAAATTTTAGAATACCTTGAGCTAGTCTAACAAGACCAGTAATGACAAGAATTGCTATTGCGAGCAACTTTGCTGCTGTAAAAACAATTTGAATTGTTGTTGCCCATCGAGTACTTGTACAGTTTATAAGAATTATCACACCTAAAATATAGATAATCTTTAATTTTGTCTTTTTTTTTAATTTTTTTTAAACATCAGTGAAGTTGCGCAAAGTAATAATTTTTTATACATTTTTTGTTAAATATTTATTTTATTTTTTTGTTAAATTATTAAAAATCTTTTTTCTTTTAATTAATTTCATTAATAATGTATTAAGTACTTAAACAAT
Source organism: Hydra vulgaris (assembly GCF_038396675.1). Classification (NCBI taxonomy): domain Eukaryota; kingdom Metazoa; phylum Cnidaria; class Hydrozoa; order Anthoathecata; family Hydridae; genus Hydra; species Hydra vulgaris. The sequence continues at coordinate 28,647,843 of NC_088934.1, read as the reverse complement.
ATAAATGTTTATTTTTTTTAGTGCACCTTATTATTTGTATGTACCACCTAATTCAGCAACATCCTAGAATAAATAAACTTACTTTGTTGACCAAACATGCTCTGTTTTAGAACACAAAAACTTTTAAAATAACAATGCTAAAAGATCTAGTTTTGAAAATGTTACAATGCATTCATAATCACATTTAATTTAAATTAAAACTTGTATTTAAAAAAATGAAAAACCTACCTAAAAAAAATGCTGCAAGATATTTTGAAATTAATTGTTTTTCTTCAAGATTGCAACCATCAGTAAAAAAAGGTTCTACCATATAGCTTCCACTGGCTAATAAAATTGCAGCTAGAGAGGCTGGTCTTAAAAAAAAAGTTGACGCGTAAACTAATAAAAAAGCAGGTAACTCTCCAAATGCTTCTAAATAATAGCTGTATTCTCCGCCTGAGAGTTGAATCATTGTACCCAACTCTACATAGCATAAAGAAATCAATGCAACAAGTACACCTGAACCAGTCCAAATAATAAGCGCCATTCCAGGACTACCCGAATTAATAAACACACTACTAGTTGAAGCAAATATACCACTTCCAATCATCGTACCAACAATTAGTGATATACAACCAAGCAGTCCAACTTTATGCTTAGGATTTATGCTGTCTTTGCATATCGGATCGCTTGAACTTGCTAAATTATCATTGCTGTTTAAAATATTAGATAGTGGTATGTCATTTGATGAAGACATTTTAACTTGGCAAACTAACTCATAAACTTTAATCGAACTTTAAGGTTATGGGTATTTCAACTGTACTCATAAGCTCTATTGTTTGTCGTATACATTTCATTTATTGACGTCTTCCTATAAACAAACATTTGCTATGAAAGAAAATTTTAAATTTTTTATCAAAAGCTTTTTTAATAATAATAAAAATAATGGTAAAAATAACAACAATTATAATGATAACAAAGTAACAATAATAACTATTTGAATTTGTATTTAAAGTATTTAGAGATTTAAAATTTTTTCGGTCATCTTTTTAAAATCCAGATTTGCATGGATATCATTGAAAAGTATGCGACAGAATACTACAAAAAATTAAACAACTTTTTATTTTCTTCATTCTTTTTATTTTTATGCGAAATGTACATTCATTGACTCATATAGCCATAAAAGCAGCATTGTGTACATCAACAGATAAAACCATAGGTGAGTGTACGTACATTGATTGATAGCTATAAGCGAATGTACGTACATCGACTAATATAACCATAGGAGAATGTGCGTACCGCAACTGACAACCATAGGAGAGTGTACGTTTATTGACTTATATAACCATAAGCGAGTGTACATACATCGACTGATATAATCATGGGCGAGTGTACGTAAATAGACTAAAATATTTTTTCTGTTTGGGCAGATATTCTTTTGAAAAACAAAAAGCTTCTTTTACTTTCTGGTTCATGCTTTTTAGTATTAGGTTTAATGCAACATAAAAAATGTTTGTTAGATTTGAAACGAATTAAAAGAATAAAAATAAGTATTAAAATAATGTCTCAAAGACAAAAGAACATTTAAGCATTACAATTAAGATGTGCCGTATAACTAATTGTTGAAAGTCAACGCACCTAAAAAAATGCTGCCAGTATTTTAAAATAAACTGCTTTTATTCAAGATTGCACACACAAAAAAAGTTTTACATGCAGTTTCCTAGCATTAGCAAATAAAATTGCAGCTAGAAAGTCTGATCTTAGAAAAAAAGTTACGTTAAGCTATTAAAAAAGCTGGTAATTCTCCGGAATAGACTTTTTGCCTTAGAGTTGAACCATTACACTTAACACTACATAGTACAAAGATAACCATCCAACAAGTGCATCTTAGTTCAAACTATGTATGCTACTCTGGGACTAAATGAGTTAATACTTACACTGCTAGTTGAAGCAAGCATTTTTTCAAAAACTATTGAACCATAAATAAGTTGTTCCAGCTTAATGTTTAGACTAACATGTAGCTTATACTTCACAACCTATAGATTTATAACCTTGGATATAGGATTGGCTGAGTTTGATCTACCGTAAAAGCTAAACTTGTCATCAGAGTAAAGTTTTTTTTAAATAAATTCATGTGCATTTCTTACAATTTGTGAATTTACCTGCTCAAATTATTAAAAACTTAAATTACATGTCTGTTACCTATGCATGACATAATTGCACGACAAAAGCTTATAACTTATAAATTTTATTATTGTCTAAAGAAATAATTTTGATTTTTTACAAATACGTTTTATTAATACTCTTCTTTTATTCATGTTTTTTTTTTAATTTTTAAATAAGCGATTCTTTAAAATGTGGTTTCTTAAATGATAGTGGCTAGGTAAGTGGTTATTTGATGTTACTTTGAACATCTTCCTATTTTCAAGATTTTTGTCAAACCTAAAGGATATGATCAATCCAAAACACCCTTTTTGAAAACATTATTTGTTTATATAATATATATCTATCTATCTATATATATATATATATATATATATATATATATATATATATATATATATATATATATATATATATATATATATATATATATATATATATATATATATATATATATATATATATATATATATATATATATATATATATATATGTTAAAAATGTTTTTTTTGTTATATTTAACATTAGTTAAAATGTCAAACCTAGGTCTTACCAAGTCAATAGTTTTTGATTCACGTGTTAGAGAAATATTTTCTAACTTTTTCAGTCAGATATATAGGCCGTGCTTCTGTATTGATTTGGCCAGTCTTTTTTTTCGAACCTATTGGTATCACACTATTTATATTTATTTCATCCCGGATTCTCAAAGTGGTGTTACTTTGCAACAGAAATAACTACCCATTCATTTCGATGGCGCGTTTTGTGCATTTCAAAGAGTAACAACAACAGTGTCAAGATGTTGCATCAATGTATGACAATTATCATCGGAGGTTATCTTAGCCTTCAGAATTTGTGTTACTCTTATTTTGCCTTTATGGTGATTGTATCCTTGTTTTCTTTGGTTCGATGCTATGCCTAAAGCTGGTATCTTTGTCATTCCAAAGATCAAAAATATCATAGAACGTGACAATTTTTCGAAGTTCCTGAACAGGGCGAAGAGAGCACTTATAACATTTTTATAGGAGCTGTTCAGTATTCTTATAAAAAGTTACTCCAAATAGGATGTAGAATATCACTTAAAGGGTATATCCTTGACTCTCAGAGCGAGGCAAGTGCTTTCATGAAGATTTATTGGACTTTAAACGTCGTTATCAAGCACAGTACAACAAAAATCAGATGGGAGTACATTAGGAGGCTACTTTGTAAAAAAGACTTACACTTGTGTACTGTCATTTACACACAAATGACAGTACACTAGCAAATTGAGAAAGTTTACTCAATTCTGAAGCCTTTTGATTAATAGTCTTTATCTATTCCATATGCAATTTTTTTTTTACCAGATCAAATGAACAAAAGTATGAAAAGTTTTTTGTTCTGTATCAATAAAAACAAATTTTTTGTGTAACATAAAATGTATTTATTTTTCCTTAATCTTTAGACGTAAGTAATTAAACACTTACAATTCAATGATAAAAGTTGTGTTTAAAAGTGTTGTAACTTTTTTTCACAAACTATTATATACTATATTATATACTATCATTCTAAGTTGAATGATTGAATTACTGAGTATTTCTTATACTTAACTAAAAACTTTAACTTCACAAAATAATATCTTTATCGATAAATTGTCATTAGGCAAAATATATTTGCTTAGAATTATTCAAGTCGTTAACTTTTTTTAAGTATAGTGCGCCGTAAATTGTAAAGGTTTTATTAAAAAAAAGGTTTATTAAGCGGAATAATCCGTCATACACAAAGACAGCTATACCTTGCAGTGATGGATATATCCGCCAGACACAGTTAAGGGGTTAACATACAATATCTAAAAATTTTATTCAAGTTCAAATGAGTCAGAAGTAAGAGTATCAAATTGCAAATTATTGGTCAAGTAAAAAAAATATAGCAACAAAATAAGTAAACTTGTGTGTATTTCTGAAATTTGATGGCAAAAACAGTGAAAACCTGGAAACTAAGAGGCGACGTCATTGACATACCTTGTTCTAGAAGACCGCAGACGCTTAGCGACAGTAATACAAGTTGTATATTCTAACCACTCAACGCAGTTAATGCATGTTCTGGAAAATACACGAATTTTGCGTTTTTATAAAAAGGTTATGTTTGACTGCATTTTTTTAGCTTAAATAATTTATTTTTTTTAATTATTTTTTTTTCCCCGAGCGCTTTAATTTGTCTAAAATCAAACAAAGTTAACTTTTTTTTAAATTACTAAAGTTTAGATATAAAATTTTTCTTTATGGTTGATGAACCATATTTTGGTATAAAATGGTGCTCCGCTCAATGAAGATAAAACATTAAATTTAGAAAACAACTTTTTCAAACAAGTTTTAAGTTATATGTTTAATTTCTAACCAGTCATATGTCTGCAAACATATTAAAGGTCGAAAAAAATTAGTTATTTCAAGTTTAAAATCTGTTTTTTCCATTTTATATGAAAGTTTTTATTAATTTGAGTGTGAAGAACACACAAATTGACATACGACCAGTTAGACTTTTAAAGTTAAACCTCTTAATGTTTATTTAAAAGTCTAAGCTCAAAATTTAAACATTACTGTGATATGAGCCACCCCTATTTTATAATGCCATAAAACTATTTTACTAAAATTCCGGTCTTTAAATTACCATAGATTAATGTAAACATGTAAAATAGCGGGCAGAATATAAATTTACTTAACCAAATATAGAATACAAGCAACAGATTTATAATAAAATTAACTCAATTTTTTGTTATGTCAGAGCTGTCAATTGCTGATCTTTTAACTTGCGGTTTCTCTAAAGTTGCAGTATATATAGCTTTAACTGAAAAACATAGAATCAAACATTTAGTAAATGAAAATTATAAAGTTTTTAGATCAAGAGTGCTAAATCATCAATACAAAATTTATATTGAAAAAAATCCTACATTTCACTTTAGCTATGAACAAATAAAAAGAAAAGGCCGGGTTATTGTTAAACATTTAAAAAACTTAGGGAAGACCAGGTCAAAATTGTCTTTGAAAGATATTTTGCTTACCTTTTCCAAAGTAAGATTTAATAATTTAGGATGCTTAAAAATGCTTCATAGCCTTTTTAACTGTCAAGTATGAATAGCTAACAAAAGATTAAAATTAGTGTTAGAAATATTTCCTGCCAAATGTAAAAGGTTCAAATATAAAGAAGAAAAAAGAGGAATGTATAGGCAGAAAAAACTTTCAATCGCAACTCATAAAACACTGAACAAACTAGAGCAGTATTTTAATAAAACATTTTTCACCACATTCACAAAGGCTATGAAAATCAATATACCTAATCCACAAAACAAAAAACACAGATATGATGCAAATAAAATAAAAAATGATATTGAAAATCAATGGAAAGAAACCTCAACAGATAGGTATTTATATACGAAAGCTCAGCAGATAAGTATTCATAAACACCTGAGTATTTAGATCTATACATAATAAATATTGTTTCTACATACTGTATATACTACACAAGTGTGTATGTGCTTGCTGCACCAGAGAGAGAGAGAATGTACTCTCTCTCACTTTGTTTTACATGTATAATATATGTATATAACACAAAGTATAATAAAAAATTAACTTTTTTACGGCATTTGGTGTTCCTGTATCATTAAGCAATAGAGATAAGCTCCGCCTAACCCATAGTTTTGAAACACAAAAAAATGCGAAAAAAAGAAGAATATTAAAACTATCAGCTATAAAAAATGTAAGTCAAGTACAAGCAAATGAGTTGGTTAAAAAAAGAATAGTATAACATCAAAACAGATTTGAATTAAGTCAATATTTATAATTACAATGCTTCATTATGTTAAATTTAGGACTGGCATAAGTCATTAGTTCATCCAGTGATCCCTGGGTGAAGTAGTATGTAGGGATTTTTCTACATAAACCAAATAAAGAATCTAATAAAACCTAATAAATATCAAATAGAGGAAAATTTAACTTACACCATTATAGTTCTTACCAGCTCAAATGATCATTAATTATAAATGATGTATGAATTTTTTATAATTTGGACATTTAATTAATGTGTATTAATTAAATGCAACAGATGGCCTTGGTATTATAATTTCAAGTTGTATATTTCAATATATATATAGATATATATATATATATATATATATATATATATATATATATATATATATATATATATATATATATACATATATTCATACACACATACTTTAAAACTCTATTCACATCTAGAAGGAACCTACGAGATGTGGAAACACTCACAGAGCTCGTTTAACAATCCATATGACAAATGTGTTCTAAGTACAGAGAAGTACTAGCCATTCCTTATGTAGTTATGTTATATACCTTCTAGCATACTACAGAGAAGGATTAAGGATTGAAAGGTGCATATAGTGAGGCTTATACAAAGTTTTTTTTTTTCTACCACTAATTTAGGGAGAGAAAAAAGCAAAAAACCCTGTCGGTTCTGTTGAGAAATATTCCTGGAAACAAGTTGAGTGTTTGGATGTAATTTCATCCTACCCTAATGGTTATAATAAACTTTTCTGAACTAGCACGTAAATTTTCTGTGACAAACAAAAAAGGTAATAGTTTTAAATGTCTGCGATATAGTATATTTACAAAAATAATAAACCAATAATAAATGTATTATGCTAATAAACTAGTTTTACCATTTTAACAGTATTAAGTACCAATAAAAAACAAGAATTTTAAACAAAATAATTTTTAGGTATTACACCCGCAAACAGAGGCCAAGTACTGAAAAGACTTTAAGAATCTATGAACTGTGATCTAAAAAGACTAAATCTAAAAAGAAAAATGTCAGACAATACATACCCTGATGGCACTAATATTAATAATATACAGTATAGAAGAAAAAAACGGAGGTATTTACTACCTTTCCTTCACTTATCATTAATAAGTTAAACTTTACAAATTTTATTAATCATTCATGTTTAAACTCATTTATAGGTTAAACATGCCATACATCAGAGATATATCTTTGCCATGCGAACCAACTAATAAAAAAATAAAGCAGCAACTCAAAAAAAAATAGACGATGGAACATATAATTCAGGGGAAAAGATTGTACCCCAAAGATATGAAAAAGAATTTATATCATCTGAAAATCAAACAATTACAAAAAAAGAGGTTCATATTGAAGGCAGAAAAATTTCCTTGAAAGATATAAGACTAAATATGTTCAAAGACCATGAAATTTTTATGAAAGTTCAAAACGATAATGAACTAGAAGCACTTTCTCAAAGGCAAATTGTTGATGCTCTTGAATTCAGGAATATAAAGATGAATATGACACCCTAACTAAAAAAGAGCTGATAAATATGCTTAAAACTTATGAAAGAACAAGGAATTTAATGTTTTGGTATGATTGCTCCAGTATATCTAATCACACTCACTTTCTTGTTACTGTTAGCGTAATGTATGATACAGCCATATTTTTAAGTAGCTTTGAATATAAACAAAAGTATGGAGAGAATATAAATGTTCAATCAGAGATTGAAAAGCCTTATTTATACATACTTGGTAGATGTCCTTCCAATGACCAGCAACTTTTGTATAGCGATGACAGGATTAATGACATTTTGCAATTGAGCGATCCCTTAGAATTCAAGGGAACACCTATTTTAGATGTTGCACGATTATTCAAAGGTGACAATCCAGCAGCACAACTGGAAGCTGGTCATCAGAAGGGTGGTAATTATTTTTGTTGGGCATGCAACATGCATGCAGATCTTTCTAATAATATATCTATATCACTAAGCTTCCCATACACTTCCTTAAAAAATCGTATAGACCATATAAATGCAAGTAACACCTCACAGCTGGCAGTAAATCAAGGAAAAACAAAATTATATTCATGTCTAAAAAAAATCAGATTGAACGAGAGCTTTATGAAAGAAATATTCAATTTCCATTAAATACATCTGTCAAAAAATTAAAGGAGCTATTGGCAAATGAAATGCATGGAGTGCAAGGATTGCCTGCCCTTCTTTTTAAAAAACCAGGTTTTTCTTTAACACAACTAAATCTTTTACACTATAAAATTTAAAATAATGAACCAATGCATGATATTTCAAACCATATTAAAAATATATTTGATGAATTGCCATATTAAGTAGAAAAAAAAGATAAAAAAAAATTGTAGAAAATATAATTAAAAGCTCTTTCAATGGCATTGAAGCAAAAAATGCTGCCAACTATTTAAAAAGTTTATTAATAGTTACTAACTGTTCCTAGAACATTACAAGGTTGGTCACTTTGTTTTTAAATTTTTACTAACTTGAAATACAAAACATCCTTTATATGCCAGAAGAATCTAGATCAACACACAGTATTCTTCGTTTAATAAATACCACATTTGTGCATGCAATAATTATAAAAGAACATTTAGAAGCAAATCTAAAAAATAGCAAGCGAAAATTCTTTGGTGCATACTATCACTCAATCACATCCCATGCTCCACTACAGTATAGATTGTTTGCAGGTCGTACGTCTAATGTGGAAAAAGAAGAAGCAATGTTTCAAAATTTGAAACTGTCTACAAAAACATCTTTTAATTATCATTCAGATAATGTTATTTTTAATGCAATAATCCGCAACCAAGCAAAAAAATATTTAAAGGAAGGAAAAAAGTTATGTGATGGCGTTTCAATACTTCACAAATTCTACCAACCATTACATAGTCTATTTAATGACACAAAAATATCATTTACTTGGATTGAAAAGAATAGCAATGATTATCAAAAACTTTTAGAAAAATCAGCTGACTATTTAGTAGAAGGCATTAATGTATGGTGGAAAGAAGTTGAAGATGGAGTAGTATTCTTTGATATAAACTACCCCAATAATTCGAAAAAAACATTTTCCCATTTTCGTTCTTCCTTAATGCAACAACAGTCAGAGTACTTAGAAAAATGCTGAAAACATTGTTTGGAAAACAAACACAAAATTCCTGCTTATAAAATCACAGTTAATGCAAATGTTTTTTATTTAGACACACTTCAATATTTTCATACTTTTAACACTGGAAATATATCTAGAAATAGTATTATACCACTAGATATAATTTTGATTTAATAATATCAAAGTTTTTCAAATTAGTATTAAAAACAGTTATATAACTAATACTATTATTCTTAATGACAACATCTAATGTTATTATTATTTTATTATAAAAGAACTTAAATACTATAAAAAATATGTTTATAATGTGTTTACAACATTACCATTATGTAGTACATAGCCAATGTATGTACAGTCAAGTACACAATCATTGTGCCATAATTTTAGCAGTATGCATACCATATTATGCATAATAACGTTATTATATAATATATAATAACGTTATTATAGTTATAACTAGTAGTTATAAGTACTAGTTATAACTACACATATAATATTTGTATATATATATATATATATATATATATATATATATATATATATATATATATATATATATATATATATATATAAATATATATATATATATATATATATATATATATATATATATATACATATATATAGTATTATTATGTATATGTGATGATATATAGTATATACATATGACATATGTATATGTACAATAATAAATCCTTATATAATATAATAATCCTAATATAATATAAAATTAATAATGTTATTAAATAATGCTATATATCATATATACATATGATATGTATATATGATATATAGCATTATTTAATAACATTATTAATTTTATATTATATTAGGATTATTATATTATATAAGGATTTATTATTGTTATCAAAAATGAATTTTTATTCATGATATAAAAAAATATATTACTTCTAATAATTAAGTAAAGTTAAACAAAAAATATATATATATTCAACAAAATATTGCGTTTCTTTACTACATATTTTTTTGCAACATCGCAAAAGATATGTTAAGTTTTAAACAATATCTTAACAAATGTTGCAGACCGGAAAAAAAGTATGTTTGTTATCACCGAGAACAAACAAGACAAAAAAGTTCGAGAACTTGCATTAACGTCGTTGAGTACCGCTAGTATTAATGTTTTCGTATATTTGTGAACGCTTTAGAAGTTCGTAGCGTGATGAAGTTGGTGGTTTTATGTAGCTTTGATTATCAAAGCTACATACATAAATATAAACTAAATTAAAGTTTGATGTAGTTGATCTTTAATGTACTTTATTTAACTTATTTATATTTCCTTAAACTTGTGTCATAAAGCATTAAGTATTTGAATCCTGTATTTGCTTTTTCTTTTCCTGTATTTGTATTTACCTTGCTATGTGAATACATAATACAGTGGTTAATCTAGCTAGATTAACGGCTGTTTTATAAAAGTATTATTTTAGACTAGGGTATTTCGTTATTACTACCGAACTAATGAAGTATCAAAACACACCGAACTATCGGTAGTAATGATAATGAAAGTGTTTGAAAGTGAAAACATTTTTTCCAGTAATAAAAATTGTTCCCATCACTACCGAAGTCCCTTTTGCCATTACCGAACTCAAAAAAAAAAAAAAAAGAATGGTAATATTAATACGAATTTTTTGAAATAAATTTAACTAAAAATATTTTGTCCTAAATTAAAAAACTTCATAACATAATAATTTTTTTTATAATAAAATAATAAATCTCAGCATAATAAATACGCATATATAATTTACAATAAGTTTAACATTTGTTCATCTTTGTATATATTTTTCCATTTATGCATATTTTTATAACACGTTTATAATATGAGAAAGAAAAAGGAAAAAATACATAAATTACATAAATTCAACTCCGATCTATTCAAAAATATTTTTCAGTATATATGCCAATATTTTTAAAATAATCTCGTGACTCTCTCTATATATATTTTTATTTTTTGTATTTTTATTTTTTTGTGTTTTTTAAATTTTTTGTATTTTTATTTTTATATTTTTGTGTGTTTTTTTTCTTTTGTTTTTTTTGAGCCGTTGTGCGGAAAGAAATCGAGAATATAGAAAAATGGTTGAAAATGAAGTTGGTAAAGATTAATTAAGTATATTTAGTAAAGAAAGATTTTATTAAGTAAAACTAAAAAAAATACAGGACTTTTACACAAAATATCAAGTTACGAAATCTACAGAAAATATGCAAATAATAAAATATATATCATAAACTAAGGGCTGGCAGTGATTGTCTAATTTTATATAATAATATTTTTGTTGTAAAAAGAAAAATATGTTTGCAGGGAACAGGAACACTTTACTAAACTTTTAGTTCTTTCTATGAGCCAGTGTATTAGTTTAGCTCATATGTTTAGTTTCAAGTTCCCGTACTCTATTTGACAAAAAACGTTTTTAATACAAAAAAATTGACAGAAAATGTCCGTGGTATTTCTATGGACATGATAATTACATTTTAAAGTAATAATATTCCTGATGTTTCTGGTAATTATCCTGATCACTGCCTTTGGGTCAATATTTGAATTCTTAAACATATGATGGCATCTGCTGTTCCATATTTCACTCATAATGGTTTGAGTGACTATCAACAGCAGCTGCGAGGTAGGGTTTTTTTCTGATAAACTCGCTGTTTCAATCGAGAAAATCGAATTTATCAAACAAAAATTGTTTTGGGATGTCAAGGAGTTATATACATGTGTAAAATACTCCCATATTTCAACAGAAGGAGGACAGTAGGCAAAGATATGAAGGTTGTCCTCAATTTTACCACAAGTTTTGCATATGTTAATTTTAACGTTCTGTTGCCTTGTGCTTTTGGTTGGCAAGGCCACAGAAGGTATACTGTTGTATAGAAAACGAAAGAGGATATTTTGTGTCGGTCCGCATGCGTGGGATGTAAAGTTTTTTTTTCTAAATTTGGGTCCACGGCATTGTTGTTTTTGTTGAACTGTTCCAGAAAAGATTTCATTCCATAATAATTTTACCTGAATATATTTCATTCCATAATAATTTTACCGGAATATTCGACATTTCATTAAAATTAAATTATCTAAATTTAATTTAAAATAATTCCCCATTAAAATTTTTATTAAATTTGAATTATACAGTACAATCTTTCTAATTCGAATCTCCTAAAATCGATTAAATGCAAAGTCACCTTGAAATGCGTTTAAGAAAAATCAACTTTCTATAATTCGAAAATCTATTTAATTCGAACTTTTACTTTTTTCCATAAAATTCGAATTAGAGAGATTCTAGTGTATTAAGTAAATTTCAAAAAAATGATCACAGAAAAGGAGTTTTTGTAAAGGTTAATTTTACAAAAATAAGCCACTATTTTAATATTTTAGACATAAAATGTGAAGGTAGAATGCGTCGTTTTTTCCTTTTTTAATAAAATTTTAAGAATCAAAAAATAAAATTAAAGATTTTAGTCACGGGGAACGCTTAGTTTTGAACGACTATAGAATGACTAAAGCGTGGCTAATTAAGGAGAAATATTTTTTATACTTTTAGACAGTTACTGTTGTGTGTGTCTTTTCCCGTTTTTATTAAGTTTTAAAAATAAGGGTAGTTTATTTTTGTGAATAACTTCACAAGGAATCTGAATCCGTAAAAAAAAAATTAACAAGATATATTTGTATTTAACAACTAATTGTGTTTGTCAACAAGATAATATAGCTGCATAGGAAATAAGTACACATTTAGAAAACATTGGTAAATACAAACTTGTCATCTGTAAAGAATATTTCCTTTGAACGACAGCTGTTAAAGTTGTTAATTGAAATTATATTACTTAAGTAATATAATTTTATTATCTAATGTTTTTTCACAACTACTGATAAATAAGTGACAAATATGACAATAAAAAATATTTTTTTGGCATAAAAGTGATTAAATAAAGTTATATATTATAAAGAAAATTTGATTATATAGAAACTAAACAAAATATAAAAATTGTAGAAAATATTATGGCAACATATAACAAAAAATTAACGATAAAGACAAGAAACATGAAAAAAAATTGCATTAGCAGAATTAGTTGGTTCTGGAAAGAAACTGAACTTCCTACATATAGAGACATACTTCGATATGCAATTCTATTTAGAGAACAATAAGTTTAAAACTCTAGAACCTTTTTAATAAAAGATATGGCAAAAAAGGTTGCATGTTCCGTAATTACGCAGTGGCAAAAGGCAAACGCTAATTTTAAAGCTCCTATAATTTATTCTGAAAAGAATATTGTCTACAAAATTATAAAAGCTTGGGACGTTGCATTTTTAATATCAGTGAACAGAGAAAATAAAGAAAATAAAAAAGAGTTTACATTGAAATTGAATAAACTTTTTAATATTTTAAATTGTAAGTGCATAATTTCTGGTTGTAAATAGTTTGGTTGCAAAATTATTTGTAAACAACATGTAATGTGGGCTGTAAAATTCCTATTATAGATATTTTTTATATTAAAATCGAAAAAGATAAGGTTGGTGCTAAAGGTTTGCTTCAAATATCTTCCAAAGATATGCCTGAACACAACAGACAAGATTAAACATTATATAACCATTCTAATAAAGAAGCTTTTAAAAGAAAAAGGGCAGACAGCATTACAATAAATATAACGTTAAACAATTAAACAGCTTATTATTGACCATAAAAAATTGTAAGAGCTCAAGATAAAGCAATGATGGAGTTAAAAAATGAAATTTTAAAATGTATAGATAATGGTAACATCAATTGTATTTTGTTTGATAGTAGAAAAGACTTCACAAAAGTAAAGATAGAAGTAAAAGGATCCAGTCGGTTTTTTCCCGGATCTATTGAAGAGGAACATTATACTACTTGCATGGAACCAGGCGGCTGATTTTTGTTTCATTTTACTCTCGAAAAATCAATTGAAAATAAAAAGCATGCCGAAATAGTAGCCAATCATTTAGTCGAATGGATGATTCAACATGGTGCTGACAAATCGATTCAAGCATTGGGCGGTGATTCAACAAATGTTAATACTGGATGGGAAGTAGGTGTCATAAATTTTGTAAAATTGAAACTTAATAAAAAGTTGAACTGAATAATATGCGCTCTTCATACTTATGAACTACCCCTCAGAAATCTAACAGATGAATTAGACGGAAAAACACTTTCAAACAACAAATGGTCCTGTGAATTAGGTAACTACTGGATACAGTTACAGATCTAGATGTAAACAAGAACTTTGAAAGGGTAACTTTAGGTGAACCACCTTTTGCTTTTCCAGACAAAATAGTTAAAGATCTTTCGGCTAATCAGGCTTACGGATACAGAACTGTAACAGCAATAAGATCTGGAGTTTTATCTGAAAAATTGATAAACCTTGAAATAGGTCATGTTTATCAGTCAAGATGGCTTACTACAGCTAACCGTTTTTGTAGATTGTGGGTTTCAATTCATTTTTTAACAGAAAAGAACTTTAGAAATCTAAGTTTAGTTATTGAATTTATAATGGGTGTATATTTTCCTTGCTGGTTTCAAATAAAGGTAAAACATTCCTGGATAGATGGACCTAAGCATATTTTACTCCAATTGAAACAACTAAAAAAGAGGTTGTTGCAATAGTAATAAAAACTGTAAAGAGAAAACTGTAAAGAGATCTGCATGGTTTGCCTTTAGTGAATGCTTTATTCAGACTCTTATGTGTTCCAACAATGAAGAGAAACGAAAGTTCGGAGTGCAAAAGATACTAGATATTAAAGGGGAAGGAGATGACAATACCCAGTTTGGAGATGATTCAGTAAAAAGTCGCAAAGCCTCATGCATAATTACTGATGCTAATAAATTGACCAATCTAATTGAGTGGAAATATTCAGTATACAAACCACTTCTTACCAAGTCAGAAAATATTTTTACAAGCCAATGGTTGTTCCAGATTGGCCATGCCATTCACAATCCATCGAACGTTGTGTTAAGCTGGTTTCTTTTTTATCTAATTATAGGAGTAAAATAATTTATTAAATATTTTCAATAACTAAATTATTTTTGATATTTTATATAGGTTACAGAGGCTTGTGCAAAAACATATTCGCATGAAAAGGGAGAAGGATATATAAAAGCATAAGTCAGCAGAGGTTTCATGAGCAAAAACAATTCTAAATATAACTTAGCTGGACTTAAAAATTTTAAATAAAATTTATAAACTATTATTTGTTAATTATATGCAAATTTAAAAAAGATAACAGTATTATATAATATATTTATATACATATATTATAAACGTATTAGTATATAATATATTGTTTGTCATAAAAAAATTGATTGTCTAATTATTAGTTTTAGATTTGTGTTTAATACTCAAAAAAATTATTATTTAGAAACTTAAATATTTTGCTAACTTTCGGATTCAAATTCTTCACAAAAATGTACACCCTTGATTTGAAAAATTTAATAAAAAAAGGAAAAAACGACGCACTCTACCGTCATATTTTACCTCTAAAATAAGAAAAAAGTGGCTAATTTTTGTAAAAATACCCTTCACAAAAACTCACTTTTTGTGTTCATTTTTAAGCATTTTTGAATCAAATATAAAATTTTCTTAAAATTCAACATAATAGTTATTAATTTTATTAAAAATTAAAAAATTGTGTATATTTTTTCAATTATTATTTCCCCTAGTTAATTAGTCGTATTTTAGTAATTTTTTCGTTCAAAAAAGTGCTGACCCACTCAGCAAGACATTATTTAAAAAGTTTTTTTTTGCAGATACAGAATCCCCATAAAATTCTTCACAAAAAAGTAACCTTGCCGTTTTTCAAAATAAAAAAAAAAAAAAATAAAAAAAAAATCGACACACCCTAAGAAAGCAGTTGACTCACCTTCTGTACATTTCTTTAAAAAATTAGTATCGTAGCTTTCTTGACCAGCTGTATAGTGCGCCTACGTGGGTCAACAAAGAGAAGCCTGATGTAACTCGCCTTCATTTGTTTAAATTACATTTACACTACAATATATACATAGAATACATTCTTCAATATAAATATTTTAGAACATGGGTTTTTTAATGTACACTTGTATTTATACGGACTTTATACTAACTTTGAAATAAATAAAATAAAATAAGAAATAAAAATATTTATTTTATCGCTTAACAATTTTAACAAGCTTTAACAATTTTATCGCTTCTATCAACAAGTACGGCAGTTAAAAAATTATTTGATAGACAATGTTCAATCCAAAATTAAAATTGAAATAAATTTTGATTTTAAATACAGGATTTAGACACAAGCAGGATGTGCCATGGCACAGGGGACCCCACAAAAGTAGGAGTACCAAAAACTAAAGATAAAAAAATTGACTTGTTTTTTATATTGAACACTTGATCATGGTATACTGTATACCATGATCAAGTCTTCAATATAAAAAACAAGTCAATTTTTTTATCTTTAGTTTTTGGTACTCCTACTTTTGTGGGGTCCCCTGTGCCATGGCACACCCTGCTTGTGTCTAAATCCTGTATTTAAAATCAAAATTTATTTCGATTTTAATTTAATCTTTCTTTTTTTTTTTCAATGGTTAAAAAAACACGACCGCCATCTGCGATGACCTTGCAAAAAGTTGAAATAATCTAACAAAATTTATCTTTCACAAAAGATTTTTGTTCGGATTTTTTTCTTGATTATAGTGTATACCGTATACAGTAGGTGTTTGGCATGCATTGTGTGATCATATTGTTTCTGATTACTTTATCTGGAACCAGGGAATTGCCGTTGATGCCCAGATGTACAAATTTGAATGCCTTCAACGAAGACTAATCCCCTACATTGAGAAACACTGCCCTGACAAAGCTTGCATCTTTTGGCCAGACAAAGCTTTATCACATTATTCTTCAAAAGTAGTTGAGCATTTAAACAACAAACAAATTCCATTTGTTTTGAAACAAAATAAAAAAATCAAGAGAATGTCAAATCATGAATGAACTTGTAAAGCATGCTCCAAAAATCTGTACTAACTTTTCATCTCGGGTCCGTACTCTTGTTGACAAAGCTTATCGCAATAGATTATTATCTGTTCAAAAGTAACTTGTAAACTTGTATAATGAATATAAATCTTTTATTGGAATGAATGCTTTGTTATTCTTTTACGAGTTTTTCAAAATTTTTTAAGAATAACAAGATTTTAAAAAAATTCTACGAATCAATTACACACACGTTATATATATATTTATATTTATATAAACAGACAGGGGCTCAAAGAAGATATGGATGACCAGAGTCTCCAGAATCTTTTCATAAAGCCTCTATGTCAGTTTTAACAAGTGCAAAAAAAATAAAGCTATTATAATAAAGTAAAAAAAAAAAAATAATAAAAAAAAAAACTTTGTTAAAATCTTTAAAGAAAAAAAAAAAACTCCGTGAAAAAAATATAATAAAGAAAATAAGAGGAATAAATTTTTTTCAATAAATCAAAAAATTAGTTTAAAAAACGATAATGTATATTAAAATAACGATAGTGTATATTAAAAAAACGATAGTGTATATCAAAAAAACGATAGTGTATATTAAAAAAACGATAGTGTATATTAAAAAAGCGATAGTGTATATTAAAAAAACGATAGTGTATATTAAAAAAACGATAGTGTATATTAAAAAAACGATAGTGTATATGTTAAGTTTCAAGGCTGTCATTTGATTTCAAAATTTCTTTTTTTAAATAAATCTTAAATGAATTTAACTGTTTTCACCTTATTGATGTGGTTATTTTTAAAACTGTTTCATATCTTAGGCCCTCGATATGTTATACTATATAATTTTTATTTAGTTAGTTTACAAGGTAGTGTGTATGTGAGCCTCTCGTTTGATCTCAGAGAATAGATATTGTTTTGATTTATCTTAAATTTTGTTTTAAAGTTTTTTGGTATGAGATTTTTTAAATGATAATACATCAAGATCGCGTGTTGAAATATATTTACCTCGTATACATTCATCATCTTCATTTCCCTCATTAATGGCTTTGCATACTCAAGTTTAATTTTTCCGTATATAATTCTGCAAGCATGTTTTTGTACACTAAATATCCTTTTAAGTTTAGAGGGTTGTGTGCTTGCCCACGCAATGTTACCATAATTAATATAGCTATGAAATTGTTTTAGGAAATTTGTCAACTTCTGTTTCTGATCACTTACCTTTTGTATACTAATTTTGTATTTGTTGGGACAAATTTCAATAAATTATCTATACTACGCAAACATCATTTATATAGCAGGAGTTTTAAAAACTTTAACAAAGAAAATTTTAAATCTGATTTATCAAAAACTGACTGCGACGATGTTATACAGTTCAATTATACTAACACATGTTTCCAAACGTTTATTACTGAAACAACATTGATTTTAGATTGCTACGCCCCGCTTAAAAAAACAAGTATCAAAAACCTCCGACGTCGATTCAAACCATGGATTACAAAAGGAATTGTAAAATCTATTCAAGTGCGCAATCTTTTCCAACAAAAAATGATAAGATCTAAAGATCTTATTAATAAAAAAAAGTTTAAAAGTATTTTTAAAAGATAAAAATATATGATAATTACATTAATTAAACTTAGTAAAAAAATCCATTTAAAATTTTTTTTCTTAGAAAATGTAAAAAATCTTCGCGAACTTTGGAAAGGCATTAACATTTGCAAGAAAATATAATATATATATAACTGATCCAACTCTAATTTCTGAATCATTTAACACTTTTTTTTTTTACAAATGTTGCTCATAAACTCAAATCCAATATTTATTTGTCTTACATTAACTATCAAAAGTATCTTAAACATACAACAAATATTCCAGAAATTTCATCTCATATCTAAATTGAATCCAAAAAAATCATTAGGTCCAAACAGCATTCCCACAAATATTCTTATAGATTTTAACTATGAATTTTCAAATATTCTTTCTAAACTATTTAACACCACCATTTATAAATGGAACATTTCCTGATATTTTAAAATTATCTTGCATTATTCCAATGTTTAAAAATGGCTCGAAACTTTTATGCACTAACTATAGACCTATTTCTCTTTTATCTAACATTAGTAAACTTCTTGAGAAACTTACGTATTCTAGAGTGTACTCTCCAAACTCATTTAATTGTTTAAATGATTTTCAATTTGGTTTTCGATCAAAACATTCTAATTGCCATGCATTAATAAGTATAACGGATAAAAATTAGGAAAGCTTTTATCAATATACTCTTATCAATATACTCTTATCAAGATACTGATCATTTCGTTTGCGGTGTTTTTATCGATTTACAAATAGTTTTTGATACCGTTGACCGTAGTATTTTGATTTCTAAATTAAATTATTATGGAATTCGCGGTATTGTAAATGACTGGTTTCGATCTTATTTTTCAGATCGAAAACAATTTGTAAGTATTAATGGTTTCATTTCCAGTAATAAATTTGTTTTGTGTGGTGTTCCTCAAGGTTCTGTTCTAGGTCCTCTTTTATTTTTAATCTACGTTGACGACCTAATCAACTCTGTTCACTTCTCTTCAGTTCATCATTGTAATTATTGTAAACATACTTATTATTACTATTACTATAACCAGTATGAAT
Organism: Hydra vulgaris; assembly: GCF_038396675.1. Classification (NCBI taxonomy): domain Eukaryota; kingdom Metazoa; phylum Cnidaria; class Hydrozoa; order Anthoathecata; family Hydridae; genus Hydra; species Hydra vulgaris. The sequence goes on along the minus strand of NC_088934.1, from coordinate 28,628,173 downwards.
TTTTTTTTATCCTAATTTCTTAAAATATATCATTATTTATATTACTATTATTATTGTTATTATTATTATTATCAAAACTATTGTAAAAATGATTTACGGAAAATAAATAGCTTGTTGTTGTTGTTGTTGTTGTTGTTGTTGTTGTTGTTGTTGTTGTTGTTGTTGTTGTTGTTGTTGTTGTTGTTGTTGTTGTTGTTGTTGTTATTGTTGTTGTTGTTGTTGTTGTTCAGAAAGAGATTCAAAAAAGTTTCTATAAATTATTTTTCATACAACAATTTTAATTTCAAAAATTTTCTGGGAGTAACAGCACAGGACCTTCGTGGGGGAATTTTCTTCCACATAAACATGACACAGGGTCCCCACCGGTGTAAACCTGACCCTTGATTATCAAATGGCAGAGTATTAAAATTTATAATTTAGATCTCGAAAGTCACACTTGATTTTTACTCTTAACATGAATATTGTTCTTGAAGTATTTTTTAAACTAATTGTTATTTATTTTTACATTTATAGTTTTTAATAAATTGTTTGTAAAGTATTATTATACGATTATTATTATATAAGTATATTATACGGTTATTGTAAATACGTACGATTCCCTAATCGTACTGATAATCTCGGTGATAAGACAAAATAATATCTTTTACTTGCCCCGCCAGTGTTTTTATTTATAAACTTTTAAACTATAAAAATTATTAAACGGTGAAATAAACAAACAAAACAAAACAAAACAAAAAAGTATTTGTGTCGAGTCGCAGAAAACTACTTTTTATTTAATAACTCTTCTCTTTCGATCCAAAACTCCAAAACACGAACCTTATTAAAAAAGCCTTTTGCCGCTACCCTTTGAAACAGTAATGTAGGTTAAAACGTAGGTAAAGCAAAATTGAAACTAATATTTCAGAAACAGAACTATTTAGTTCAGAATACTTTAGGCTTCCAGCTAACATGCAACCAACCTAACCGGCTACCAGTCTAACAGGCCACCAGCGAGGATTTTTATTGTTAAATCTGAATTGTTACAGGTGAGTGGGTGAGCATTTCTATTCTCCGGCATTTGTTTAGATTAGGAATTCAAGAATTTTTCTAAATATTTTGCGTTTGTTTTTATAACAATAATTTTTTTTATTACAATAATAGTTTTATTACAATTCGGTACGTAAATAATATATACCGTTAAAAATAATATATACCGTTAAAAATAATATATACCGTTAGAAATAAAAATAATATATACCGTTAAAAAATAAAAATAATATATACCGTTAAAAATAAAAATAATATATACCGTTAAAAATAAAAATACCATCGTACATATAATGTAAGAACACAGAAACTCGAAGAGAATCGTAAGATCCTGTCATCGAGAACCTTATAATAATAAAATACAAACATAACTAAGCATTTCAATTATTACATTTGGGAAACACTTATAAAAGAGGATTGAGTTCAAAAGAACTCTAATATATTATCTATTGTGAAAATAACTTATTTTTGATAGTTGGAAAGTTCTAACTTTGGTAAAAATCAAAATTTAAAGCAATTTTGTTCTGAAGAAAAGTTCCGCGATCATAAAATAGATCTTCCAAAATACATTTAATCATTGTTTGTTTAAATAGTAAAAACAAATCCGCTAAAAATGTTTAATCAAAAAAGCAGCTGTAGAAAATCTCTGTTCTGTTAAAAACAAATATCAGCAAAAAACCAAGCAAATGAGCTAATACTAGAAAATTTCCAATTTTAAGTGTTCTATTTTCCTAATCTAGTACTAAAAGTTTTTCTAGAGTTCCTTAAGTTTGTTGATTATACTTATGTATTACGTATCATTCAAAAATGAATGGAATTTCACTCGACTACGCGTGCAAATTAAATACTCATTTTAACTGTTGTTCTCCGTTGTAGATAATGCTTCGTGAAATGTTGATGTAATGGTAAAATGATGATAGATTAAAAGTTATGAAATATTCCTTTTACTCTTAACAAAATAAGTTTCTTATTGTAAAATAACTTATTAAATAAATTTTCTTGAGGTTATGCTGCTACCTCTGGTTTCTTATCAAACAAATTTCTTATTATTAAAAAAAAAAAAAAAAAAAAATGCGTATTATCGTAGTCGCTTAGAGTATATAAATAGTGCTAAATTAGTATTTTTATAATATTAGTGTAGTTATCAGTTTTATATATAAGGTTTCGGCTATGTAAAATGGAAGAAATAATGATACTTGTGCAATATTATTAATATCTTGCTAACAGATAATAATAAAAGTGCAATTATTACTAAAATAACAGATAAAACACTTTGTTTTTTTTTTAAATAAGAAAACAATTTATATGAGTTTTAATAAACTTGTGCGTGCAATTGAATGGAATTCTATAAAAATCAAATGTAATTCCTTTCAATTTTGAACAGAATGTAATTTAATCTCGAAATCGAGTGTAATACTATTTCGAATAGAATTGGTAAAGCGTATATTATAACTAACAAACTCATTAAACTTTTAGTAACTTATTGAGGAAATAGAACCCTTAGAACAAAAAATTTTATGGTATTAGCTTGGTTTCTTTTTAAAAAAAACTTGTAAAAAGTACTGTTAAAAACCGTCAATGGTAAGTATGGAGTAAAAAAGGAGGGCTACTGTTAAAAAAGAAGGGCTACTATTAAAAACAACCAATGGCCAGTATGGGGATCGAACCCACGACATTCGCGTTATTAGCACGACGCTCTAACCAACTGAGCTAACCGGCCTCTACTATTTTCATAATGTTAAATTTAGCATTTCAAGATTAATGTTTAACGTCGTGATGGTTGGGGGTCAGGCAAATAAGTAGAAGGCGACCGGGGTCAGGGGTGGCACATTGACCCCAAGAAATATTTTTTTTCGAGAATCGCACTTGTAATAAACCTTTTTTTATCGATGCTTTTACGTGTCTTTTATCATAAATATTAAATACGTCTACGACACTAAATTATCTAAAATTTAATCTGTTAAGCATGCTTTAGTTAACAACTATCGATAAAAAAAGGAAACATTTAATATTATTGTAATGGTTCGATTATTTAAAAATGTATTTACATTAGACATACTATAGAAAGCATTAATAAAAAAATTTACTTTCTTGCAAGTTTATACAAATTTCCAGCATGAACAGAGCGTTGTCCGACGTTTTAAGGACATCGTACGGACTTCTATAATTGTACGGATGGACAGAAGACGTTGTATAGAGTCTTTCAAACGTCAGTGCCCGCTAGTCAAAGTATAAACATGACATCACGTATTTCTCAATTAAGAATGGGTGTATGTCTTTCGTTTGAAGTTCAGTTGCCATTGCTGGAAATATTTATGCATGCAAATCAATGTGGTGGTGGTGATGGTGGTTGGGGTTCCTTACGGTTGCCCCACCACAACCACCACATTGGTGGTGGTATGGGCACCCATAAAGCGCATTTGCCGAAGACATTTTTAACACATAAAAACAAATATAAATTGCTGCACAATGTTGAAATTAGCTAATTTTTTGCTTTTCTCCTTTGAAAAAAAACAGTCGCTTACCGTTCATCGCAGGTTTATGAACATCGGTCACTGTACAGCCACAACAGCTTTGATTATTGTTATTACGGTTATAAGAGACATTTTCTTAAAATAAAATGGAAACGTTTTGCTTTTCGCCTTGAATGCGGGCAAATTTGTAAACCAGGTATGTAAACAATGGTTTGTTGTTTCCTAGTTTTCTACTTCTGTTTAAAATAAATGAAGAATTTTGTAATGAGAAAATTTTATTTTAGGAGGCACCAGTTGACCGACTTAGAAGGCGCGGAGGGCAGCTCGTTCTCACACCCGAGGATGAATCCGCTACTGAAAAAAACGAGCAGCCGTGGCGCAGTGGTAACGCACTTGCCTCAGAAACAAAGGATCCGTATTTCAAACCCCACCTCTGGACAAGTCTTGCGACATAGGTTAGGAAGGAGGCGTGAACTTCCAATTAAAGCTCATTCGCGGTGCTCTGTGATAAGACCGTAAGGACTTTTTGGGGCACCTAAATAAAATATATATAAAAAAAAATTAGTTGAATTTATTCAAGATGCAATAGGTAAGTGTCATATAACTCTTTATAATATTTTTTTCTAGTTATTAAATATCTGACTTGGAGTTGGGGCTGTTATTGGAAACCAACATAACAAGGAAACCGAGGCTAATTATGGGTGCCAGTGATCCAGCCTGTTTATAGGTTTTTTTAACTTAAAGAACTTTAAATTACAAAGGGTTTTATAGAACAAGATAGGCTACACGAAAGCTTTTTCATTGAAAAAATAACTAACAAATAATAACTTTGACTATGTTGCATAAACTATAAACAGGGTAACATAATAACATAATTATTCTATTTAATAATAATAATAATAATATATATATATATATATATATATATATATATATATATATATATATATATATATATATATATATATATATATATATATATATATATAAAAATTAGTAGAAAATCACCTAATAAAATTTTAATAGTTTTTTAGAAGAAAACTATTTTTGTGCCTACATTTAGAAATTCCGATTGAACTGAATGATGATTTGCAATCGTTAATTGCTAAGATGCGCACCAATTTATAAATTCAGATTTGCGGTATTTCTTGTCACATGCTACAACAATTTTAATGAAGTGAAAGTAACTATACGATATTATTTACCTTCTTGATTTATTCTAAATATTTATGCAAGCTTTAACCTTTTTATTATATTGGAGATGTACAAAGTTTTTTTGCAGGTTAAAATAAAATCTTATTTTGTTTTAACCTGTAAAGCCCACATAGGAGTTCTATGAAAAGATTGTGGTGACTTTAGTCATCCTTCTTTGAGCCCCTGCCTGTTTTTTATAAATTCACTTTTTTTGTATGTTAATGTTTCTTTGTAATTATATTTCTTATTATATAAACAGAAAAAAGTTAAAAACATTAAAAAAAAAAAAAAAAAAAAAAACTATTAAAATATTAAAAAAAAATTTTTTATTATAAATTCAGCTACAAAACACGTTCAAGTGACTAAAATTACTTGTAAATTAAAATGTAGGAGTTATGATGGTTTTAATTGATTCTTAACTAATGCTACCGAGATTGCCTTTGCTGAAGAATCACGTTCATTCCACTGAGATATTAAACCAAGCGTTTTTACTATACTATAACAAAATCTAAAACTTAACACATAACCATGCCGTTCGATTCATCTCGTTTCGCATAAGCTCGTAAGCATTCCTTTATTTCTATATTTAAGAGCGTTATATCGCTTCGGCGAAGCTTTAAAAAATGATATTACTTCTTTCATTGTGCCAATTGTATTTCTTACAGCTTGCACAAACAAAAATTTGAAAAATAAGTTTAAAGCATGGTTGTAACATGGAATTTTTATTGCGTTTAATAGAAGCTTCTGTAATTTCGTGACTGCCCCTTATTTTCACCTAACATAAGGCTGCATCCATCAGTACATATACCAACACAATCCTTTAAATTGAAGCCAAATTTTGTCAATGTGTTTGCAACTGTGTTTGCTAGCAATTCTCCAGTTAATAGAGGTTCATAAGTAAAATCAGAATAATTTTCAGTATGGGATTTTACAAAACCAATAAAATCTTCACAGATTTCACAGGTATTAATATCAATCTATCTTAATACTTAATACTAAAATGTCATTTGACAACAATGACTGGCATCCGTTGTTTGATCAAATATAATGCTATAAAATTTTCCTTTAAAAATTCTTGTTTTAATTAAGTCCTGAATTTTTTGAGCGCATAGTTCAATCATTTTATTTTGAATACTTTCACTTATGTATGTTGCTTTAGAATTACAGTTATTTAAATGGTTTTTTAAAATATTGTCCCCAGCGCTCACTCGAAAGCGAAGCCATTCCCAAAGATTGCCATCATTAATTACTTAAGAATTTTGATATATTTCAAAGATCTGACCATCATTGCGATCAGTGGTGGACATTTTGGGGTCCCAGGCAAACTTTTATAAAGGCCCCCCCCCCAAGTCTGCCTAAATCACGGTTAATCAATTCTGGTCTTTGAGGTTTTACAGCCCTGCACGTTTTACTCGTTTATCTGCTCCAACACACCTGATTTGAATGAATGGATGATTTACAGGCTTCTGCAGAACTTGGAAGAGATAATTTACTGACTGAATTAGGTGTGTTAGAGAATAGAAAAAAGTAAAACATGCAGGGCTGTAGACCTTGAGGACTGGAATTTATTATCTCTGGCCTAAAAATACCATTAGGCTCTGAGGGTCAAAGGTTTTCATTTTTATACTCCAATGCTGAGAACCATACCATAAAATCAACAGTTTTTTCTCTACTTTAATAAGGTACAATTACTTATTAAAATCGTTTTGCAAAAACTTTTGTTTTATTATTGCAATAAAAAGCTCTAAATAAAGTCTTACATCAAAATTCATAAACACTAACTAAAAAAAGATGACTAGAGATGTAAACAATATAGTAAGAATATAATATTTTCCTAAATTAGAAGATTTTTGTAACTTTAATTATTTTAGTTATTACATATTCTGTAACAGGAAAAAGTTGTCAGGTAAATGTGAAAAAGCCTGTGTTTGAGATGCAGTACTTGGAGGTGAATTCACACACTGGCCCGATATGGATAGCAAGACATCCAGACAAGAGGCTCTCTTGTGCAACCTGTAAAAATGACAATAAAAAGTTGTTGGTTTTTCCTTGTAAAACTTGTGATTTGTCTCTTGACTTTATGGATTTCAATTGAAATTGTTGTCTACACAATAAATCAAACAGCAGAGGTTGTTGAAGATTCTCAGTCATCCAGGTCATATTAAATCCCAAAAGGAGAAAAAACAAAACAAAACAAAACAAAAAAATTAATTAAAAAAAGAAACAACTGGACTGAAGCAGAAGATGTTTCACTTCCCATATAGGAGGCTTTATCAATTGAAAATTAACCATTTATGGCTAATTTTAACTTTAGAACTTTAACTTCTTATAACTTATATTAATAAAGTATAAAACTTGTAGCTTGTACTTAAGAGATGAATGATTAATCTCTGTCAACTCTCTAAACCAGGGGTTTTCATCTGGCAGCCTGCAGGCCTAATCCAATCCGGTCTGGTGGGCCAGACCGGATTGAATTAGACCTGCATTGAATACCCCTGGTTTAGAGAGTTGGCAGAGATTAATCGTGAGGTTTGTATGGATAACAATTTGTACTTACTGGTCTTCTGTTATGTGTGGTTAAAAGCTGCATCTGAAAAAAAAATGTTGGAGGAAATAAACTCACTGTACTGTACTGTACTGTACTGTACTGTGTTTTTACAGTATTAGGTGACCACGAATTACCTTGATTATTCAGCTGGACTTCTGTGAAAGTTATCTTCTACTTGTTACTGGTCTTTATTGACGTGTGGTTAAAGACTGCATCTAAATAAAACACAACACAAATGTTAATTTAGGAGGAAATAAACTCACTTACCTGCAGTTTATTTTTACAGCATTATATGATCATGAATTACCTTGATTCTTCAGGTGGATCTCTGCTTGAAAGTTGTCTTCTATCTTGTTTTACTGAAGAAAAGTAATCACATGAGAGCACAACAGGTTAAATATAAAAGGTATACATTAATGTAATTTACTTATTTACAAAGTACTACCTTTACTCTTTTTATCTCTTCAAGGCTCCCTATTTCTGTCTCCTCTTTTATTCCTCTTTTCCTGGAATCTCTTTGTTTCCTTTTTTTCTTATCCTTTCCTTTATTCATTCTCTGTGCTTTTGTATCTGTACTCCTCTTCGTTTCTTCATTATATTCCCTTTAGGATCTTTTTTGTTTATTTGTTTCAAGTGTATTTTTTTGGTAATACTGTATTTAGTTATTCAACTTTAACGATATTCTCACTTTTGAGCTAGCTGGCACAGTTGGCATCACTTACTGAACTTAACCATGCGGGCTTTGGCCTCTGCAAACCTTTGTATAAGTGTGTCCATGTCCATTGTTTTCCTGACCTCAAGTTCAATGGCAATGGCAGCAAGGGAAGCCTGTCCTGTAACATGGTGGACCTCAGGTATGTTTTTAGTTGTTTAAGTACTGAGAAACTTCTTTCACCTGAAGCTACAGTCACAGGGACTGAAGCTTTAGGTGAAAGAAGTTTCTACAGACTACAGTTACTGACTCTGTTTATGTGATACAACACATTATACCAAACAATGGTACTCACCAAGAAAGGCATTTTTGTCATGTCCTTGCAAAGACTGTCAGCACTTGATGCACACTCTGCATCTTTTTTCTCCTGTGCATATTCTTTCAAAGCAGTTAGAGGTTTCACAGTGTTTGCAAGCTGATAACGTACAGCTTTTACAGCCTCCACCCGACACTCATGTTGTGAACAAAGCCTTGATAGAAAATCCTTGTACATGCTGCTGGGGAATTGTCGACCGATGAACAGACCAAAAATAAACTGTAATGTACATCCTTCTATCATCATACCTCATCTTGTGAATCCTCCTCTCCGTCTTGAAGCGCCACTGCCTCGGTATTCACTTGTTCTTCCTGTATGTTGTCCTGTTCTCTATCCTCCACACTTTCAGTGAGCCGCTCGTCATTATTAGCCATCGACAACGTTGTAGACACATTAAAATATGTTGTCAATTTTGGTAGTGTAGAAACATAGATTTTGTTTTTTTCACGCTTTTTTCGTTTCTCTGCTCCGCTTTTGTACGTTCGCTTCATCTTTCTTTCTTCTCGTCTCCCGCTTCCCATTCAAGCAAGCACACAGCATTTCCTGTTTTTTTGAATGATGTCACGTACGGAATAGTCCATTTGGGGGGGGGGGGGATTAAATCGATCTTACATTATGTTGCGTTTGCTGTGATAGTTTCCATCGTACTATAATTTTTTTGATTTCAAACGTACATTAACAATGGAGGGGAAATGTTAGGGGCGTAGATAACTAGCGGAAGCCCGGGGCCCTGGCTGATTGGGGACCCCAGGCAGTCGCCTACCATTGCCTTAATGGTACGCCCGCATCTGATCGCGATGACCTTGCAGAGCAATATTCTGTTGACCAAGAAATATTATTGATTCAATTATAGGCTGTTGGTCATTGTAGCTAATAAAAATAATTTCATTTAAACTAGTAAAAACCATTTGTCATTTATTTATTTAAAATAGTAATAAACACACTTTTGTTTTCAAAATAAGAGACTAATTCATAAGAAATTCATTCAGTTACTACTTAAAAAAAAGAAATTCTTTGTTTCGTATTTAAATACAACTTGAAGTGTATATAAGTGTACTATAAACTGAAGTGTTAGAACTTCAATTTTAACTACCAAAAACGGCATCGCATATACAAATTATATTACAAACTAATACTAAATTTAAAAAAAAAAATTTACCATTAAAACCAAATCTATATTTTTTTTTCGAAAGTTTTTACAAACAGTTTTAAAAATTTTTCAAAATATAACGATAGCAACTTATTGTTTTTTATTGTTATTTAATTATGTAATAAAATGAATTTAAACATAAAATTGAAAACATAAAATTGTTAAACATAAAAGTGAAAACATAAAATTGTTTTGAAACTTTCATCGTTTTTCTTCGATATCGTAAAAATGTTAAAAATGCAGCAATAGATTTTTTTTGTAATGCTCTAAAATAGTTTTAGTTTTGCGAAAAACAAAAATAGAATAAATTTTTGTATTGTGTTATTTTTTTTACAAATTTTTCAATAATATTTTTAAGTTTCACATTTCTAAGGGGAGGGGTGAAGGTGCGGGGTGGGGTAATTACCCTTAGCCCCCCACCCAATGGGCACGGTACGTTTTAAAACGTTTTTTAGACGTTTTTATAAAGTTTGAACCTAATAAAAACGTCCAAAGAACGTTTTAAAAACGTACTGTGCCCACTGGGCATCCCCCTCCTTTATATCCGCCACTGCATTATATACTATTTGGCTTCTTTTATGATATATCCAATATCAACAAAAAGACACCTGAGGATAAACTTACTGACTGCAAACATTTAGAAGCGTCTTTGGCAGCCATCAATTAAAATTTTTTTGTAGCCGTCATAAATCTTACATTTTCAGTAGGAATTTTTAGTCACTTGAAGTTGTTTTGTACCTAAATTTATTACAGAATCTTCTTTTTGTAGTGTTTTTACTGTAAATATATTGATGCTTACAATCTTTGCAATCGAGCCTTTGAACTTTAAGTAGTAACTCAAAGGCTTCCAAAGCCTACGTTACCATCTGATGTGCTTTCTACATAGGAAAAAAAATTGAATGATCAAGATATTAAATACTGTTTTTTCTTTAAGAACGCAGTTATACATTGCCAGTGTTTGTGGCTTGTGGAGAAAAACTATAAAGCTTATTTGTCTTCAACAGTATTAAATAAAGAGCATAAATCATTTTGACTTAACCACCTCATTCCATACAAAAATTACAGCCACTTAATGTGGAAGTAATTAGGCTAATTAAAACTACATATAGTGCAGTAATTAATTAATGGATCCACCATAGTCTGGGCAAAATATGTATAATTTACAATGTAGTTTCTTAGGGCATAGTAATAGCTAGTTGGGCTTGCTTTTCAAAAAAAACACCATTAAACATTGTAACTGCATTTAAAACAGGTTTATTTCTATATAACTGTCAAGTGTTTACTGATAATGACTTTGTGCACAGTTTTGCAACAGAGTTTTTGATGTTAAAATTAGTTTTAACTTAAACATCTTTAGCAAATTTTAGAAGGGTCTTTTGAAAAAAAAGCCTATTTCTTTACAAATAAAGTTTTTTCAACATTTGGATTCATTATTGAAAAAGATAGAAGCCTATCCCCTGTACCATAAAATTTGAGACTGGCTTTAAAAAAAAAAGGATTTTGAAAAGTGAGCTTAATTTCGAAAGAAAAATAATAATTTCGAAATGTGCAATTAATTTCGAAAAACACCAAACAATATTTGATAACCTAAATTAACTTCGAAAATAAAGTTAGATTTCGAAAAGTTTATTTAATTTCAGGAAGGAAAAAAAAAGAATTTTGGAAAGTTAAATTTATTCCAAAAGTAATTTTAATACATTATATGTTATTTGCATAATAATATTAAAATAACCGGGCGCCTAAATAATTTACCACGGGGTGTTTCAGCAGGTAGACCTTTTATTATATATATATATATATATATATATATATATATATATATATATATATATATATATATATATATATATATATATATATATATATATATATATATATATATATATATATATATATATTATATCTTTCAGCGTTCAAAAATAATGACTATATAAACTATTTACAACCCCCTTAAATTGAGGGCGGTTTAAACTTTATATGGTCATAATTTTTGAAAGCTAAAATATTTTACTATGAAATTTAAAATTTATTGATGAATATAAGTCTAGTTTAAAATAGTAGAAAAAATATTTCATCAACTTGTCGCTCTCACGTTTAGGGCAGGAGGGGGGTACAAATTTTGGGGCTTTTTTGTTTCCAGCCTCCAACCATCCCAATTTTTTGCAATGCATCCTTATTTTACATAAGTATAAATATATAAATGTTTGGAGTTTGCTCCATGTCTGGAATTTAGCTATCTCAAAGACCAAAAAAAAGCTGGTTCCGGCTTTGATATATATATTTATATATATATATATATATATATATATATATATATATATATATATATATATATATATATATATATATATATATATATATATATATATATATATACAAGTATATATATATATATATACGTATATACACACATATATATGTTATATATAGAGATATATGTATATATAGCAAAATAATACCAATTTGGTAAATTTAATTTGGTGCCAGTATGCTTAGTATGTAATGAATCTGTTTTAGTGTGAAATATAATTTAAAGAGGCACCATGATTCAAAAAATCTAAAAAACTTAACCAGTTTCTTAACGAATTAGGGAAAAAAAAAAAAAAATTTATAATTAGTTCGTTGGACAACAAGATTTGTTAAAAAGAGGCATTATCTTAACAGTAAATGCTACTGTTGCAAGCTATGAAATTAGTCTCTTTAGTTACAAATTCTAAACCATTCAGTGACGGGGAAAGATTACTTAAATTTAAAATTATTCACACCCCTTCCCTCCTCAATGCATTTTTTGTGCATTTAGTCGGAAAAATTTACCCTTTTAAATAAGCCGGCAAATGTTGACCTTTTAGACCAGTCAGTCGTTGAATTTCAAAAAACAGGCACCTTTTTTTTTTACTTAGCAAAAGTTTTAATTGCACCCCACCACGTGACACCTACTAGCACCTGCCCTGGTGGCAGCTCAATGATTGAATACTGGTGTTTTTTCCAGAAAGGAAAAGAAAATAAAGGCTGGAAAGAAAACAACTTGACATTAATTAAGCTGTTTCTTAAAAAAGCTCATCAGATAAACAAAAAAGAATACCAGTGTTTTAAGTTACTAAGAATTATAAGTGAAAACAAATTTTAGTTCAATTCGAACTCTTTTAACATTATTTGATTATGAAATGTTTTTCATTATTAGCTTTCTTTAATAAAAACTAACTGCTTTAATAAGTTCGGCGCCAGCCGATTCCGTAGCTCCGTATCTATTAAACCGGTTGAACTAAATAAGCATTCTGATGGTACCGATGTCGCTGGAACTGAAAATATTACCCGTGCAGTTTGTGTCAAAACCGGGAACAATTTTTGATTAGCTTGGAAAAATTTGATGGCACTATTTTCGTAGCTCTGAAAGTATTGCAGGCTTTAATCGTTTATTTCTTTTTCCAGTTTATCATTGTTTTCAATTAAATGACAACATGATTTATCTGTTAGAAGTTCAATTAAGTTGATTAGCTTTCGTCTTTTGTTTTTAACGAAAGTTGTTGTATTCGCAAACGGTGGCGTTGACGATTGCTGAAATGTTTTTATGGTATTGTCAGTTGAGCTGTTTGATGAATTTAAAGTGTTATTTAAACAATATGTTTCAATTGTTATATCGATTTCTTCGGATTCTTTAGATGCATTTTATAAAATGTTTTTATAAACATTTTTGCCTTTGTAATGCATTCATATCTACCGATATCATTTTTGATAAACTCAAATTTACGAAATTTGAAATCAAGAAAAGTAGCAGCTAAGAAAAAATCATTAGCAAAAATGTATTTAAAACGCCCTTTTAGAGACCTTAATAATTCCATTTGAAAAGTCTTAACTAGTTCTGTAAAAATGGGTTGCGATTCAAGTATTTCATTTAGTAGAGAATACAATGTTGGAAACAAAAATTTTACTGTAACATATTTCTTTCCGCTAAAAAGTTTTGTTAGCTCTTTAATTGGGTGTAACAAATCACATAAATCCTCCAGCACCTTAAATTCATTAGCAGTGGGAAGATAGTCTTTAATATTTTGGTATTTGATGCTTATCATTTCCAACGCAGTTTTATTAACTAATATAAATTCAATCATATCAAATTGGCTATTCCAGCGAATAGCTATATCCTGTACTAACTTTATTTTAGTTTCATATCGAAGTGTTGCTTGAACTTCTCTTAACTTTTTTTGCAACATCTCCGAATGCTTAAATGAACCAACAATGTGTCTACAGGATGATATTACCTTGGCGATTTCCAATTTGTCTTCGTTAATTTTTTCAATTTCTTTAACTTCACTTTCTGTAATTTCTTTATTAATTAATTTTCCATTACCGTCGTAATCCTTTACTTCGTTACACTTTGAACCATTTTTTAATTTTTTTACTTTAATTTCTCTCGTGTTTAAAAGATCGTTAACCACAAGATTCAAACAATGACCGGCACATGGAATCTTAAGAACATTATCATCAAATTTATTTACTGCAGAGAAAATGTTTGCACCTGAGTCAGTAACTAGTGCAATAATCTTATTACTGATTGATCATTCACTGAAGATTTCGTTTAACGTATTAAATAAATATTCAGCTGTTTTCACTTCAGACAGAAACCTAAGATCCAGGTTTCGGTCAACAAGAATTATATTTTTGTCAATAAAATGACAAGTCACACCGAGGTAGCTGTTTTTACTCAATGATGACCAAACATCACAAGTAATTGTAATGAAATGACGTCCCTTCAATTCTAGCATTAAAATTGATCTTAGATTGTCCGTAGTTGATGTAATTAATTTTTTGCTTACCGTATTTATGCATGGCATTTTGTAGCTTTTGTTTAACTCACTAACTAAATTTACAAAATCTGGATGACGTACTATTGAAATCGGCTGATCAGTACCAACAATAAAGTTCATCAATAACTTGTTTAATTTTTTATGACCAGTCTCTTCAAAACTATTTTCATTACCGCTCTCAATATCGGATATATCGTCATCGTTGAGTAAAATTGTTGATTTTTTAGATATTTTTGAATTAATGCAATGATCAATTGATAAATGGGATTGCATTGAACTTGTCGAACTGTTGTAAGGTAGAACCTTATAACATATACTACATTTTGTTTGATTTTTTTGGTCTTTTTCAAAATATGTCCAAACGAAGCTTCGTTTTCTTATTCCTTTCTTAATAACGGATTTATTTGTTTTTGACATGTTTATTCAAACTAAAAAGCAAGTAGTTTCTTTACTCGTACGCATACAACAAACATTAATAAATTAGTAATCTTATGTTATTAGTAAATTTGTAACACATGTTACTTCACTTAGGTTACTAAGCGATTAAGGAGATTATTATAACTTTATTTACATTTTAGAGTTATGTAACAAAAAGATTGCTAAGATATAAATATAATTGTTTGAAATTGTTGTAAATCTCATCTAAATAACTACTAGAGAGTAACTAGCCGTTTACGTTGCAACAATGATTTCATATACTTGCGTTAGAGGCCCTTAGGGAATTGCACATTATAACTTTTAAACTTCGTAATAATATCATTTAGGAAAAGCGCACGAACTTTTATGTAAATTCTAAATCTAAGGTTTAAACTCACGTTATGCAAATTTAAAATTAAAAAGTGTTTAAACTAGTGTTGCTATCGACTTTGACTAAATCGACTAAAAGTTACTAGTCGGAATAAGTCGACTTTAAAAAATCTAATAGCGGATCTAATCGACTTTGGATTATCTACTAATCGACTAAAAGTCGATTTAGTCGAATAATAGTACTTATACATGCATTTCTAATATCTTTTTATTTGATTGAACATTATAAATCTTTT
Source organism: Hydra vulgaris (assembly GCF_038396675.1). Taxonomy (NCBI): domain Eukaryota; kingdom Metazoa; phylum Cnidaria; class Hydrozoa; order Anthoathecata; family Hydridae; genus Hydra; species Hydra vulgaris. Next base: position 28,612,908 of record NC_088934.1, on the reverse strand, counting down.
TAATTTTATTTTGTTTATCAAAAGCAAATATGACTGTTGAAATCATAATTTTTTAATTTAATATGAAAGCTTCTTTAATATTAAATTAAAAAATTAAAATATAGTATCTCCCTCCATCCCAACGACCTCTCTCCTAATCCAGCACTAAGTTTTTTGTTTACTCTGTTGAAGTTCTATTAAAGGTTTGAGGATTTTAGCAACTTCAAAAAAAATTACTTTTAGTTCCCAGTTCCGGTATCTGCGGTCACTTGAGAACAACTAAAAGTACTCAAGAGTAACTTATAATACACCGAAAGTAGCTTCACAACGTCTTCCGGTAATTATGTATGGTAACTAGAATTAAATTCCGCCTAAGTTAACAATTCATAATGTTTACAGTAAGTAACTTGCCCAATCTTAGTTCTAACATAGTATCTAAAAAATAATATACAAACAACCAGGCCTGAAAAGAGGTTGGGAAAGATTCATTGAGTGTGTTTGTAATAATAATATTATTTTCATCTTACACTATTTTTGTATACTTTTTCTTTATTTTTACTATATTAACATTTTATTTATATTATTTTTTCATTTCTTCAGTATTTTTATAAATAGTAAATGATCAAAATTAAAAATTTCTTTTTTCGATATCCCAATTAATTTAAATCCAAAATATTGTTAGTTAGCTTCTGTATTTCTGGGTTTACGACTGATCATTTAACGAGGGCTCGCCAAAAAATAGTTTTTCCGCATGCTTTTTGGCATCTCCTTTTTTATAGTCCAAAGATTTTTCCTGACGGCCCTGCATTATTAAACAACTTCATAACAGATGACAATAATTATTATATTAAAAAACTTTATAGTTATGTGTTGTTTTTTTTTGTTCCTTTTTTTAGCAGTTTTTGCATGTGGTTATTAAAAAGATTTTCATACAATATCGATACGATATACAGTGCCGATCCGTTTTGTTCTTTAACTAAGGTTCTAAAGATAATTAAATTGTGAGACCCTTCATATCTAAATAGTTTATTTTAAAACTTATATTTACTTTTGCTTTACTATTTTAGACTTATATTTGTTTTACATTTATCAAGAAATCAAAAAGACTTTTCCACAATATTAAATCATTTAGACCTAGCAAAATTTATCCTGCGTGGCGTTCATATTGTTTTGTTTCATTAATATTTAAGTTGTATAATTTAAAAATATATAAAACAGACGTAAATTACTTGATTTCTTTTATTACTTTCCCCCCCCCCCCCCTCACATTTCGACTAAATCGACTTTTAGTCGACTTCAAAAAAGTGTTAGTCGTTCAAACTATAACTTCAAAAATTTTAATGTAAGTTTAAAAGTCGACTTTAGTTGACTTTTGAAAATATATTAGTCGACAGTCGACCTTTTAATATCATCACTAGTTTAAATATAGTTTAACCAAATATAGTTTTGAATTTTATTCTGAATTAGAAGTTCTAATTTTTTTTATTCAATATTGAATGAAGATGCTTTTAAGCATCTTTATTCAATAACTAATAAGTAAAAACTTGAATAAGTGAATAAGTAAAAATTTAAAAAGTTATACCTTCAAAATTTACAATTTAAATTGTAGACAAAAACACTTAAGTAGCTTTTGCTATAGGTAGGTTTCATTCACTTTGAGAGAGCTAATATTTTATATGAAACATTTCACCGTGTAGATGTAAGGGGTCATTTGCAAATTATGTCACGCAAAAACTTTTCAGATACCCCCTCCCTTTTCCGCAAAATATTAACCCCCTATCTTATCCTGAGGTTTCTAATCCCTGCAAAAGAACCGTCGGGGTTCTAATCCCTGCAAAAATATTTCTAAGCATTTTTTAGAATTTCGAAAGTAAAATATCGTTTCGGTATTACTTTCAGAAATTCGAAATCACAAAAATATTTCGAAGCAAATTTTAGAATTTCGAAAGTGAAAAATTGTTTCGATATTATTTTTAGAATTTCGAAATCTCAAACATATTTCGAAGCAAATTTTAGAATTCCGAAAGTGAAAAATTCTTTCGATATTATTTTTAGAATTTCGAAATCTCAAACACATTTCGAAGCAAATTTTAGAATTCCGAAAGTGAAAAATTGTTTCGGCGTTATTTTTAGAATTTCGAAATCGCAAACATATTTCGAAACAAATTTTACAATTTCGAAATAAAAAAATCGATACAAAATTAATTAGTTTGAAATTATTTCGAACTTATCGAAACAAAAATAAAGTTTCGAAAACTTTTTTTTTATCGCAAATTCAACTTTTGCTTTCGTGAACAACCTTAATTTTGATCACGATATTTTGAATAAAGTTGACAACATTTTTAGCGACCCCAAAGCCTTTGTTCAGCAGTTCTGCCTGGTAATTTTTTTATTTTATAAAAAATAATAATTTTAAGGCATTTTAAGATTCTTCCGATGGTACTTTTGCTACAACCAAGCTTTTTAGCTCTTCAATGTTTAAACATTTTTCTTAATCTGGTGCGGTTATATTGTGTATTAAAAGTAGGCCTCCTTCCACTTCCAGCTTTTCAACCCAACGGTTTATTTTGATTGTAACCGTTTATATACTTATAAATTTTAGCTTTAGATTAGCTCTCCATCTTGAAATGATTCCGAACCACGTGTTTTCCAACTTTAAGCTTTTTTCGATAAAAATCATACACATCCCTTTTTAGGGATTGTTGATTTGGCATTTTAAATTGTTATCTAAATAAAAAAAATCAGACAATTTATGTTCTACTAGATAGAGGAAAGATTTAATTAATTTGAACCAAATGCTAAATATTTTATCAAACTTACTAACCAGTTATTGGTAATTAAAGCCATTCTTAAATTTTATGGCACAAGTGTTAACTATGCTAGTATGAATAAAAAAAAATGTTTATCATCTTTATTTATTATTACTTAATTAGTGAGATTCAAAAAATACTTAGCCTGAAAATGTTTTTTTTTTTTAATTTTTCTCAAAGCATGTAAAATGTTCCTTTTAAAAGCTCTTCAAATGGAAAACCCACTCAAATATCAGAAATTTAAACATAAATTAAACCATAATTATTTAGAATATATTCAGGTATATCAGGGAGGTATAATAGGTTGGAGGGAGACCGAAGCCGAAAATTGTTTAAAATCGCAATACATTCTTTGTTGTATAATGAATTCAGCGGCAAGTCAAAATAGCGCCTTTGCAATAATAGTTGACTGGATAAGTTTTCAACAACTGTTCCAACTATCAAGTAGTAATCACAACAAAAACCATGGTTTACGTAAATTATTCGTTTTTTGAATACCTCTTTACTAGGTATAAATATCAAAGTTTTAGTCTCTCTACAACTACTTGGTTGAACTTTATCTTTTGCTTCGCCGTTTAGCTATAAGTTTGTCCCGTTCTTAAAGAAATTTTTTTCGGCAAGGAACTTTTATATTTCTCCAGGATTTTATTTTTGCGTTGTAGCATTTTTGCTAGATTTAAAAATAAATTGCTATATTCTAAGTATAGAGATATAAAATACCTTTTTATAAATCCGGCATAAATACTACCAATTCTTATCTAGACATTTATTAATTCAATTCGAATCTAAAAATTTATAATTAGTCGCTCAAAAAGCACAACATAAAAAAATAACGATAGACTAACTTTAAATATTGTTTACGAATTTTTTAAACTTCCATCTTTTATTTGCAATGCTTCAATTGCCTATGACGTTTTGAAGCAATATCATTGGTTAATTTTTGTTAAAGCTGAAATGTGATTTATGCTGTAAATTATGATAATTACGCGGTATTTAATATAAAATTATGTTATTATTAAGACTGTTCCATGAGAAATTACTTATTTTAACTTCATTCTCCCTCCAGTCTATTATACCTCCTTCGTTTTATTAAACATATTGACACCTCTGCTATCATTAGATTCAAATTAACTAATTAGTAATGTTCTCATTGGCTATTTTCTCATCAGAATCTTTTATAAACCTTGAATAATTTTGAGGTTTTCTTAAAAATGGAAAAGCAGAGTAATAGAGTAAATAAGTAAGGTTTAATTTATTACTCTCATAGACTCCTGGAGAGATCTAATTGAGAAAATACGCTGCAAAGGCTGAAAAATCCTATCAACGAACTACAAGCATGAATACAGAAAAAAAAACAAAAAAGCGATTCAAATAAGTAAAACCAGTGGCGATTTAAATAAGTCAAAAGTGTGGCGATTTAAATAAACAATTTAAATAAGTCATACCATATTGAAACATTTGACAGCCTTAAATAGAAAAGGTTTAAAAATCCTAGAAATAAACTTACGTGATTTTATTACTAAAAAGAGAGAAAAGAATTACGTATTACTTTAAATATTTTTCACCATGGCAATTGGTTGCATTTTTGTTAAGATATTAAAAATATAGGACGTGAATAAGTTTTTTTTTATAAAGTTTATCAGTTTTATTTACTAAATTATTTATAAGTTTAAATTAATGCAAAACTTTATTATTGTTAAATAATTATTTATACTAATTAAACTACAAACTTTTTTATTACCAAAAATTCACTTATTTAACCAAAGAACTTTAATTTTCAGATAAGTAAAGATAATATCTTTCTCCTACTATTTACATGGTTTACTCCTACCCGTGTATGAGTTGAAGTGAATCAGTAGGTAGTTGTGCGTCGTTATTATAGCTTGGTCTAATATTCTATCTCTCATTTATGTGACTGATCGTATTACCTCTTCCAAGGATAAGACTTAACTATTTGCAAAGAACTTTCTTCTAATTCGAATTTTGAGATCTTTTGTCCATTCTCTTCCTTCCATTCTAATTAACCAGATCAACACTTTATTAGACATTCAAATCACTCTAGCTTCCGTTGATAAAATCTTAATTAAACTCTTCTTGTTGTTCAGACAACATTCCTGCTATAGTCTTACAAAATTGTTTTCCAGAACTCTCATCAATTTTTTCTAAACTATTTAGTAAGTAATTGACTAACTCTTGTTTTCCTGCATTCTGGAAAATGGCATCTGCTGTTCTAATTTTCAATAACTTTGGAGAACATTCTGAACACTTCCAGACAATCAATATGGCTTTCGATCCTCTCGCTCTTCGACCGATTTGCTATCTGCTGTGACTGATATTTTTTACCATGCGTTAGAGGGAGGCAGAGAGGCTAGTGCTATTGCTCTTGACATACCTAAAGCTTTCGACAAAGTTTGAGATGCTGGTCTTCTTCATAAGCGTGTTTCATATGGTGTTTCTGGAAAAGTTTTTGAGATAATCAGATCGTTTCTTTCTAACCACTTTATTAAAGTTATACTCCAAAGCCGACACTCTTCTTAATTTCAAGTAACCTCTGGGGTACCTCAAAGTTCTATCCTTGGTCCTGTTTTGCTTCTTATCTATATTAATGAACTTCACGACAACCTTACATCTCAAATAGCTCTTTTTTGATGATGAAAGTAAGTTCTCTTTGATCGCTTAGAACAAAAGACTCTTTTTGATAGCTTAGAACAGACAGCCGATCTTAAATCCGATCTTAATCTCACTTCTGTAAAAGATTGAAGCTCAGAGTGACTTGTAAATTTTAACTCTAAAAAAACTCTGTTATTTGCTGCAAACAAACATTGCAATACTGTCGACATTCCTATATTAATAAATGGCAACCCGCTTACTGAGTCCTCTTCTTTACCTCTTCTTGGTTTATTGCTTACTACTGACCTTTTATGGAAACCATATATACAATTGATTGCTAAATTAGCATCTGCAAAGGTTGCTTCTCTTTATTGTGATCGCTATTATCTCACTCCTGATTCCATTCTCTACTTCAACAAATCTTCTATTTGGGCTGATTCATCTAATGATGCTCTTTCTTTACTAGACAAGGTCCAAAAGTGCATTGTAAACGTAGTTTGGACCCACTCTAAATTCTTTCCCATCGTCGTAAAGTTGGATCTCTTTCTCTTTTCTAAAAATACTATAACTGTCGCTGCTCTAAGGAGCTATCATCTCTAGGTCTATCAACTAAAACTCATTCTCACTTAACTCGTCATTCAGCAAAGCCTCATTCTTTTACTGTATTTGTCACTGCATGCTCTATTTTATTTACCCGCGCTTTAACCCTTGGAACCCTCTCCCATTTTCATGTTTTTCTGACTCATACAGTCTTCAACTTTTCAAGTCTTCTGTCAACGGTTTCCAAGCTTTAAAACTCTTTTCTTTTTTCCTAGTAACTCTTAACTTAATAGTTGTTGCTTACAGCCATGTTGGGTGTCAATAAACGTTTAAGTCAATAAAAGTCTGGACTCCTAAGTTGTTTTTCTCGTTTTTTATTTTCCTTTATTTATTTTATTTATTTGAATTTTATGCTATGTTTTTCTATAAGATGTTTTTATATCCGAAGATGTTGCTGGCATAGGAACAGCCACAAAATGTCTCATGAATAATCCTTGATATTATTGTTTTTGTTTTTTTCCTAAAAAAAGGCTCAATCCTACCAATGACATATATTAAAACATATTACTAGAAACATGTTTGACCATTCAGAGATTAGTTAAGATTAAAAATAATGTAAGATTTGGGTTAGACGCACATCTTTGAAAGTTTTTAAAAATCCTACAAATAAAAACTGTTTCTAAAACTCGTCTAAGATTAATTAAACTTGATACTACTTGACGTTTTTTTCTAAAGTGAAAATTTTTTTCTTATATAATGACTTTAAAGAATCAAAAAGCATTGTTAACACTGTAAAATCTTACAAAAACGTGGCATCGAAAGGGTAAGGGACCACTGATTTAAAGGAATTTATTCCATTATTGTCTTTCATTCTAAATATATAACGGAAATTGTTATTTTTTCATATTTAACAGAGTTTTGTATAATTTTTGTTACAACTTCATCTTACCTTACACTTTTTTAAGACAACATAAGGGTTCATCTGTATCTTTCTTCTGTTGTAAGCTAGTTATTTTAATGTAGTTTCTTCTGTTGTGAGATAAGCTCGTTATTTTAATGTAGTTTCTAAAAAGCATTACGAGTAAGTGAGACTATTCTTTCAGGCGTTTTGGATGGAATAATATCAAATTATTATAAATATTTTCAAGACTTTTTAAAAATTTAGTTGCGATTGAATTCGTTATCAAGGTGGCGTAATTCAACCATGTTTTTTTTAATCTAAATTAAAGCCTCCGGCTATTAGAGGTATAGGTTTTGACTCACTAAATGCCTTTCCGTGTTTAGAGATAATTATATACCATTGTTTCCTGCAATATGATCAACAATAAATGTATTTAAAAAGAAATTGCTCTGCACCAAGATGAACTGAGAGTCATTTTTCTATTGTATTGCATACAAGTATTGGATTTCTTACTTTTTTGGTTGTTAACACATTTGCGATAAAAATACAAACAACAAATTGTGGGTAAAGCTTTTGATAGAACTTGATTACAAACAAAACTACGTTTTTGTGAAAAATTGTTTTTGAAAGAAAAAGATATATACTTTACTTTTTAACTTGTTTATCTTTTTGATATTGAATAAAGTTTATTCAATATTGAAATATTAAATTTATTGCTACTTTTAAAATTGCATTTTTTTAATCTCTGTTATTTAGTGTTACTTAAGTGGGACCTTTTTGTAATTAACCGCTACTTTTAAATCTTACAAGTCATGTTATAAATTCAGAGAAAATATACATTATTACCAAAATAAAATAAAGTTTAACAAAAAATACGACAAAATTAACTTAATATTTTTTGTAGACACTTGCTAACAATTGCAGCTACACCATGCTTCACTCGTTGATAAACTCGTTACTAGGTCTCTTTTTAAGTAAAACGTAATTTTAATCAAAAAAATATTTTGGCAACTTCGGTAAACATGTAATTGGTTGTCACTTTTACAAGCTCAGTGACAGTCAATACCATATTTAATACCAGATCAATCTTCAATGCACGAACATCTAGCGGTGTCATTAGCATTGAGCATCAACACTAATAAGTTTTCTGATTTCTGAAGCATTATTTGTAGTCTTTTTGATTAAAAACACAAGATCACTTAAATTAGGAATGGACTTTTTATAGTTCCAAAAGATTCACAAGAGATTCATATGATTTTCAGAGAGATCAAAAAATCTTAGTCTTTTGGATTTCTCCCCTATGTCTTCCTAGTTCTACCAAAGTCTTTCCGAACCTGACTGCATCTGTGGCAGCAATCTCTCAACTATGATCTCCTCATCAAACCAAATGACTCATTTTCTTAAAACTTTGAAAAAAAGTTGATTAAACCTTTTTAACTTTGATTTTGCTAAAGCTTCTGAGATTTTCTTCTGTATCATTCATATTAACATCGGATCTGTCTGTGCCTCCTAGTTTGATAACTCCTATCAATAGTTCGTTCTTTAAAGCTTTACTTTCTATTACTTTTTTTATTAAATGGTATCAGATATCTTTTTCTTAATTTAATTTATTAACAAATCAAAACAAACTGTACTATTCTAATTTGGCAGTACACATGCATACTTTACTGTATATTTTTTCAGATGTTTTTACTGTTTTCAGATATTTATTATTTTCCGATATTTGCCATAACTTTTGAGTTTATAATCTGTTATAAAGTTACTAATGACATAATGTAAAGTTACTAATAACATTCAACAGATCAAACTTTGATATAAATGTGTCAAAATATTGGACGAAATAATGTAAATATATAAGTTAAAGGTTGGGTAGGGTGGTGTAGGGTGGGGTAATGTAAGCCTTTTTTAGGCTGCTTATGATATTAGGCAAAATATTATATTTATCTCAAAGTTATTTGTTTTATGAAGATAACTTAAAATCATGATAAGACATCATTTTTAGTCAACTAAAATCGGTTTTAAAATTGTCTGGCACTAGTTTAGGTTTTATTCAACATAACCTACCCATAAACATTACATAACCAGTTTAAAGAGGTAATATGGGTCTAAATTACAATTATTTTTTTCAATGAAATATACCAATTTATAGTAAAATATGACTGAAATCATTGAGTGCGTATTATATTTGAATTATTTGATTAAAAGTTTAAACATAGTAGTACTTCAATAGATGCTTTGAATTCAAAAGTAAATGCACACGTTTACAGCACCAATTTAGAAATACAAAATAAATATATTTTTTTATTTCTGTTAGCTGTTTTCCAATGATTGTAGAGCTTTTTTGTGCTTCAATTTTTCTGTTTATATAGAATAAATCCTTTCTGCTTATATGGAACAAATCTTTTCTGTATATATAGAATAAATCCTTTCTGTTTATATAGAATAACTCCTATTATAATTCTCCATATATATAATATTCAATTTTGAGTCAAAGTACTTATAAAAAGTCAAATCGTGAAATTTTGTTAAAAGATGTATTTAAAGCGGAAGCTTAATTGAAAATTAACCAAATATTTTTGTGTTATATATTAGAGATTAATCATCCTACAAAAACAACATGTTTATTAAAAAAACGTTGTTTTTGAAGGACTTTGATTCTTATCATTGATTTGTAGCACATTGATTTTTTTATTATATAAATAGTTTATACAATAAAAAAAATCAATGTTCAATACTTCAAAGCTACTAGCTGCATTATCTACTAAATTCAATTGAAAATATAATATCATTACATATTAAATGATCATCTAAATTAATCCATAGCAACATGACAACCGAAAATTGAATCCAGAAACATAGTCAGACTTCTTATATATACTAATTTTCCTTGTAAAAAATATTATTAGTGTATAAGTATTAGATTCTTAACGGCACAATACATATTGACATAAAGACCCACGTGACAATGTTGTTAATTTCGAAAAAAATATGCATCATACTGCCTTAAAACTAATTAAATCTATTTCTCAAGTAATTTTTCTTATTTACGATTTTGAAGTTTATGTGTATACGCTATTTTGAAATCAAAATATACTTAAGAATTTGCCAATAGGCAAACTCTTACTTAAATTATATGATCACAAGCTAGTAGATTAGATTAGATTAAAATTTATTAGAACAAGGATACATGTTCTAAAGAACACGCAAGTCCATAAAATATGAAGGACTCTGACAACGTGTTCTACAATCGCATAATACATGTGCTAGTTAAAAAAATCTATGAATATATATTACTGTTATATTCAAGACAACAGTTGTAAAACAAAAATTTATTAGCAAGAACAGTATTTTTCAAAGTTGATTGGATAGTGAATTTCTAACCAGAACCCTTTGATATCTGCTGGAAAGAAATGCTGGTATCCAATAAAGAAGTTTACTTATTATACCGTACATTGTAAGTTTTTTTTAAAGTTTTGGATGAGTCAAAAGGTTTTTGAAAATCAATTTACACCACGTCAGTAATTAAAATGCTATCTAAAGCTTGATTTCAGTCATTAGTTGATTCTAGAATATTTGTGCATCTAGATCTTGGATAAAAAGCTGTGTTGATCAGGTATTATTAGATTATTTATATTAAGATAATCAGCAATATTTTAACTAACAATACTTTCCATGATACGACAGCTAGTACATGTGAGGGAGATAGGTCTATAATTGTTAGCGTCTAATATTTTTAGTTAAAATTGTTAGCATCTGATCCTTTTTAAGTTATAGGAAAAAGTTGCTATTGGTTTTTAAAGGATATATTTTTTGGGGGTTGTGTAGATTTTTATTTACGTAACTAAAAAACTTACTAGAGTTATTTTCTTTGACAAGTTTAAGTTCCACATTTTTGTGGTGTGTGTTTAGCTTTTTTACATTTTGATGCAGTAACCAGATAATTAAAATTTAGAGAGCAGTTTTAACCACCTGTAACAACTGTAAGAGGAAAGACAAGTTTCTATCTAAAGCAATTCTTCTGAAAAACTTGGAAAAAATTTTTTTGATTAGACCCACATTAACTCACCCTACCCTATAAACAAGTTTTTCAGACACCTGATTTTTTAAGAAAGTTATTTAAATTGCTCTTGACAATCATAAAAAATAAAGGAATATTTAAGATTATTTCTTTTTTTTTTTAAATTTCTAAAAAAATACTAAAATTTAACAATTTATGTGCTTTTTACTTAAATAATAAAATTCAAAAACATGCCAATTATAATTTACGTCTTTATTCATTATTTATGAATTAACGTTATAAACCTCAAAGTTATACTCCATTTACTTTTTTTTTTTTTTTTGATTACACGTTGATACATATCAGGGGTAATACTCAGTCTTATCTAACTTATAATAAACTATAGCCATTACTTAAGAATAGTTTTTATACTTGAAAGTTTAATTCTAAATTTTGGTTTAATAACAATATAAAATAGTTTATGAGTTGCACATTATTGAAAAGCCCAATGAGAAAAAACAAATAATTATTTCGGGAACTGTCTGTCATAAGGAGTTATTATATATGCTTGTGCAGTAGTGAAGTCTAAAGTCCAAAAAACTATTTGCTTCGCTGTTTCCTTGTAAATCACAACGTTAGAAGACGTTACAATTATCTTGTTCTATCATTACTTTTTTGAGTTTTAAGATAAAACGATTGAAAAGACGAAGCTCTAAGAGACATTTAAAAACATTTTTAAAACTTCTATTTTCTCTGCAACATTTTTACTAATAACTATTTATACTTATAAAGCTCCATTATTTCAAAATGGGGAGAAAGAACAAGTTAATTCTAACGTCACAAAATAATTTTTTGTAGCAATAAAACAACAAGCCTTTTTAAGTGTTGCAATGAATCAAGTTCGCTAGTGTTTGTTTAGATTAATTTTATTCTGAACTTAAATTTAATATTTTAAATATAAATGTGTCACAATATTATAAATAAAGAGAACATTTCTAAATCGTTAATTTATGGGACTGAGGGTATTCAAATAAAATTGATGACACAGATTTAGATGGACATATTAATTCCACTTTATCAAAAATACGCGCTACACTCGCAAATATAACTAACAAAATTATTAACAAAATATACCTTAACTTCAAGTTAAACATAAAAAGAGTACTGAAAAATGTGCTTAAAAAAACGAAGAACCAGCAAAAATATAATTTTACTTTTATTTTCCAGTAATTCTTTCGTACATACTACCAGTCAGGGGTGGATCCAGCATTTTTTGGCGAAAATTTTGGAGCATTTTTGTTTCTAGGCTCCAATCATCGCAATTTTTTGCAAAGCATCCTTATTTGACATAAGTATAAATATATAAATGTTTTGAGTTTGCTCCATGTCTGGAAGTTAACTATCTCAATAACCAAAAAATGCTGGATCCGCCCCTGTTACCAGTAACCTAATACTCAATTTAACTGCAAATAATATTTAAGCTTATTGCAAATTACATACTACTTTATTATTATACGTTTATAGCTTGAATTAAAGTAATTATACGTTTATAGCTTGAATTATAGTAATTATACGTTTAGAGCTTGAATTAAAGTAATTAGGCTACTAATACCTATAACAATCCAGTATTTAGTTAATTACAACAATTTAACATCATAGGCGTTTTTCTTTAAACTGACTTGGCCCACAACTACTCTAATTTTTTCTGCTTACTTGCTTATCTCTCAGATTTTACTAAACTCATACGATTACTTCTCTTGAATTTTAGGATAAAGAAAAGATGAGAACATCCTAAAATTTAAGAGAACTAATAAAATATTAAAATAATAAAATATTAAATATTAAGAAAGTATTATTAAAATAATAAAATATTTTATTAAATAATATTAAAAATGCTGGATCATACGATTACTTCTCTTGAATTTTAGGATAAAGAAAAGATGAGAACATCCTAAAATTTAAGAGAACTAATAAAATATCAAAGTTGTTTCAAAGAGGTTTTTTAAAGAAGCCTAATGTCAAACAATTCTTATTTAAAGAGGTTAGTCTAATGTCAAATAATCCTTTTTTAAAGATGTTAGCCTAATGTCAAATAATCCAGTATATTAGATCAAATTGAAAAAAAACTTTTTTTCAACTTAATTAAAATTTTTCAATTTAAGACATTTTTATAAATGCAGGTAATTTTTTTCAACTGTGATTTAATAACTGCCATCTGCGTGAAATAGATAAAAAAACTCATTTTTCTATTTTTTTTTTAGTTAAAAACTTGTCTTTTTAACGCTAAACTATTACTTAAAAGGAATAAAATTTTAAAGGAATTGTCTAGTAAAATAAACTTTAAAAAAAAAAAAAAAAAATGCTCCATATGCAGCTATATTTAACGTTTTCTGTCAGATATGTAATTCATTAGGACGTAAAGCGAATAAATTTTATCCACCTTTACTAAATTTGATGACTTTTTCTCTTGTATACGTTATTAAAAGTAACTCTAAACTCATATAAAAATAAATAAAAATTGTTTATTACTCTAAAATATATTATTCGCATTTATATTTTAGTTATACATTATTTACATTTATTAAAAAGTATATGTTCAACAGTAGAAATAAATAGAATATTAAATTGATAATTAATAAATTATAATATTTTCGACTTAAGTCAAAAGCTTTACTATAAAAATACAATTACTTTTTATACTCTTTAGAACGCGTATATATTAAAAATTTACTAGAAACACAAAAAATTAATTTACAATAGTAATTTTTAATGAAACAAATTCACCTAAACAATTTATATTTCACAATAAATAATAAGAGAGGTGGTAAAGGCGCAAATCTTGACATCCGCAAAACGAATTGAGTCAAACTTTGTCATTTTCGTGAAACGACGACCATAATTCATTGAAACGTTCGTCGTATGAGCTATCAAAAACGATCGTAATATTTTTAAGAGAAATACTGTTTAATTTAAAAAAATAATCTTCTCAACAGATAGTATTTAGTAGTAAAAAAAACAAACAAACAAACAAAAAAAAAGTTTAAAAACACTTCTTTTTAACCTTTTATTGAAATTAAGTCGCTCAATGTGGTTCTGCTTTTGTCTGACAATATCTTTTAGATCGTTCAGTTCATTTTCATAAGTTTTTCGAAGTTTATCAAACTCTTCATTTTGTTCTTGCAACCTATAAAATAAATTTTTTTTTTCAATAGAGACATTGAATTTCAGAGACCTTTTTTTTTGGAAATGTAAAAAATTGTCAGAATAAACGTTCCATGGAAAAAAAAAAAAAAAAAAAAAAAAAAAAGCATATCAAAGATGCATCAAGTTTAGAGGAAGCGCAAATAAGTTTTTATCAAATTTGTAATATATTTATGTGTAAGAATAAATACAAAAAGTTTTGGAAGAAGTAATGCATATAGCAGGACGTAAAATATTGTAATACATTGTAAAAAATGCATATATTATTATTATATATATATATATTAGAGGATAATATCGAGTGCAGTGAAATAAAGACAAATGATTGTTTCAAATGAATTTTCTCGTAATAATATACTATGCAACAAAAGACTAAAAGAAACGACATTGTTTATAAATCTCACTGTGTTAAAACTGAAAAGAAAACATTTCTATTAAAAGATTAGGAAACGCCCATTGAATTAGATAAAGAAAATATAATATGTAAATTTTTTCATCTTCAACTTCAGAAAAACTCTGAGCATTTAAAACAAGTGATAAAGTTATCTGCTGATTTTAATGTAAACAACATGCCTATGAACTAATCTTGTAGTAAAAGAAACCATTTTTAAGAATTTCGTCCTGATTTTTGTACTTTGTATAAAAATCAGGACTTTTCCCTTTTACTTAATCCCAATATAAAACAAGCAAGGTACATAGTATAATACGAACTTAGATAACAGAAAAAAATTCTACCTTTGATTCAATTGATTAAGCTTTTTCTTTGCTTTTAGTTTGCTGATCTATAAAATTATAAAAAATATTAAACGATGTAAAAACATAGAAATACTTAAGAGCACTATCTGATTTAAATCACATATTCTATTATTCTATTTTAAAAGTGCACCCTATATATGCATATATAACTGTGAATATATATATATATATATATATATATATATATATATATATATATATATATATATATATATATATATATATATATATATATATATCAGTCTTCTCCGTTTGAAATTTAACTCTAGTGCACGAAAAAGCGCTGGCTATTGAAATTGAAATAAAAATAGCAAAAAGAATGCTTTGAATAAATATTAGAATAAAAATTAAAAAAAACGGATTTTGTTCAAAAAACGAAAAAACAAAAAAGTTTTGTTGCAATTTAAAACAAAACGCTTTTATTTTTTTGGCAAGCGCTTTTTTATGCACTCGCCAAAGCTTTTGCAGGCGTGTGGGCGAGTGCGAAAAGACTTGAGCGCGAAAGCGCTGACTAAACGGCGAAGACTGATATATATGTGTATATATACATATATATATATATATATATATATATATATATATATATATATATATATATATATATATATATATATATATATATATACATATACATATATACATATATACATATATACATATATACATACATACACACATACATACATACACACATACATACATACATACATATATATATATATATATATATATATATATATATATATATATATATATATATATATATATATATATATATATATATATATATATATATATATATATATATATATATATGTATATATATACGTATGTAAAGTATATAAATAAATGAGTATATGAGTCAAGCACAATATCGTGTTATCTGAGGGTAGATACATGTTTCTTTAAGAAATCACATTAGTCAGACTTTTTAGTCAACGCCTTGTAAAGTATTAACTGAAAAGTCTGACATGTATGTAACATGTGTATACATGTATAACATGATTTCATGCTTCATCATATAACATGCCTCATACAACATGATTCCATGCTTCATCGTTTCTTTCCAAAAATGATTGGTGTTTCTAAAATGACCCATTCAAATAGAGTGCTCAATGTTCTTAAAGAACAGAGCAATAAAAAAATTAGTAAAAACACTTATCTAATTTTGTCTTCAACAGGCTGTTTCTCCTTCTGCATCAGGATTCTTCCTGATGAACCTACAGAAGGAGAAACAGTTCGAAAACAAAATTATATAAGTGTTTTTACTAACATATATAAATATATATATATATATATATATATATATATATATATATATATATATATATATATATATATATATATATATCATCTTAAGCAGATATTAAATCTCATCTTGGGCAGATTTTTCATTCTTCTCATCTTGGGCAGATGTTAAATGCATCCTGCTACTGTCTTGTAGAAGGCCTCCTAGGCAAAGACTTAAGGGGTTAACAGATTCTATCTGTTGACCAGCCTTGCAGCCTTTCTTCATCTATTAGGCTGACGCAGATGTATTTTTAATACATTGTTTCCAGTTTAGGACGTTGAATGCTGGATCTTCTTGACTCAATGCATGGGTTTTGCTTGTGTCTCCTCTAATGGTGCCCCTGTTTGTACTTTTGGTGTGCATTGCGGAGGCCACATTTGGAGCCCTTTGTTATGGCTTAGGGTTTATTAATAGTAATGAGGTAATTGCTTGGGCTATTAAACAGTGTTCTCAGTACTTCTATGCTTTGAGTCAAGTTCTTCAATAAATTTAAAAATGAATAAAGTACCAAAAACTATAAAACACAAAAAACCACCATCATCACGAAGTTCTCTAAACCTATCATTCACTAATATTCATAGTCTTTGAGGTAACTTTTCTTCTGTTGAGTCTTATCTCTTGCAAAGTTCACCAGACCTACTTGCTCTTTGTGAGACTAATTTGAGTTCAGCTGTCTCATCTTGCAATATTAGTGTTGATGGTTATCTTCCTTTAATTCGTAAAGACTCCAACAGTCACATGCTTGGCCTGGGCATTTACATTTGTAAGAAATCACCCATTTGTCGTAAAACTAGGTTTGAATCCACAGATTACTCTTTCATGTGCTTTCATTTAGTACCATTTCACTCTATCGCCTTTCTCTTTGTTCTATATCGCTCTCCTTTATCTCAAGACAGCACTCTTTTTGATGTTATTTCTAATCATATTGACCAAGCCCTCTCTCTTTATCCATCAGCTAATATAGTTGTTGTCGGTGACTTTAATGCTCACCACTCTGAGTGGCTTGGCTCTAGTGTCGATAATTCTGCGGGCATTAAAGCCCACAACTTTTGCCTTTCTCAATTCCTAACTCAAATAGTCAACTTTCCAAATCGCTTTCTAGACAACCTGAATCATTTACCTTCTCTACTCGACTTAGGTCTTGTTTCTGATCCTAGTCAGTGCTCAGTTTCTCCACATTCACCCTTAGGTGCTTCTGATCACAGTTTGATCTCTCTAAAACGAATGTCTCATTCTTCTTCATCATTTGAATCCTCCTATCATGGTACCTCTTACAACTACCTTAAAGCTGACTGGGACTCTTTCCGTGATTTTCTTCGTGATGGTCCTTGGGTAGAAATCTTTTGTCTTCATGTCAACAAATGTGCTTCTTACATAACTTATTGGATTCAGGCTGGCATGGAATCTTTTGTTCCCTCTCGACAATACCAGGTCAAGCCTCACTCTCCTCCATGGTTTTCCTCACACTGTGCTGCTGCGATTGCCAATCGAAACCGTTACTTCCATATCTATCAGCAAAACAATTCTCAAGAAAACAGGCGTCTGTTTATTACTGCGAGAAACCATTGCAAATAGGTTTTGTCTAACGCCAAAGCCCGCTATTCTCAGGTCATAAAATCTCATATCTCATCTCAAAAATTAGGCTCTCGTGACTGGAGAATCTTTAATTGTACTAATAATAAGGGCAAATCTTTAATTCCACCTCTCTTGTATGGTTCAGACTTTGTCACCTCACCTAAAGACAAAGCTTAATTGTTTGCTAAAAACTTTTTATCAATATTATCTCTTGATTCTACTAGTTGCGTTCTACCTGATATTGCCAACAAACAGGTTGATCCATTGCTTGACATTCGTACCACTCCAGCTTCTGTATCTAAAGTGATTTCCTGCCTAGAATCTTCTACAGCTTGTGGCCCGGACAACATACCTGTTATTGTCTTGCAGAAGTGTTGTCCGGAGCTGTTGTCTATACTCTCAAAACTATTCTTTCTGACCATCAGTATGGATTTCGATCTTCTCGTTCTACAGTTGATTTGCTAACAGTAATAACTGATAGGTTTTATCGTGCATTAGATAAAGGTGGAGAGGTTAAGGCCATCGCTCTTGACATTTTAAAAGCTTTTTATAAAGTTTGGCATGCTGGTCGTCTCCATAAGCTTTCTTTTTATGGTGCATCTGGCAACATCTTTAAGATTATTGAATCCTTCCTTTCCAATCGTAGTATAAAAGTTGTCCTTGATGGACAGCACTCTTCTTCTTATTCTGTAACTTCAGGAGTTCCTTAAGGTTCTATCCTTGGCCCTATACTCTTTTTAACTTACATTAACGACCTTCCAGATATTCTCACATCTAAGGTGGCATTGTTTGCTGATGATACTACCATTTATTCTTGTCGTGATAAGAAACTAACACTCTCTGATTGCTTGGATGGGGCATTTGAGCTTGAAAAGGATCTCACTTCTGCTACAGCATGGGGCTCACAGTGGCTGATGAACTTCAATACAGATAAAACTCAATTTTTTTTAGCCAATCGTTATTGCAATAATTTAGATCTTCCTATATTTATGAACGGTGATGTACTCGATGATTCATCTACTCTTCATCTTCTAGGATTAACTCTTACTTCCGATCTTTCTTGGAAACCATTTATCAAATCAGTTGCAAAATTAGCATCTGCTAAGATTGCATCTCTTTATCCAGCTTGTCACTTTCTTACTTCGGATTCTATTCTTTATCTCTATAAATCTCAAATCCGGCCTTGTATGGAATACTGTTGCCATATCTGGGGCAGATCTTCTAATGATGCCCTTTCTCTTTTAGACAAGGTGCAAAAACGCATTGTAAACATAGTTGGACCTGCTCTTGCAGCCAACCTCCAACCATTATCACATCGTTATAATGTTGCTTCTCTTTCTCTTTTCTACAAATACTATAATGGACACTGCTCTAAAGAGCTAGCGTCTCTTGTGCCATCTACTAAAATTCATTCTCGTGTTACTCGTCATTCAATTAACTTGTCATCTAATCCTTTTTCTGCAACTGTTCCTAAGTGCTACAAAAACGCTTATTCGTCTTGTTTTTTTCCTCGAACATCAGCTCTTTGGAATTCGTTTCCTTTATCTTGTTTTCCTGATTCATACAATTTGCAATCCTTTAAGTCGTCCGTCAATCGTTATCTTGTTCTACAATCTTCATCTTTTCTCTATCAGTAACTTCCACTTCTAATTAGTGGTTGCTTGCAGCCTTGTTGAAAGCGAAGATGTTTAAAATATATATATATATATATATATATATGTATATATATATATATATATATATATATATATATATATATATATATATATATATATATGTATATATATATATATATATATATATATATATATATATATATATATATATATATATATATATATATATATGTATATATATACATATATACAGTTATGGCCAAAAAAAGAATTGTTTTTAATATTATTCAGAACATCAAGCCAACAGATAGCATCAATCTAAAAAAATCTGGTAGAAGACCAAAAACTATTACTCCAAAAACTGACATACTACACTGTTATGCTGTGAAAGATATATAGATTTTATGATCGCAAATTCTAACTCAACTGCCTCCTAATGTGAATGTCACACATTTTTAAGATACCTTGCCAATGACTTTAGTCTTTGATTATACTGTGCTGCATTAGAGACACATTTTTCTCCCAAAAAAAATTGTTTAATTAAATGAAGCGTGATTCATTAGCAGCTTTAGGGGGAGTTTATCTTGGAGTTTTCCCTCTAGCATTATAATTTCCTATTACTTATTTTTACTATCGATTTTAAATTTCTGTTTCTATTATATGATGATCACCAATATTTTACTTTAAATTATTTAAATGAAAATCATTTTGAAAAAGTAAAATGTTATTTATTAAAATACGTCAGTTTCAAAAGTAAAACCTCATTTATTTAAATATGTATATAGTTGAATAATATAGTTTTACAGTAATAGTTTTACAGCAATAGTTTTACAGTAATAGTTTTACAGTAATAGTTTTACAGTAATAGTTTAAAACAACATTGAGCTATTAACAAAATAATCAAAATTACACAAAAGAAAGGTGGAGTACAAATCATTTACACAAAAGAAAGGTGGAGTACAAATCATTTACACAAAAGAAAGGTGGAGTACAAATCATTTACACAAAAGAAAGGTGGAGTACAAATCATTTACATAAAAGAAAGGTGGAATACAAATCATTTACACAAAAGAAAGGTGGAGTACAAAAATTTACACAAAAGAAAGGTGTAGTACAAATCATTTACATAAAAGAAAGGTGTACTACAAATCATTTACATAAAAGAAAGGTGTAGTACAAATCATTTTAGGTATAAGATTTATTAAAGTGTTTATTACTAATATTGCATTTGAGAATTATATTCAATAATTTATTTTTAAACTAAATAAAAATATAAAATAAACATGTTTTATATTGTTACTGACATAAAGACACTTTTTTTCATAACTGGATTTCTTTCCAAAGCTGCAGTGTCCTCTATGATCAAAGAAGCTATTATAATTTTTTAAAATTGTTCTAACATCAAGTTTTTTACGCCAAAATAAAGATGCTTACAAATATTCAAAATGTTAAACATGTTAGATATTTCTTTTTTACCTTAGAACCAACTTCCAACTAAAGAATTATTTTTAAGACAATATTACTTAACTAGAAATCAAAAGAATTAAAAAGATGACAATTTTTTTTTTTTGATAGATCAAATTTTAAAATGAAATAAAAAAAACCGCCAATATATTGAAACTTATGAAAACAATTTACCTTAAAATTCAAATTTTAAAATGAAATGCATAGAAAAAAAAAGACCAATATATTGGAATATTGTATTTTCTCAGAAAAATATTAAATATCTGGGAGTCCAATTCAGTTATGAGCAATATTAAAAGACAATTCAGTTATGAGCATAAGACAGAATAAAAAAAGGAGAACTTAAGATTTTTCCAAGATCAGAAAAATGCTCAGAAGTAGTTTTTAAGCAGATATATAAATGACAAACACAAACAAACATTGAATGTAGACAATAAGGATTAGATGCAAAATGTTTCAGTGGTTGTTCAAGAAAACCGAAAACAAATTTTAGAGAATTTTTTTAGAAAGATCTTGTTATGTTGAAATTAATTATTGTTATTTTAAATGCAAAATGTCACTTGTATATTTACATTTGAGCATAATTAGAACTAAAAAAAAAAAATCCACCTTCAAATTATGTTGCAATCTTTTCAGCTCAACACTTTCTTGATGAGAAGCCAAAACTTCCTCACTTTTTTTTTGGTTCATTATATCAGTTAGGTTGTCTCTTTCTTGTTTTACATATTCTGCCTGAACAAATATTATTTAATATTACTATTTAACAATAAATATACAAAGATTTTGTTGAAAAAAAGTTTTTGAGAAAAATAAGGAAGTTTTTTTTAATGTTAATTCACCTGCCCAAGCCTGAGAAGGCTACTACAGACAAGGGGTTTACTTAATTGTAGTTATAACCCTTTTTCAACTCTATAACTCAGAAACACAAACTTTGACAAACAAGGCCGCTGCACAAAGAAACAAGTTAAGCACAGTACTACCAGGGACATGGTGGGGATCGAACTCGAAACCTATCACTTATGAAGCGAGCACTTTACTACTACATCACTACCACATCAAGTATAAAACACATGCACACAAGCAAAAAGCATGAAAGCATAAATTTTACTTTTTATTCCAAAACTTATTTAAAATTTAGATTTTCCATTATAAACTAATTAAAAAAAACAACTTTATTTTACTTCATAAAAATATTTCCACTCCTTATCAATTATTTATATATAATATATAATTTTATATAAACATGTATAATTTTATATATATATAATATTTAATTACATATATATAATATTTAATTATATATAAATATAATATATAATTTTTAATTATATATATATAAATATATATATATATATATATATATATATATACATATATATATATATATATATATATATATATATATATATATATATATATATATATATATATATATATATATATATATATATATATATATATATATATATATATATATATATATATACATATATATAAATATATATATATATATATATATATATATATATATATATATATATAGATATATATATATATATATATATATATATATACATATATATATGGTTTCCACTATTAAAACTGAGGCTAAAAATAAGGATTTTAAGGGGATTTAAGGAGATATTTTGCTAATATTTAAGAAGATTTGTTGCGAACGACAATTTTTTGAAAGAAAAAATAAGGAGAATTTAAGGAGGAAACAATTACATTAAAAACAGAATCTTTCTTTTCTTAATAAACTTTATATATAAACAGGTAAACTAATATAAGTTAATATATAACAATACATAAGTAACAAGCTTCATCAAAAGTTTGTAAAAGAAATATTCATATTTTTTTGTGGAAATTCAACCATAAATGGTGATCAGACATCAGACAGCAAGCAAACAGTGAAGAGAAAAAGCTTTTCTTTATAATCTATGTACACATTAAGACAAGAAAATCACATATTTCCTTCTTGAGCTTGTCAATTTGAACATCAGCAATCTTTCCCTTACTCTTAAGTTGCTGGAGGTCATACTAATGAAAAATCAACATCAATCTTAATGGTTGAAAGTTAGTTTGCGTAATTAGATAAACCTATTTTTAATAAAGACTTGTAGTTTTGGCATTTGCAGGAACTTCTAATCAAATAAGCTTAGAAGTTTAGAAGTTGTGTAGTAGTTCTAAAAAAAAGAGTTATTGGTTTATCAGTTTGAAGAAACTAAAAAAAAAAAAGTTTGTAAGAATCCATTAATAATATGTAATGCATATTTTCTACTACACAACTTCTAAACTTCTAAGCTTATTTGATTAGAAGTTCCTGCAAATGCCAAAACTACAAGTCTTGATTAAAAATAGGTTTATCTAATTACGCAAACTAACTTTCAACCATTAAGATTGATGGATTTGATATATGCATAAGGACAAGACCGAACTGTCAAGCCCAAGTGAAATAAGGGAAAAATTAGGAGAGAAAGGGTAAAAAAAAAAATTTAAATAAAAAGATATTTTGAACAGAAGTTTAGAACAAAACAAAGACACTCTAGTGAAGCATAAAGTAAAAAATTATAATAATGATGATAATTTAGACATCGCCTATGTAATAGAAATTATAAACTCAGACTCTTAATAAAAAATCATGACCAACGCGCAAAGTCTAAAAAAATAGAACATGAAATAGAAAACTTAATGTATTTGCTTAAAGAAGGAATTAAACCTGATCAAGCTAGATATGTTGATGTTAATAGAAAAAAATAAATGTTGAAAATATAACAAAATCAACAACAAAATTTATAACAATGAAATAAAACTAAGTACAAACTAACAAAAACAAGTACTTGAATATGTATATATATACACATATACATACAAACATACATATATATACATACAGACATACACATATATACATACACACATACATATATATACATACAGACATATATATATATATATATATATATATATATATATATATATATATATATATATTTATATATATATATATATATATATATATATATATATATATATATATATATATATATATATTTATATATATATATATATATATATATATATATATATATATATATATATATATATACATACATATGTATACACACATGCTTGCACACGTACATACACACATAACACATACATACATACATACATACATACATACATACATACATATATATATATATATATATATATATATATATATACACACACATATATACATATACAAACATATACATATATACACATATATACACACACATATAAACCAAAAGGGGAAAGTAGAAAGATAACAAAAATCACGGTGTTACAAGATCCAATTAGAATTAAGAGGTGGACTAATGTAGGTGAAACTCAATCCTAAAAGACACAATATATTCACTAATGATGTTTCGGAGAGCCTGATAAAAAATGACTAGCATTACTCGTCAGGGATGCATCCTTGCTACCTTTTATATCTATTTTTAACTCTAAAGTATAATATCTTGTACAAACAGTATTACTCTCTTCATTGCGCTCGTGTCCATTTAACCTTTTTTTTACAACTATTTAGTGTAAAACTCATCAAAAAGAAATAAAAAAGTTACTTCAGCTTGTTCAGATATATATATATATATATATATATATATATATATATATATATATATATATAAATATATTTATATATATAGATATATATATATATATATATATATATATATATATATATATATATATATATATATATATATATATATATATCTGTTCAGATATATATATATATGCATATATATGCGCATATATATATATATATATACACACACATATATATACATAATATACATAAATATACATACATATCTAAATAAATATATACATATATATATATATATATATACATATATATATATATATACATAATATACATAAATATACATACATATCTAAATAAATATATACATATATATATATATATATATATATATATATATATAATATATATATATATATATATATATATATATACATATATATATATATATATATATATATATATATATATATATATATATATATATATATATATGTATATATATATATATATATATATATATATATATTTATATATATATATATATATGTATATATAATATATAGAATATACTATCTCATAAATACGCACCACTTTTATAACTTGAGATAATGTTTCTTTTGTGGTCAAGTCCATTTTTTTCAGAGATTCAATTTCTTTCATTTGATGATTAATTTGTTTTTTCTGCGCTCTGTTATACAAGATGAAATTTTATTTAATGAAACAACAATTTCGAAAAAAAAGAGAAACATAATGATTTAATTTTAAACTAAATGATTTTGAATAAATAATTTTTGAATAAATCTAAAAATTTTGAAAAAACATTTATTTTATCTTAATTTACCATATAATAAGGTTTTAACAGAAAAACAATATAGAAAATGAAATTTTGTTCACAATTTCAATAATTCACCCCAAGTAAAGCAATTTTAAAAAACAATAATTGAGTGTTTAGCTTTGCGTACTTAGATCAATAAACTAGTATTATATTTTAAACAGGTTAATTTTTGAAATAAGTGCCAAATCTAGACAAATTTTTCAGAAAAAGCGAAAAGAATGAAAAATAAATAAATTTTTTTAGTCATTATAAGTAGAGTGTGTCATTTAATAAGTAGAGTGTGTCATTTAAAAAGAAGTAGAGTGTGTCATTTAATAATAAGTAGTGTGTCATTTAATAATAAGTAGGGTATGTCATTTAATAAGTAGAGCGTGTCATTTAATAATAAGTAGGGTGTGTCATTTATTAATAAGTAGGGTGTGCCATTTAATAATAAGTAGAGTGTGTCATTTAATAAGTAGAGTGTGTCATTTAATAAGTAGGGTGTGTCATTTAATAAGTAGGGTGTGTCATTTAATAATAAGTAGAGTGTGTCATTTAATACTAAGTAGAGTGTGTTATTTAATAACAAGTAGAGTATATCATTTAATTTTTTTTTGTCATAACAAAGTAGAGAGTATCCTTTAAAAAATGTATGAAGAAAAGTCATTTTTAAAAAATAATAAAATTTTTCACAAAAGTGATTTTTTTGAAATAGAAATTATTTTTTAATATACAAAAAGAAAACTGTGTATGCTCGAACAGTTTGAAATTCTTTTTTTGGTGTTGAGCAAAATCATTATCTGATACATCTTTGGGCTGTGGCTAGGTAAGCCACAATATAACCTTATTGAAAATTTGATGACCTTTTTTTTCTTCAGGACAAATTAAAGAGAATAATGTAGAAAAAAAAAGCACTTTTATTCAATGCCACCAAATCTCAGTGAAACCTTGAACTTTACTTGTTACTTAATACCTTAAATTTTGGTATCATAATCGTTTAATATCATAGTTACTTGATGCTACAGCTTGTAAAACAGATAGTAGTGTTTACTCTGGTATTTGATAACTTTTAATTAGCATAAAGTTAGTTTTGAATCAACATGATTTGAATTTTATATAGAACCATAGGAAGTTAATGTCCCAACAACAAATTTAGTAAATCATTTAAGATTATAAAGGTTGCTACCATATAGCCCATGAAGAGAAACCCATATTCTGCAAAATCAGAATGCAGTTGTGAGTCATCTACTATGGCAAACAGGTGCTATTTGTAAGATTGCAAACAATTGAAGAGAATTTCTAGCATTGATATATGTTGAAGTAAAAATCACCAGAATATATTACTTTAGCTATCAAATAGATACAAGGTTAAACATCTTTTTTCTTAATTGAAGCTTTTTTCTATAATCTGCAATATATTCTCTCCGATTTTTTGTGCTTCTACCTGTTTCTTTTTAATCTTTACCCACCTTTTTCTCCAGAAATTACGAACTCTATTAACTACAGAAATATTTCCTTTATTGAAAAGATTAGGAAAATATAAACCATAAACTTTTATTACGTCCGTTTTATTATCTTTTCAGCCATCCAAAAAGAACAAAAAAAAAAACAAAAAAAATTAAGACTAATGTGTTTTCAAGATGGAATTCTTCACCTAAATCCATTTTCTTTTACACCCTATCAACCTTGATAACTAATTAAAAAAATGTTTTTTATTTAAGAGGGTTCTATTTATCTAATAATAAAAGTTTCTTAAGAGTTTCTTAAGAGTTTCTTAAGGTTTCTTGAGGTTTCTAATACCAGTTTCTTATAAAAAAACAAAAATTATTCTACTTCTTAACTAAACTTCGTTGATTATAACAAATCAACGAAGTTTAGTTAAGAAGTTATAATCAATAATCAATGTATTACTCCATTTTGCAAGTTTAATAAGTAATAATAGTAAGTACTATTTTTCTCTTAAACCTGTGTGCCATTTCATAAATATTTCTCTTAAACCAGTGTGCCATTTCATATTTCTCTTAAACCAGTGTGCCATTTCAAAAATATTTCATTTATCAAATATGATTTAAATATAATAAATCCAAATATATTACTTTTTAATGCAGTCAAAATAGTAAAAAAAAATAGTTGAAGGTTAGCAAAAATTCACATAGAGCTGAAAATTGGTACCGAAGCTAGAAACATTATTAAAAATATAAAAAGTCCCTAGTGACATCTACAAAAAAGGTTATTCAAGGGAAAAGGATAAAAACTTTTGTGGTTTTGCTAGTGCATTTTACTATTTACATAAAAAAAAAGTTTCTGTGACTTTTCTCTGATCTTGGATTAGAACAACAAAATTTTGCTAAGTTTTAGGGGGTTTTATTTGTTTAGCCGTTCTAAAATAAATTACATTTAATCAAAAGATTTAGGGGGTTTTATTTATTGTTTAGCTGTTCTAAAATAAATTACATTTAATTAAAAGTTTTAGGGGTTTTTATTTATTGTTTAGCCGTTCTAAAATGAATTAGGTTTTTATCATTGTGATATGAAAAAAAATTTAAAAGTATTAATTAAGTATAATTTTTATTAATTAATTTTTTTAAATACAATTTTTTTAAAGCCATTTTTATGAAACCTGTTATGATAAATAATTAACAAATATTTTTTCGCAAGATTTTTTAAACTAAATTTTCTGTTTCAAACTAAGTTTTAAACGCTAAAAGTATTTCATCGCATTATACGAAATTATGCGCGTTCAGTTTGTCTTAAACAATATTTCATCTGGCTTTTGCAGTTAACACATTTGGTTATTGTTAAGTATTTCTCATATAACATTATTGTTAAGTATTTCTCATATAACATTATTGTTAAGTATTTCTCATATAACATTATTGTTAAGTATTTCTCATATAACATTATTGTTAAGTATTTCTCATATAACATTATTGTTAAGTATTTCTCATATAACATTATTGTTAAGTATTTCTCATATAACATTATTGTTAAGTATTTCTCATATAACATTATTGTTAAGTATTTCTCATATAACATTATTGTTAAGTATTTCTCATATAACATTATTGTTAAGTATTTCTCATATAACATTATTGTTAAGTATTTCTCATATAACATTATTGTTAAGTATTTCTCATATAACATTATTGTTAAGTATTTCTCATATAACATTATTGTTAAGTATTTCTCATATAACATTATTGTTAAGTATTTCTCATATAACATTATTGTTCAGTATTTCTCATATAACATTATTGTTCAGTATTTCTCATATAACATTATTGTTAAGTATTTCTCATATAACATTATTGTTAAGTATTTCTCATATAACATTATTGTTAAGTATTTCTCATATAACATTATTGTTAAGTATTTCTCATATAACATTATTGTTAAGTATTTCTCATATAACATTATTGTTAAGTATTTCTCATATAACATTAATGTTAAGTATTTCTCATATAACATTATTGTTAAGTATTTCTCATATAACATTATTGTTAAGTATTTCTCATATAACATTAATGTTAAGTATTTCTCATATAACATTATTGTTAAGTATTTCTCATATAACATTATTGTTAAGTATTTCTCATATAACATTATTGTTAAGTATTTCTCATATAACATTATTGTTAAGTATTTCTCATATAACATTAATGTTAAGTATTTCTCATATAACATTATTGTTAAGTATTTCTCATATAACATTATTGTTAAGTATTTCTCATATAACATTATTGTTAAGTATTTCTCATATAACATTATTGTTAAGTATTTCTCATATAACATTAATGTTAAGTATTTCTCATATAACATTATTGTTAAGTATTTCTCATATAACATTATTGTTAAGTATTTCTCATATAACATTATTGTTAAGTATTTCTCATATAACATTATTGTTAAGTATTTCTCATATAACATTATTGTTAAGTATTTCTCATATAACATTATTGTTAAGTATTTCTCATATAACATTATTGTTAAGTATTTCTCATATAACATTATTGTTAAGTATTTCTCATATAACATTAATGTTAAGTATTTCTCATATAACATTATTGTTAAGTATTTCTCATATAACATTATTGTTAAGTATTTCTCATATAACATTAATGTTAAGTATTTCTCATATAACATTATTGTTAAGTATTTCTCATATAACATTATTGTTAAGTATTTCTCATATAACATTATTGTTAAGTATTTCTCATATAACATTAATGTTAAGTATTTCTCATATAACATTATTGTTAAGTATTTCTCATATAACATTATCGTTAAGTATTTCTCATATAACATTATTGTTAAGTATTTCTCATATAACATTATTGTTAAGTATTTCTCATATAACATTATTGTTAAGTATTTCTCATATAACATTATTGTTAAGTATTTCTCATATAACATTATTGTTAAGTATTTCTCATATAACATTATTGTTAAGTATTTCTCATATAACATTATTGTTAAGTATTTCTCATATAACATTATTGTTAAGTATTTCTCATATAACATTATTGTTAAGTATTTCTCATATAACATTAATGTTAAGTATTTCTCATATAACATTATTGTTAAGTATTTCTCATATAACATTATTGTTAAGTATTTCTCATATAACATTATTGTTAAGTATTTCTCATATAACATTATTGTTAAGTATTTCTCATATAACATTATTGTTAAGTATTTCTCATATAACATTATTGTTAAGTATTTCTCATATAACATTAATGTTAAGTATTTCTCATATAACATTATTGTTAAGTATTTCTCATATAACATTATTGTTAAGTATTTCTCATATAACATTATTGTTAAGTATTTCTCATATAACATTATTGTTAAGTATTTCTCATATAACATTATTGTTAAGTATTTCTCATATAACATTATTGTTAAGTATTTCTCATATAACATTATTGTTAAGTATTTCTCATATAACATTAATGTTAAGTATTTCTCATAACATTATTGTTAAGTATTTCTCATATAACATTATTGTTAAGTATTTCTCATATAACATTATTGTTAAGTATTTCTCATATAACATTATTGTTAAGTATTTCTCATATAACATTATTGTTAAGTATTTCTCATATAACATTAATGTTAAGTATTTCTCATATAACATTATTGTTAAGTATTTCTCATATAACATTATTGTTAAGTATTTCTCATATAACATTAATGTTAAGTATTTCTCATATAACATTATTGTTAAGTATTTCTCATATAACATTATCGTTAAGTATTTCTCATATAACATTAATGTTAAGTATTTCTCATATAACATTATTGTTAAGTATTTCTCATATAACATTATTGTTAAGTATTTCTCATATAACATTAATGTTAAGTATTTCTCATATAACATTATTGTTAAGTATTTCTCATATAACATTATTGTTAAGTATTTCTCATATAACATTATTGTTAAGTATTTCTCATATAACATTATCGTTAAGTATTTCTCATATAACATTATTGTTAAGTATTTCTCATATAACATTATTGTTAAGTATTTCTCATATAACATTATTGTTAAGTATTTCTCATATAACATTATCGTTAAGTATTTCTCATATAACATTATCGTTAAGTATTTCTCATATAACATTATTGTTAAGTATTTCTCATATAACATTATTGTTAAGTATTTCTCATATAACATTATTGTTAAGTATTTCTCATATAACATTATTGTTAAGTATTTCTCATATAACATTATTGTTAAGTATTTCTCATATAACATTATTGTTAAGTATTTCTCATATAACATTATTGTTAAGTATTTCTCATATAACATTATTGTTAAGTATTTCTCATATAACATTATTGTTAAGTATTTCTCATATAACATTATTGTTAAGTATTTCTCATATAACATTATTGTTAAGTATTTCTCATATAACATTATTGTTAAGTATTTCTCATATAACATTATTGTTAAGTATTTCTCATATAACATTAATGTTAAGTATTTCTCATATAACATTATTGTTAAGTATTTCTCATATAACATTATTGTTAAGTATTTCTCATATAACATTATTGTTAAGTATTTCTCATATAACATTATTGTTAAGTATTTCTCATGTAACATTATTGTTAAGTATTTCTCATATAACATTATTGTTAAGTATTTCTCATATAACATTAATGTTAAGTATTTCTCATATAACATTATTGTTAAGTATTTCTCATATAACATTATTGTTAAGTATTTCTCATATAACATTATTGTTAAGTATTTCTCATATAACATTATTGTTAAGTATTTCTCATATAACATTATTGTTAAGTATTTCTCATATAACATTATTGTTAAGTATTTCTCATATAACATTATTGTTAAGTATTTCTCATATAACATTATTGTTAAGTATTTCTCATATAACATTATTGTTAAGTATTTCTCATATAACATTATTGTTAAGTATTTCTCATATAACATTATTGTTAAGTATTTCTCATATAACATTATTGTTAAGTATTTCTCATATAACATTATTGTTAAGTATTTCTCATATAACATTATTGTTAAGTATTTCTCATATAACATTATTGTTAAGTATTTCTCATATAACATTATTGTTAAGTATTTCTCATATAACATTATTGTTAAGTATTTCTCATATAACATTATTGTTAAGTATTTCTCATATAACATTATTGTTAAGTATTTCTCATATAACATTATTGTTAAGTATTTCTCATATAACATTATTGTTAAGTATTTCTCATATAACATTATTGTTAAGTATTTCTCATATAACATTATTGTTAAGTATTTCTCATATAACATTATTGTTAAGTATTTCTCATATAACATTATTGTTAAGTATTTCTCATATAACATTATTGTTAAGTATTTCTCATATAACATTATTGTTAAGTATTTCTCATATAACATTATTGTTAAGTATTTCTCATATAACATTATTGTTAAGTATTTCTCATATAACATTATTGTTAAGTATTTCTCATATAACATTATTGTTAAGTATTTCTCATATAACATTATTGTTAAGTATTTCTCATATAACATTATTGTTAAGTATTTCTCATATAACATTAATGTTAAGTATTTCTCATATAACATTATTGTTAAGTATTTCTCATATAACATTATTGTTAAGTATTTCTCATATAACATTATTGTTAAGTATTTCTCATATAACATTATTGTTAAGTATTTCTCATATAACATTATTGTTAAGTATTTCTCATATAACATTATTGTTAAGTATTTCTCATATAACATTATTGTTAAGTATTTCTCATATAACATTATTGTTAAGTATTTCTCATATAACATTATTGTTAAGTATTTCTCATATAACATTATTGTTAAGTCTCATATCACTTTGTACTACTTAATACTTTTTTTAAAATGTCACAATTATGTTTTTTTTTTAGTAAACTTTTAACAACAAGTGAAACAGTTGTTGTTGATCGCGGAATGAAGACTTTAATTAATTTTAGTGTTGACAGGCTGCTTGAGTACCTTAAGGGTCAGAAGTCTGTGACAATTATGTGCAGTGCTGTTAAGTATATACTTGGAAGAGTGCTATTACGGCATTAAAAAACACCAACAAATGGATTAAACCAGTACATTTAAAATTAGTCCACCTTGTGCTAGAGCTCTCGCGAGTGAGTCCAATTTTTGTTTTAAAATATATTGTTTATTTTGCTGTGAAGAGAATAAAGAGGCTGAAAAAATGAAAGTGCAAAATATTCGGCATAAAATATATATATTCGTTACCCTTAAATCCAAAGAGTCATCCAAGTCAGCCTGATGATGTAGCAAAATATGTTACTGCACAAGTATGGACATAATTTAGTTGCTGCTGAGGCTAGGTACCATAATAGTTGTTAAAATCGGTTGTCCTTAAGAAAAAATCTACAAATGATTTGATGAAACAAAAATTTAAATACATTGAAAATAGTGATGATTGACAGTTTTCATTGAGTTCAAAAAGTATTTGCAAAAATAAAAAAAGTCAAAAATAAAGATGAAGATGATTTCAAATTTAAAAACTGCGGCATTTGAAAGGACATCTAATTATCAGTCTTTGATAATACCAATTATCCCTCCCTCATACTCAATTTGTGCAGTAACATATTTTGCTGCATCATCAGGCCGACTTGGATGACTCTTTGGATTTAACAAATATATATATTTTATGCCGAATATTATGCATTTCATACACTTTCATTTTTTTTAGTCAAATGTTTGAACATATTACCAGCAATATATTGGAGATATTGGAGTGAGTAATTCTTAGAAATAAACAATCTAAATTAGAACATCTAAAATAGTGTGTACAAGTTTCAGTCACAGTTTTATGTCTGCTGTTAGGCCTAGATCTTTTAAATTGAAATTACAATTAGGTTTGGTTCTACGGTTTGGTTCAAAATGCCTTATACAAATCTTTTCATTATTTGGTTTATGCACATCCTACAATGACTACTGTGATGTATGAGGCATAATCAGTTCTTCATCATCCACCAATTATCTTACCACCACAAACAGTCACATTTATTTAAAGTGTTGCAGACAACGCTGATATGAATGTAAATACTTAAAAAGGTAATAACACGCTTCACATATTGGTTATCATTCAAATTGTTACCCCAAAAATTTCATTTACACAAGAAAATCAAACACCATAACTAGATCTTGTTATTTATGGTGAAATATTTGAACAGCATCTTCTGGCTGTATATGGAGCTCCAAAAAAAATTGTTATACAAGTATAGATATATATTTTGTCAAAAATACACAGAATAATAAAAGAGTGCAACTATCTTGTCTTCCTCCAACATCTGCTTCTGCAGGTCAACACTTATATCGGGCATATTATCAAGTTCAATTATGGATAGGCAATCAACTGGTCCCAGCTGACTGTGATTGGAAATCACAGTCTGCTGGGACCAGTTGATTGCCTATCCATAATTGAACTGCTTTGGAGACTTCTTAATACCATCTTTTGCAATTGCAAAAAGGGTTGTAGTGTGCTCACCATTATGTACTAATTGTCGAGGCCAGTCTTGCTCCAATGTTGAATCAATTTCAACAAATGAAGATTTTGATGATATTAATGGTGAGACAGCTGATATATCTTTTTCACATTAGAAAAAAGAACAAATAGAAGAGGAAGAAGATGAAGAAGAAAAAAAAAAGCAAAGAAGATATAGCATACCAATATATATAATAGTATATAGTAATTATACTAATATGTAATAAAACATATTATACAGATTATGTCAAATAAGACTTCTTCAATTTTAAGATTTGCAATATTTCAGCAATAGTGATTTTTAGAAAAAAAAGTATAAAGACAATTTTTGTAGGTAATTTTATGATTTAAAACATTTGCTTGAACTATTTTTTTTTTGTGTGGATAAAACTTACTGTTTACCGGAAAAATATGAAAAACCATTCTTTTCAACCTTTGACCTAGAATAACTTTTTTTTGCAGATGCAGGATTGGTGGGGACTTATTATTTTATTTGTAGTACTGTCCAAGGTCTGTACCAAATTTCAGGTCTATGCAAATTATTGTAAACTGAAATGTCTACTTTGACCATGTTATAACGATTACTTAGTTGATTTGTGCTAAACAAGGGAAACCTACTGCCATTTTTAATAAACCTTTTCTTCATTTATTCTTAGAGCCAAGTTCTAAAACATAAATTTTATTTTCTTGTACACAATTGCATTTAACATATACCTTTGTTTTTTCGGCCACCTTAAAGTCAAAAACTTTTGTCATTCAGTCATTCAGTAACTAATTTATCAACAGTATAGTTTTTTATATTCAGAACACTTATCTCTTGTATAATAATAGCATATTGAAAAATGTTCTTTGAAGAAAGGAGCTCTGATGATGAAAAATCCTTTTTCAAACTAGTCTACTTAAATCAGTAGCCAGTGTATTTCTTGCTTTTAGATCTTAACAGGTTTTAGTCTATAAATTAACCTATATCCTAACCTGTCAGTTGACATATATACTGAAACTTTACTTATCTTTATTTAAGTATGTTTTACTTAGACTGCAATCAGCAATATAACTTATTGCTCTATTCTGTTTTTGTTTTTTTGGACATTATACTTTGCCTTTGAATAAATATTACAACCTACATAAATTTCAAACTAAAGATAATGGCCGAAGCCAAGAAGAAGACATTTTTGTCTTCTTCTTGGAAGAACATTTTTGGATTTCTTGGAAGGACATTTTTGTCTTCTTCTTCTGAATCACCGAGCACTGTGTTACAAAGTTTTTCCAAGAGTATAAACTAAGAAATAAGATTGCATTACAAAAAAATAACCATTATAAATAATTAAAAAAAAAAGATTGTCTCAATTAACAGATAATATGATAGATAAATTAAATAAAATAAATAACAAACAAGAAAACACAAAAAAAGAATTCAAAAGTTAAAAAAAAAATGAAAATGATTTTTGTCAGTAATTATTTAATTTTATTTTTGAATTTACAGGGTAATTAAGTTTAAGGTTAAATTAAATTAATTATATTGTTTTTTAAGTTGATGTATGTATTAGATGATTTTATTTTATTGATCTATTTTAAAAGAAATATTTAAGACAAGATAAATCTTTGTGTAATAAACACCGCTTTGATTTAAATAATGTTATAAGAATTCAAAGAAAGTGAATATATTAATGTGCCACCAAGAATCACTGAAAAAAACTTAAAAGTATATAAAAGAAAGTATACAATTAGACTATTATATATATATATATATATATATATATATATATATATATATATATATATACATATATATATATATATATATACATATATATATATATATAATAGTCTAATAATCCCATCTATATATATATATATATATATATATATATATATATATATATATATATATATATATATATATATATATATATATATATATATATATATATTTATATATATATATAGATGGGATTATTAGACTATTATATATATATATATATATGTATATATATATATATATACACAGTACTATATATATATATATATATATATATATATATATATATATATATATATACACAGTACTATATATATATATATATATATATATATATATAGTACTGTGTATATATATATATATATATATATATATATATATATATATATATATATATATATATATATATATATATATATATATATATATATATATATATATATATATATATATATATATACAGTACTGTGCAAAAGAAAGTAGCACCTAAGAGAGTTTTAATATATTCAAGATAAAATGTCAAACAAAATGAAATAGTTTTTAAAAATAACGATGTTATTTTTAAAAACTGTTCATCATGTAAGCTTAACTTCTTGGGACAACCAGACTTATTTTTATCCACTACACCACCAGTTTCATTATATTTTTTAACTATTTTTTGAACTGAGGCTCATGAACAATCCACACATTTGGCTATTTTAACTTGACTATAGCCCTCTTCATGTAAAACAATGTGATTTCTGTCATTTATTGATATCTTTGGCATTTTATTAGTACTGAAATTATATTATTAACGAAATCATTAACTAAAATAAATAAATATAGCTTTATTTAAAACAATATCTTAGTTTAATTTAATAAAAACTCAATATTATTTACTTATATTTATTTAAATATACATTTTTAAAAAAATTTCTTAGGCGCTACTTTTTTTTGCACAGTGCTGTATATATATATATATATATATATATATATATATATATATATATATATATATATATATAGATGGGTACCCGGCAAAATATTTTGTTATTCTAGGTAATTTTTGGAGTTGCTAACTAATTTTTGGAGGTGCCTGGCTACCCTTGTAGCTAGGTAAATTTTTCAAATGCTCAAGTACCCTGGAAGATGATAGGTACCCTATAATTTAAGTATGTTTACCAGGTAATTTGAAATTACCTGGTACGCTGCAGGATTTTCCAGATAACCAACACTTCATTTTGTATTTCTGGGTTGCCAGGCACCTTCAAAAATTAAAAAGCACCTAAAAAATGACCAGGTTTCTCCAATAATTGCAAGTTAAACCAGCACATCTGAAAAAATGTTTACCAAAATTTTTACTAAAAATACTAACCTAGTATGTTTTTCCATAGTTTTTACTTGAGATGAAAGACAAAGATTTTCAGCATACAATTCTAAAATAAAAATCATAAGTACAAAACTATACTTGCAATGATTACAAAAATTAAAATGCCTTACAAAGCTTACAACTGAGTTTATATTAATTGCAAATAATCACATACTGCATACTATTGGTTAGTAATCATACAGGTTAGGTGAATTAAGTTGTGTAATTATATAAATCATATAACTATGTGGTAGCCGTGTAATGGTAGCACACAAGCTTCATATGCAAGTAATTTTGAGTTTGATTCCCAAGATGTGCCTTGAAGTTCTGGGTACAACTTGTGCAGTGGCTTTGTTTACCAAAACTGCTGCAAAGCTTGTGCTTTGGAGATAAAGGGTTGTAACAGCAACTACTTTTAATTTTTTTAAATTCAGATACCACTGATCTAATAATAACTCTGATGCCAATGTAATAATACAGATGCTATCTAGGGAAATCTCTACTGAAAGTTTATTGTATATTGTCTTGATGACATAATAAAAAATTCCTGTCTAACTGTCCAAAAGCTGTGCGATAATTTTACTGCACAATTGCTCTATTTGGAATAAATAGACAGAAGGATACCATTTTTAACCTTACTCTATTCTTCACTGTGAAATTGGAGGTAAAAAATTCATGTGTTTTTGTTCTTTGTCGTCCTCCATCTTATTAAGACTGTGTTCTTTAATGTTATTTCTGATCATATTGACCAATCTATTTCTCTTTAACCACCTGCCAATAGTGTTAATAATGATGGTTTGAATGTTCATCACACTGAACGGCTTGCTCTAGTACAACTAAATCTGCTGGCACTAAAGGTCATAACTTTTGTACTTTTACATAATTATTTACCTTTACTTTTTGATTTGTATCTGATCCTAAAATTGCACTTCTTACTATTTTCTTAGAGCTGATCATGATTCCTTTTGTGATATTCTTCCTGACAGTTCTTTGGGTGATGCCTTTCCCTTTTCTGCTGATACTTGCAACTCCAACATATTTCCCTGGATTCAGGCGAGGATGTAAATTTTTATTCTTTCTTATCGGTTTCAAATTAATTTAAGTTTTAAGTTTCAAGTTATCTGCCCCATCGTTTCCACTTGTGCAGCTATTATTTTTAATTGTAATTCATCTTTTTTTAAGTACAGCTTTCTGGAGAACTAATTTTATTACTTCAAGAAATCAATGCAAAAAGGTGCTGTCTTATAAGCTCCTGCTATCTCAAAGAAACTGCAGGGTGGCCAGCCAATAACTAAATAAAAATTCCAGGATATTTCCAGGACTTTTCATGGAAAATTTTATGTTTTTCAAAAGTATATTGATCTTTTCTTGAAAAGAAAAAACAAAATATGTTGATTTATGAAAAAAATATGAAAATGAAAAATAACTAAATAAATAGTAGATGTTAAGGCTACCTGTTAGGACTATTACTCTTGAGGCTTTTAATAAAGTCTGCCATGCTGATCCTCTCCATAAGCCGACTTCATATGGTGTATCTGAGAAAGTTTTAGAAATTATTAAATCGTTTCTTTCTAACTGCAGTATTAAAGTCATTGTCAAAAGTCAACAATCTTCTTCATTTCCAGTAACTTTTGGAATACCAAAAGGTTCTATACTTGGTCCTGTATTGTTTCTCGTCTTTATTAACAATCTTTGTGAAATCTAAAGTGGATTTATTTGCTGACAATACAACTATATACCACTTGTTGATAAAAAGTTATCAATATTTGATCATTTAGAATAGGCAGCCAATTCTGTGACAGCTTGGGGCTTGCAATGACTTGTGAATTTTAACCCAAACTAAACTCAGTTAATTACTGTTAACAAATATCACAAAACTGTTGATATTCCTATATTGATAATCCAAGAAGAAAATGGAAATAATCAATGAAAACATTATATACAATTTATTGCAGTGTTATCACCTGTTAAGGTTGCCTCTTTTTGTCGTGCTTGCCATTTCTTTACATCCAATTCCGTTCTCT
This sequence comes from Hydra vulgaris, assembly GCF_038396675.1. Taxonomy (NCBI): domain Eukaryota; kingdom Metazoa; phylum Cnidaria; class Hydrozoa; order Anthoathecata; family Hydridae; genus Hydra; species Hydra vulgaris. The sequence goes on along the minus strand of NC_088934.1, from coordinate 28,573,590 downwards.
ACCATTACAAATCTTTTATTCATCTCGGTATGGACAACTGTTGTTAAATTTGGGCTGGTTGCTTAAATGAACTATCATCTCTTGGCATTTCAATCAAAACTCAATCTTGTGTGATTTGTCAAATTTTTACAATTGCTTTGTAATGCACTTTCATAATATTCGATACCATTATTTTATTAGCTGGTATTGGAAGTTAATCATTCTCTAATATTCATTCTCATTCTATAGGTTCCAAGTTGCAATAACTATTTAACATTTTTCCATTTTAATATCTATTATTATATATTAATATGAAATTAAAGACAATAAAAAGAGTGGGTAAAATCTGTTGTCAACTTTGCATGAATTTCAAAATTTCTGTATTTTTCTGTAAGTTTTTACATTAAAATCAAATCACCACATATATGACTAACTTGTATAATTTCAGATAAGAATCAAGTTAATTTAAAAATTGTTATTCATAAGCAATTATCAAACTAATTAAAAAATTGCTATTCATAAACAATTAAGTTAATTTAAAAATAACCTTTTAAAAAAAAAATCAATGTCTTTCGGAAAAATAGATTAAATAAAACATAAAATTAATGCTAGCAAAACAATGAACTTATTAAAATAACAATAAATTCATAATGATGGTTATGCTAGACCTTAAAAGGAATCCATCAAAAGAAAAACTCTTATAAAAAAAGATGTTATAAAGTGTAAGGTACTGTTTTAAGTTTGAAGCATCTTACTAAGAGTACTCAAAAAGTCAGTTCACTAGTTTCTTTATTATCAATAATAAAGAAACTAGTGAACTAATATGTAAAATAATAAACAGTATATATATATATATATATATATATATATATATATATATATATATATATATATATATATATAAATATATATATATATATATATACATATATTTATATATATATATATAAATATATATATATATAAATATATATATATAAATATATATAAATATATATATATATATATATATATATTTTTGTTATTTCACCTCCCCAAGGCCCAGAAGGCCACTACAAATGAGGAGGCTACTTAATTGTGGTCATAACCCTCTCTCAACTCTATAACTTCGAAACACGAACCTTGACGAACAAGGCCGCTGCGCGGAGAAACAAGTTGACATATATATATATATATATACATATATATATATATATATATATATATATATATATATATATATACACACACACGATCACTTACGGGTACAGAATTTACAAAAAAAGAATACTTAGGGGGACATCAGCATTATTGGGGACATTTTTGTGTACCTGGTATTTTTTGGTCTCTGTAAGCATTGTTTTTTTGTAAAATACATGTCCCCGAAAGCAACTTTTATAGAGAGCAAAAAGTACATACATCAACTATCAAATAGCCTGATTTGCAAGGGAGTGCTGCTACATCGACTGAGGGTTTGGTTAAGGTCAGTATCAAGGTCAGGCTTAGGGTTAAGGTTACGGCAAGGTTTAAATATGGCAAGGTTTATCTAACTGTAATTAATCAGTTTTGTAAATAGATGAAAATAAAAATGAAATATAATATATAATAAATAAAAATAACAAAAATAAATATAAAAAATATATCTTTATAATAAAAATGCAGTAGTGGTGTAGTGGTAGAGCGCTCACTTCATAAGAAAGAGGTTCTGAGTTGGATTCCCACAATGTCCCTGGTAGTACCGTGATCAACTTGTTTCTCCACGCAGTGGCCTTGTTTTTCCAGGTTTGTGTTTCGGAGTTATAGAGTTGGGAGAGGGTTATAACCACAAGTAGCCTACTCATCTGTAATGGCCTTCTTGGCCTTGGGGAGGTGAATTACAAAAAAAAAAAAATAATAACAATAATAATAATAAATTTAAATATGCATAAATAAAAAGAGAAATAAAATAAAATTAAAAAAAATATATATTATGATAAAAATAATATAAAAAAAGTAAAAAAAAATCATAACGGGAACAAAAAAAACATGTCCCTGTAAACGCCGACTAGGAGTGTGTATATATATATTCATATATATATATATATATATATACATTCGTGAATATCAAATTGCATCAAAAATTAACTTTATTCACAATGCAACAATTAAACAATGTTTTTGAAAACAGCATAATAAAATGTTTTAAGGTTTTTTGTTATTAAACTTAAATGCTTCAATCACAATCTTTTGCATTCACTAATTCAACTTATTTATATTCACTAATTAACAAAAAATTCAAAATTTTTTGTTAATTAGAGAATATAATTTTTTATTGCAAATATTTATTGCTTACACAAAATTTATTGTTTATATAACATTTAATCTTTGGTGACAAAAACTTTGCAAAATCTTTGAACAGTAAAAACTTACTGAATTTGTAATAATCTAGCCTTGCTTTCTTTGTTGTTTTGTTTAAAAGTGTTTTTGTTTTAATTTTCTTTAACTAAAAGTTTTATTTATTTAAACTTATTGATAAAAAAGTTATTGCAAATGTTATATTATATTGCAAAATGAAGCCAACTACTTTAACTGAACAAGTGTACAAATATTGTATTTGCATCATAATGCTAAATTAAGAACATCGTAGAATATTTTGTTATCTCTAATCACTTTAAAAGAATGATCCAACCTTATTGTGGTTAAGTGGAAGAAAACTGAACCAACAAAAGCTGATAATCCAGTCTGTGTCCAAAAATCACAACCTATTTAAGAATTACGGTCAACCCTTAAAGAAAATTTGTATGAAAACAATTGCAAAGCTAAAATTACGATCAACTAAAAAAAAAGAACCCATTTTTACTGCCAATAAAAATCTTGTGTATGTAGACATATATACAGAAAAGTTTACGCACGACATTGTGAGGGCGAGATAGTAATATATATATATATATATATATATATATATATATATATATATATATATATATATATATATATATATATAAATATATATATATATATTTATATATATATATATATATATATATATATATATATATATGTATATATGTATATATATATATATATATATATATATATATATATATATATATATATATATATATATATATATATATATATATATATATATATATATATATATATATATATATATATATATATATAGTTACATCATTGATTGGGTTGTTTTTATTGTTTTTAAGCATTGGATTTTTCGTTATGACCATCACAACAAAAAAAAAAAACATACAAATTCTTGTAAAAACTATGAAACTTAGCATATAATAACATCAATATGTGCTAAATACACACACCAAAGGATTTTTTTTTTTACCATACCATTCACTGCATTAAGTCTGACAATGTTGTTTTGTTCAGAAGTGGTAAAAAGTAAGCATTACGACTATCACTCTATGTAAAGTTAATTTTATATATATATATATATATATATATATATATATATATATATATATATATATATATATATATATATATATATATATATATATATATATATATATATATAGTTTTTATTACATTTTAAAGATATGCATTTTAAAGCATGCCTTAACATTGTTTTATGTTTAATGCTTAGTAAACATTTTTTAATTGGAAACCAATAACTTAATTACTTAAATCTAAATTCACCTGAACTTTATTCAATTTAGTTCATATTTTATTTAATTAAATCTATGCATTTTTTGTTATGGAATGATTAAAAAATAATTAAAGAATAAAAGATAATTAAAAAACTAAAATATAAAGATGAATTTTACCACTAGTTTGAACTGCTAATGTATCTCTTTCTTTTGTTAATGCCTAAAAAAAAAAGTATATCAGATAGTCGAAAGTATACATTACCAAAAAAGTATTAACAAAAATAGATCATTAAAGTATAAACAAATAAAAAAAGTATGTTGTCAATTAAGTATTAACAAATAAAAAAGTATGTTATCAATTAAGTATTAACAAAAATACATTATCGATAAAGTATTTAACTAACAAAATATGAGTATTTAATAAAAAAAGAACATCTTTCTTTATCAAAAAGACAAGTAACACAAGACTTACAGCAAGTTTAAAAGACATATCGTCCATTTTAGTAATAAGTTGGTTCACTTCATTATTGTGCTCCCTGAAATAGAAAAATTTAAAATTAAAACTTGAATTAAAAAAAGATACACAAAAAAAAAAAAAAAAAAAAAAAAATTTAAACTTTGTTTTATATTAGGTTTATTAACTGTTTCATTAACAAATAATTTTCATTACTTTTCTTATATTGAACAAAAACAAATAATAAATTGATATTGTTTTAAACCAACTCTTCACATTTAATTATTTTAGTTAAACATTTCAAATCAAAAATGTTAATTTCTTAAACAGAGGTAGCATATAATAAAATTTCTTAAACAATAGTGGCATATAATCAAATTAGTCTCACATTAATTTTTAATTGCCAAGTAAGTAGTTTTTCTCTACAAAAACTTACAAACACTAAACTTTTTATCTTTATATTTCCAAAAACATTCTATAGAGAAAAAATTTTTTGAATAGAGAAACAGAATTTAAAGAACTAAAAGATTTCTTTCTGACAAAATAGATAAAAGAAATAAAAAAAAATGGGTTCACCTCCTTAAGCCAACAATGGCCTAAAAAATTGTTGCTACAATCCTCTCTCAACTCTATAACCACAAAATAACTTGAAAATAAGCTGTGTGAAGAAATATTTTAAAAGGTTTTTTTGATCAATAAAAATTAATGGGTTTATAGAATGCATTTGCAAAAGCAGCTATACATCCAACTTCATTATGAAAACAAATTATTATTAAATTGTTGGCTTAATTTATCCAGTTTAGTAGCTGGTTATTGACATAAACAGCTTTTTGAATCTTTGAAGAGTACTTGAGATATTTTTATTAAACAAATATTTGATTTAAACATCAAACAAATTGATACATCTTATTCAAAGATCATATTAATAGGTTGGCGGAAAAGTTCTCACGCATTTTTGTTCATAAGACTAACTTATTAATTTATGCATAAAATTTATTCAAACAAAAAACAAAAAGCAACTAGTAGTTGCCTTCTGAATCAAATGTTGCTTTTTACTAGTTTTCTACTAGTTGCTTTTTGTTTTTTGTTTGAATAAATTTTATGCATAAATTAATAAGTTAGCCTTATGAACAAAAATGCGCAAGAACTTTTCTGCCAACCTATTTTAATAAACTTTAACTCTATATACATTTTCAAAAACTTATTCTAAAAGTGTTAGAAAAAGTATACTTTTCTGATTACAAAACTTTTGCACCACATGGAAATTATAATTTAATAAAAAATCAAATGTTTTACACAGGTCTGAATTGAATATAGTCCTCATCTCCATTTATTCACAAAAGGAAAACTGGCTAGGCTCTTTTATAACTAATATTTTATTTTTTTCAAGGCAGGTCTGTTGATACTTGATCCATCATCTACTTCTAAATCTTCTAGATTTTAGAACCCAACTTCATCAGTTCTATTTCTAGTTCTTCTAAAAATTGAAAACCCAACTTTTACAATTTCGACATTTCCTTTGTAGAGAGTTGCTCTTGTGAAAAGACATTTCCTCTCTAGAGAATTGTTCTTATGAAAAGATGATTGAAGTGATTATGATTAGAAATAGTAACTGTGCATGAAGAAGAAAATCATGGGGTAGTTTTGGGCTTGATTTGTAATTGATGAGAAGGATTAAAAGTGTCTATACCTGCCTGAATCCAAGAGATCACAAAAAAAGTGCAGTTTAAAGCAATTGCATTTCTTCATGGAGATGACAGCCATCAGCCCAATAACCATCACAAAGTAAATCACAAAAAGAATCTAAGCCCTAAGGTGGCGGTAAGAAATAAGGTGAATCTGATGGAGAAGAAATAGGAAACCACCCAAAGAAGAACAAGGAGAAACTGAGAATAAGCTAAGGTCAGATGCAAGACACAAATTAAGTTATGAAGCTAAGTGATTAGGGTTACCTTAATAATGAATCATAATGTTAACTCTCTGTGTTACAGATTAAGAAAGACATAAATTTTGAACTTAGTTTATCATGTATTTAGTGCTAGCAGGGTCATTTAGCATTTAAGCATTAAGTCTTAGAAAAAAAAAAAAAAAAAAAGAGCAAAGAGAAAGATGATTGAGTAAAGAAGTGCTAGGATTTTTCCATCTAAAAGAAAAACAAATGATACACATTTTTAGTCACCCTTTTTAATATCAATCTTCGTTTTCTTCAATTTTTAACCAGTGGTACCTATTAATGAAATACAAAGTGTAAAATTTGAGCTCAGAAACACTAATGATTTAAAAGTTATGACACTTTAAAAATCAGCCCAAAATACCCTATTTTTTACTGCACCATACTGATTCTGTAATGGGGCTTTTTAATGAATAATGCAAGTTCTACCAGAAGAAACTGGCTGAAAAAAATACCTGATTATTTTTGAGAATGCTGAATCTAAAAATGTAGAAAAGAAAACACAATTGAATTTTGATGATCGTTTTTTAAAAATAGTCAAAACAATTTTTTTGTTTCGTTACCATTGGTTATGCTTTTACTAACTCTCAAGGGTTTAAAAGAAATTTTATACACTAGAAGTTAATTAAGGCGATCCTAAACTTAAACAAAGTATATCTATGCATCAAGTCTAAATATAGTATCGTCGATGAATTTTTGCAGAATGTTGTAAGTTTAAAAATAGATTTTAAAGCATGTACACAGAATAAATATGAAAGAATCAATACATCATTTCTTTTCAGTGTTTTTATTAATATATTTTTAATTGTGTTTGTATTTTGTTTTGTTTGTTTTTCAACATAATGTGGTTTCAAAAAAATGTTTAAGTTTTCCCATTTAACTTAAAATGAGTTTTAAAAATGACAAAAGAAAAAAACAAATATTTGGAAAATCCGAAGAGACACTCCCATTCAATAGCAAAAGAGTTGCAAATATATCCCTTCTGTTAGTCATGTTATTCAACGTTTTCCCCAAAAAAATTTAATCTAATGTAAATCTGGTGGTAGAAGAAGAAAGGAGGGTTTTCAGGATATAAAACTGGTTAGAAAACAGGTTAACAGTTTTAAAATTAACCCAAGCCTCTCACTGTGAGAATGTGCAAAAAGATACAAATGTTCTAATAGCCTTTTTGTAAAAGTTTGAAATCAACATGGTTTTCATTCTTTCAAATCACAAAAAGTGCCCAACTGTTCTGAAATTCAAAAAAAAAGTGCAAGAACTTACTGTAGAAAGTTGTACGACAAATCTATTTCTAAAAATATCTGAATTATTGAAGATATTGAAAATTATATCAAGTACGATCATCAGCAAACTCCTGGTGCTGTCTATTATATTGTCAAATATAGAGGAAAAGCAGATAAGAAATTTAAATGCACAAAACATGATGAGTTTGCTTTGATTTGGCAATCCATTTGCATGTGTGGTAAAAAGTCAGCACCCTTTATTTCTGAGTCCACACTTTCTGGTAAAATATATGTTAAAAAGAGTTTTATCTTCTTATATTAATGTATTAAAATTATTACTTAGTTCTAAATAAAAATTAATCAGTACCTTTTTTAAGTAGTTTTTCTACTTACACATTTATTTCGTGTACGCGCTTTATTTTCATTAAAATATTTCTTTGTAGTCTAAATATCATTTTGTCATACCAGTTGTGTGATATCAGTTGTGTGATATCAGCTGTGTGATATTAACTGTATGATATCAATTGCGTGATATCAGTTGTGTGATATCAATTTTGTGATATCAATTTTGTGATATCAGTTTTGTGATATCAGTTGTGACATACAAAAGTCTAAAAATAGTTTTAATTGTAAAATTAAAATTTACTGAGTCTTATTTGGAAATTCAATATCTCAGTCATGGCAAACAATCAACATTGCTTAGTCAGAATTAAACTAGAAAGTGAATATCGTTTAACATCATATAAACAGTTGCTTAAAATTGAACTTTTATAGGATTGACTGTCACTGAGATTTTCCATTAATTTACATCTTCTTCAATCATATCAATAATAATGATTATTTACTCAAACATTTGATTTCCTCAATAAACAAAAATATGAAACTGTTTGGATCAACTATGAAACCGAAATACCTATTTTGAAATAAGAGAAACTTTACTGAGTGGGATTGGTTTCTGAAACTAATTAAATAAAAAGATTTTAATGTAAAATTTATGCATCAGCAATATCAAAGTTAGTAATACTACTGGCTGAATTGAAATGATAGTTGCTGGGTGCCAAAAATGAATGTCGTTACTTTTTTTAAGGTTTTCTGAATATCAGTACCCTATCTCAAAAGAAGATGTAACTCTAATTGGATCTCATTAGTCATATTGTTCCTATACTTCACTCTTAAATCTTTGGTAGAATAGAAACACTTCAAAATTTGCAATAATATTTACTATTAAAATCCTTTTTACTTTTGTTTTTATGTTCTTCTAAGCAGATTTAGTATTCCTTTTCAAAAAACGTTGTTCATTTTCTCATTTTTTATCACAGCACTTGAGATTTCTACATTATAAAATGCAAACAATGATTAAAATGTGCACAATTTTCAGAATTAATACCTAATTATCAAACTAGTATGAGCTATTATAGAACTATTATTATCATACTATTATTTAGAGTAGATTATTAATTGTATAATATATTAATTGTATATTATATTAATTGTATAGTATATTAATTGTATAATATGTTAATTGTATAATATATTAATTGTATATTATATTAATTGTATAATATATTAATTGTATATTACATTAATTGTATAATATATAAATTATATTTCCGATCTTGTAATGTTAATTATTTTTCCATGTATAGTTGCAAAAATATTGAGTAGAAATTTGCAATGTTAATCAATGTTAATCAGGGTCATTTTTAATGTTATAAAAGAACTAAAGTATTGTTACAATTATCTGACATCTTTTATTTCACAATGATAGTTAGGCAACTCCAGGAATGAGTAAAAGTATCACCCTTAATAACAAAGCAAAAAGTTTGATTCACCTTGATTAAAACTATAAACGATCATCAAAAATTTTGAATTTTCTCTTCTTTGAATTTAATATCTTCAAAAATGGTCAAATATCAATATCAACCATTTTCTCTTACTAGAACTTACATTATTCATGAAAAATTTATTTTGTATTATGTAACCTTATAATTCATTGAATTAAATGAAAATTGTATTACTTATGTTGTTAAATTTTTGAAATAACAAAATTGTAATACATTTTTTTTTTGTTATTTCACCTCCCCAAGGCCCAGAAGGCCACTACAGATGAGGAGGCTACTTAATTGTGGTTATAACCCTCACTCAACTCTAAAACTCCGAAACACGAACCTTGACGAACAAGGCCGCTGCGCGGAGAAACAAGTTGAGTGCGGTACTACCAGGGACGTGGTGGGGATCGAACTCGGAACCTCTCGCTTATGAAGCGAGCACTCTACCACTACACCACTACCGCATAATAGCAATACAATTGATTCACAGAAATAGTTACTTTTGTCTACTAATATATAATTCAATATAATTCAGCAATAGATAAATTTATTTATAGAACAACTTCTAAAAAAATATCAATACTTAGAGATCAGGATAATAACATGTTTGAACACAAATCTGATGATTATATTAGATCGACTGACATTGATGATTTTAAAGAAACCATTTGCTTGGTATTCTTTTAAAAAAAAAAATGTAACAAGTGTAAATATATATAAAATATAATATTGATAACTGCCAATGTTATATTTTATTATATTTAGAGAGCAATAGATAATTGTAAAAGAAACTTATAGTTAACTTTTAAAAAAATTTGCAACATTTTTTTATAAATAGAAAACTTATTTCATTTTTTTTATTATTAAAAAAAGAGGCATTCCAAATTAACTTTAAAACAAAATAATTTTTTTTGTTGATAATAAATGGAAAAAAAATGTTTTTTAAAATATTCATCATAAAAATAAAAAAAAGATGTTTGTTTATTACTCTTAAAAACTGTTTTTTTTTTAAATGTCTTTTTTAAATTTTTTTAAAGCCAAATGATGCCATTTTCAAAATGTGAATTATTTTCATTAAAAAAAAGTAAACATTAATTAAGAAAGAAAAAAAGTAATCATTAATTTTTGTAAAATGTGTAAATATTAAATGTGTAAATATTATGCATTATATTATTAAATGTCAGTTCTTTAAATCTTTGAACAAAGACAAAGGAATAGATTTAAGTTTTGAAAAGATATCTTGAGAAAACCTTACTTTAGGTTTGCTTTTTACAAAAAAATATATTTAAAAGATTCATACACTTAAAACAAATATAAACTGAAATAAAATAACATTACAAATAATTTAACTCACTTGCTCAAGTTTTCAACAATCTTAAGATGATCGTTCAAAGAAACGATACTTCCTTGACTTTTTTCAAAATTTTCAATTTGAGATTTCAAAAGTAAATAGCCATCTTTGAGTTCAAGTAACTCTTGTTCTGCGTATTTCTTTCCTTTACTCTGTTCAGTTAGCTGATTTTCCAACTCTATCACTAAAATAATTTATATAAATGGTTGTCAGAAATTCTCAGGTAATGACTGACATTACCATTTTAAATATGGGACACCACTGAAAATAATGGGGGCAATAAATAATAATATAATTTTTTTCTGCTATTCTAAACAAAAAGAAATTTCATTCAAAATGCAATATAAATTGTTGCTTGGAAACCTATTTGGAAAATGAGAACTTGTTCTTTTTTTGTAAACTTTGCATTAATACCCTTACGGGTAGTTTTAAAAGCTTAATGAGAAGGTTAGCTATTGTTTAACTATATAAATATTAATTATAAAAAATAATCAATAGTGACAAAATTATCAGTAAAGAATGTTTTCTTTTATTTTCAAAAATTGATTGCATAATATCTTGTTAATATTTCAAAATACTTTTAAGAGAGTGTTCATTGGTTAACTTGCAAATAGTTTCTTTATACAAATGTATCTGCTTCATTGAATCTTCGTATTCCTCAAGAACAATCTTTGCTTGCTCCTTTAATGCATTCCTACAAAAAAAAAAAATTACAATCAACTTTTTTAAAAAAAATACTGTTTAACAATGAACTTTTTTAAAAAAAATACTTTTTAACAATGAACTTTTTTAAAAAAAATACTGTTTAACAATGAACTTTTTAAAAAAAAAACCTGTTTATTAATGAACTTTTTTAAAAAAAATACTGTTAACCATGTTAATCCACTTTTTTAAGAAATAATCTTTTTAAAAGTTATCTCTTCTTTGAAGAAAATCTTTTTCAAAAGTTATGTATTTGTTGAAATTATTATTTTTTGTTTTTGTTTATATCCATTTATAAGAAGAAAAAAAAGTTATTTATCTGTCAATTTAAGTAAAAATTCATACAATAATATTAAACCAAAAACAAGTTAACAAAATTACCACTTATCTTCTGGAATCATTTTATCTTTAATTTCCTAAAATAAAAATTTAATGATACCTAAAACAAAAAAACTTTATGCCTAAAATTAAATTTTTTTAATGATACCATTAAAACAAAAAAACATTCATATCCCATATTGCAATGTGTATTTAACATTTCCCATAGTTATGTGTATTTCATACACAATATATATTGTATACTTATACCCATCACTATGAGTACTTTACTATTATTATATCATCCTCCCTGTTATTATATCTAATGTATCCATCTAATGGATATTTCCACCATAACCACTTTTCTACTTTCCAATTTTTGAAAAGCTAATGTCAACCTAATTCTTAATAGAAATAGAATTAAGTGCAAAATTTAATTGACTTTAGAGGAAGAGAATGTTATCAGTAAGTTTTGAAAAATATTTTTTTGCTTAATAAAAATGATATTTCAAAAAAACAGCATGTTATTCAAAATTCTCTTATAAACATATACAACTTATAATCTTAAATATTTTCTTATTACTTTTAATGATTCAGAATAGTTTTCTTTCTTTTTAATAAGTTAATATTAAGCTATATTCTGAGCTTAGACTTCAACAAACTTATTGAACCACCATTAGTTTTTAATACTTTCTTACATTTAAAACAAATTTCAATGCTTTTCTATTTCTGATGAAATTCTTCCATATGTAAGTAATTTTTGCTTGAAAAATTCAATATATTCTCATACTCCTTTATGTTTAACCTCTAATAATCAAATCTTGAAAAATTGCTCAATTCTGATTTGAATTTGAGATTCAAAAACAAATTTGAGGATGTTTTAAAAGTAATGAATCAAATCAGTACAATGCAATGTAATAATATTGTATTGTAATATTAGAGAAGTAAAAAGAACATTCTTATTTGGTATTGTATTGCTGTGATGAAAAAAAATTACAATAACTAATGTATTATTTTTGTTCTAACAGTACATTAGAATTTAAAAACTATAGTATTTTATTTCTGTTATGAAAAACTGATAATTAATTGAAACAACTATCGTATTGTACTGCTGTTATGAAAATTAAAATAACTATCGTATTGTACTGCTGTTATGAAAATTAAAATAACTATCGTATTGTACTGCTGTTATGAAAATTAAAATAACTATCGTATTGTACTGCTGTTATGAAAATTAAAATAACTATCGTATTGTACTGCTGTTATGAAAATTAAAATAACTATCATATTGTTCTGCTGTTATGAAAATTAAAATAACTATTGTAGTGTACTGCTGTTATAAAAACAATTACAATAACTATTGTTTTACTATGTATTAAAATCCAAAAGTTTTTGTACCTTAATGTATTTACATTTTTCTTTCTTGCATTTACTACTTTGGATACAAATAAACTTCATGAATTCGATATAACATACCTTAAGTGATACAATTATGTCATCTTTTTCTTTAAGCTGCAGATCATAACTAGATAGCAATCCAGATATATACTCATTGCTAATCTGAAAAAAAAAATTTCATTTTAGTTTTTCTCTTGCTGAAAAAAGTGTTAGTATTTAAGTGAAAAAAGTGAGCAGATGAAAACAATGTAAACCTGCAATAGTAGACTTTTAAAAATATATTTAAGTGAAAAAAGTGAGCAGATGAAAACAATGTAAACCTGCAATAGTAGACTTTTAAAAATATATTTAAGTGAAAAAAGTGAGCAGATTAAAACAATGTAAACCTGCAATAGTAGACTTTTAAAAATAGCTTAATGTTTGCATTTTATTAAACTTTTAATATTGCTTAGAGTTTCAACATTAAACTTTTAATATTGCTTAGAGTTTCAACATTAAACTTTTAATATTGCTTAGAGTTTCAACATTAAACTTTTAATATCGCTTAGAGTTTCAACATTAAACTTTTAGAAAAATACAAAAAAAAAAAGGAAAAAAAAAGTTTCCCCTATTACAATACAAACTATTATAACGAGCTGTGATATCAAAAAACTATGACTTTTTGTCAAGGCAGAAGTATTTAGTTATGTCATAAGCAAATAGACAGAATTAACCTTTTTGCACCAATATGGTGCAAAAAGGTTTAGTGAGTCTATAATAATGACCTTGGTAGTAAATAATTAAATATGGTGTTTGACAAGCAAAGCCATTAATCAGACAAGGCTATTAATTAGATAAGCTTATAATTAAATAAGGTGTTTAATCAAAATTGCCTAATTTTATGTTTTAAAGAATATCTTTATGTGTGGCCAACAAATTGACCTTTAAAAACAAACTTTAAAGACAAAGTGATAAATATGTTTACATTTACTTAAAAGTGTTTGGAAAATGTCACATATAAAGATAGTGACTGTAGATGAAATTTTGGGTGTTTGAAAAGTTGTTTCAATGATTTTCAAGAAATTTGACTACTTTAAAGAAGTATAGTTTGAAGGGGTAAAAAGATCTTTTTCAAATAATGCCAAAATGAAAGAAAAACATCTTGCTGTAAACTGTCACCATTAGAGACAGGTGTTACCACTCAAAAAATAGATCAATTTTATTTGCACACCAAAATAATCTAGAATGCTGTTGTAATGACTCTTTAGTTTGATTTTATATTTAGTTTGATTTTATATTTATTTTAGTTTTATATTTAGTATGATTTTATATTTATTTTGGTTTTATAATTTCTGATACTCAAAATTTTCAGATGTTAAAAATAAAATCAGATTCAGACCTTAAAAATAAAATAAAAACCTTTAAAAATGTTTATTTTTAAACACAGCCAATTAAACAACTTGTGTACTGATTAATTGAGACAGAGTGTATTTTAGATCAAAGCTACTTTTAAACCTTATGTGTTTACTTATTCTTTCTGTTCAAGCTTTAGCTGGATTTATAAAATAAACAGTAAGTAATGTCAACTCAGTGAAGTGGTTTAATTATAAATAAATTTATTTTTTAGAAATTTTGCACAAATGAAGAACCCAATGAATAGGTTACCTGGAAGACACTTCTCACAAAATATTTTCATATGCTCTAAGTTGTTTGTAAAATATCTCTTATAAATATACTCTTTGTAATATATATGATACTTATATATATTGCAAAATATCTCTGTATAAATATAAATATCTCTTATAAATACACTCAAAATATACTCTTTGCAACCTTTTTTTTTTTAGAGGACATAATGGAGATGTTCTTTATTTTACGATGCATAATTGGTGAAATCCCATAAGTACAACCTTCCTTGTTCCTGCTACTTTGTAGGGTATTTCTAAGCAAAGGTGAGAAGAAAATAACTTTGATCATTGGGTTCTGGATTTCTGAGAAATTAACTATAATTTCTTGGGTTTATGGTTGAATAAAAAAGAGATGATCTCTCAATAAAAATATTTATCCTTGGCAGATGTTATATGCATCTGGCTACTGCTTTGTAGAGGCCTTTTAGAAAAATAATTTAGAGGTAAGAAGAAAATATCTGTTGACAAGGCTAGCATCCCTTCTTCAATGAATAGGAAAATGTAAATGTAAACTTGTGTTTCCTGCCTGCAATTTTTGCTTATGCATACTTGGATTTTTGCTTATGTCTTCTGAACTCTAAACAGAACTTTCTGCTCCCAGAAAGGCTGATTTTTTTCATCATATTTGATTGCTCCCAATCTTGAATCTCTCTTCAATCTTGAATTGAGAGATTCAAGATTGAAGAGAGATTCAAGAGACCACAACTAAAAGTAGCCTCCTCAACTGCAATGGTTTTCATGCTCTTGGGGAGGTAAAAACAAATTATATAAATGGCAAATTATTACTAAATCCTGTACTTTACATCGAAGATTACCAAATACTACTGATCTCTTATGAAAACTTATTAAACCCATTGCAAAGTTAGCATCTTCTAAAGTTTCCTTCCTTAATTGTAGTCACCATTTTTCTTACTCCTAATTGCAACCTCTACCCTTATAAATCTCTTATTTGTCCTTGTACTCATTATTTTCATACTAGGATGGGTTCTACAAATGAGGTCCTCTCTCCTTTAGAAAAGGTGTTTTGCAAATGTTATCAGAGCTGCTTAAGTTGCTAGGCTCGAGTTTTTGTTACATCACTATACCTCTTTTTTGAAAATACTAACATGGTTGCTTTAACTTTGTTAAAAAATTCTCTGTGCAGTGGCCCCTCATTTATCAAGATTTGTTTCGTAAATTAAAGGATTGAGTAAAAGTTGAAACAACAATAAAATAATATTAAATGAATAGTCTTCTAGACTGGCACCTCGACCTTGGAAGGTGAATAAAATAAAAAAAATTTAAAAAACCAGCCCTTAATAACATCAATCTTTTCAAACAATACTGTAAATTACAAAGCCACCCTAACATGTGGTAGTAATGATTAAAGGTTATCTCCAATATATAGACATTTCCAAAGGTTTTCCTAATCATTATTTTTCATTTTTTTTTTATTTACTATTTTCAGTGTTTTTACTTTAGTTCATTTGATAATTAATTTTTGATAAAAATATTTCTGAATAATTATTCTTACCTTAGATTAAACTTTAGGGAAAAAATACTAGAGACATAGGAAAGGAAATTAATTGACATCATTCAATGTTAGCAAGATGGCTGAAATGGTATTTGGCAGATCCTGTATGCAAGAATTCCATCAAGGAAAAAACGTCTGGAAGACCAAGGAAAATGACAGGGAATAATAAAAATAAAATTGTAAAATGTGTAGTAATTAATAATCCTTTTATTTCTGCACACCAGTTAAATTTTGAGAATCCTGAATTGCTTGGAAACATCAACATTAGGACAGTGCAGCAAAGGATGCAAAAAGGATTGTCTTCGCGCCATTATGCCAAAAAATCTCTCATCACAGCCACCATGAAGAAGAAACGATTTGATTTTGCTAAATCTTACATGCATTTGGATGTTGCAAAAAAAGATTGGAAAAAAGTAATGTTTAGCGATGAGTCAAAGTTTGCAATGTTTTCAAGTCGTTGAATTAGCGTGCGTTGACCCATAGGCTGCAACCAAGTCTACACGCAAAAGACTATGAAATACTCCCATAGTATCATGGTTTAGGGGTGTTTTTCTGCATTTGGACATGGGGGGACTTTATTTCTTGCCTCCAAATAGAAAAATGAATGGAGATCATTATATTAAAGCCCTTAATGACCATCTTCTGCAACTTATGTTATGCAATATTATGTAGTTCCATGGAACAACAATTTTCCAACATAACTCAGCTCCTTGCCATACATCCAAAAAAGTCAAAGATTAGCTTAATGAACACAATATAAATGTTCTAGAATGGCCGAGAAACAGCCCTGATCTCAACCCAATTGAAAACCTTAAGAAAATAATGAAGGACAAGGTACAATGACATGATACAGGATTGGTGAAGAAATTAACTGAATCTCTCAAATCTCTCAAATTGACCTGGTGCATGGAAATTAGCAAAGAATTATGCAATAGACTTGCTTTATCTATGCAAAACCATCTGAAAGAAGTAATAAAAGCTCACAGGAACATGACTAAATACTAAAACCTATAAAATTTAAAGGCTCTATTTAGGGCCACAATTTTTTACTAAAAAAAGATAAAATTTTGTGTGTGTGTGTGTGTGTGTGTGTGTGTGTGTGTGTGTGTGTGTGTGTGTGTGTGTGTGTGCGTGTGTGTGTGTGTGCATGTTTATTAATAAGTTTTATTCTACATATAAAATTTCAATGTTGCTAGAGAATGTAATAATTGATTTGATAGATAATTTTTGATAAGAATATGAATTATAATAAAACAAACTAAATACTTTTTTTAGCAACTCGCAATTATTTAATGATTTACAAATAATTTAAGTTAAAAGCATTGATTTATAGATTTACAAATAATTGATTTAAATTTAAAGGCATGGATTTATGGATTTACAAATAATTAATTTAAATTTAGTGGCGTAAATTTATTGATTTACAAATAATAAAATAAAAACATATAGCTATGTACTAAAAAATCACTAAAACATTGAAAAAAGAAGTAGTCGAAATGTATAACACTAAAATAAAACAAACTAACTGAGTTCTATTTGAAGTTCTATAAAAATTAATATAGGTTATATATATTTTAGTCAATATTGTCAATATTGGTAATTTAATTTTAAAAAAACCAAAGGTTGTCTATGCAATGTTAACATAAAATAACTATTGAAAAAATTTTGGGGCATTTTTCAGTTTTAAAATACCTTATAGTAAGTAATTTTTAATTTACATTAAAATATATTTGCACACAATAGAATATTAAAGTTATTTTAGGGTATTGTAGAACAACTAAAAAATAAATTTCTAAAATGTTGCTAAATCTTTATGAAAATTTGTGAAAGTAATGACAATATAATAACAAAAAGCCATTAGAAATTTTTTTTAAGTAACGCTCTTTTGACCATACTAGTAATTATTATATATAAGCTTATAATATTATATAAGTATTTTTATCATTATATATAACAGCGTGGAAAATAACGGCCGGTCAACAGTCTACAACTAACTGAAATGACTAAAATTGTTATTTTGACCTTCCAAAATGAATTCTTGCCGGCCATTATTGAGCGGTTGAAAAAAAAATCAGAGCTTTAAAAAAACAAGGCATTAAAAATAATGATGTAATTTAGAAAATGCATATACTTAAATTTCATGTTTACGATGTGTTACTTTAATTAGCTTTGTTGACGAATTTGTGACATACACTATATCCTATTTTTTTTTTTTTTTTGCTTCACTTATTTAAATTACTTTCATTTTACTGGTGGTTAAAAACCTTTTTTTTATGAACAATAGCGTACTGTTTTGTTGGCGTCACAAAATTTTACTAATTAGAATTCTGGGAATGACATACCAACAAACAAATCATTTTTGTAAGCATAGCTTTATAAAGTGTTATTTATTTCTTATGACTGTGATATAAGTTAATATTGGCATTGGAAAAAAATTTGAACAAGGTTTTTTGCTGGAAAAAATGATCCTATAAGTATTTAGTTTAAATGTCTCTTTAATTTTAGAGCCCTTATAGCAATGTATTATGCACACTTTTATATTAGAAATTTGAAAATACCCTGAAGATTTGAGCAAATTGAGTCTACAGTTTATTATTCGCTGCTTATCGTTTTACTAGATATTTTAAAAAGATCCTTAAAAAATAATTTTATAGTTTATTGCTGTGTTTAAAATATAACTATACAGGGTTAAAAATTTGTATTGGTTAAATAAAACAGATAATGTTCTCAATTTTTGCCATATTTCAGTATCATGGTTCTAATGAAGATGTTTCTTATAAGTTTACAATTTTTAAAGGTAAAATAGAGCTATAATTAGTTTCTTTTGTGTAAATCTTTGTTTTTTTTGTTTGTGGAATTTTGTTAACTTAAATCATATTTTGCTGGGTCAACAAAATCAAATAATGCTTATATACTACTATTTTATTTTTAATCATCAATGTTTTAGCAATGTTGTTAAAATCTTTTCTTTCAAACATATGAAGCCATGTTTTTAATTTAAAAGTTTTTATTTGTTTTTGCCAGTTAGTCATTATTTCTTAATTATTTCCAGATTTAGGAAACTTTATAAAAAATGTTCCTGGAGGTAATCTATCACTATATCTAATCTGATCTAAAAATTCTTCAAGAACAGTACTTTGTAGGACCTTTGCTCTTCATGTTTATCAAATTGTTTGTCCGAATATCAATCCCATAATCACTTGCGCTACATTAAGTCAAGCAAATTTATTGCTATATTTGTATAATACTTGGCTCTCTCTAAATGCACTTTTTCCTTATAGTATATGGAATCATTTTGAAAATGATGGCCCCAGAACTCATGAACTTGAAAATGATAGTCCCAGAATTCATGTTGAATCTAAATTGTATTTTATAAAAATAGCTTCAACAGGGATGATTATTAATTGAGAATATTTAATACTTACCCTTTTTAGAACACAAACAGCTATTTTGCTATATGCTATTGAAGTTCATATTTTATTGTTTTAATAATTTATTTATTGTTTTAATAATTTATTTATTTTCACGTATAAAATGGTAACAGATGAATGATGTTTTTTATGTAGCACTTTGTATGTACATTTATGAAGTACACTGTGAACCACAGAGACCGCCAGGTTTTATGTCGTGGCACTCAAACCAAATCCTTACTATGTAATAGTTTTAACCATATTGATTCAAAAAAATTATTTTCAAAATCAAAATGCGTTGCTATCATACAATTTTAGATATAATTTTATTCTAAAATTGTAATAAAATTTTTTTAATTTTTGCTGAATCTCAAATTTTTGCTGAATCTCAAAAATTTTTTATTCAAAAAATTGAATAAAAAACTTTTTTTATCACTGGAAACTGCTAAAAAAAATTTAATAGGTTTTATAATTCATTTCATAACATTGATTTTTAATATAATGCACCCTAATTTATACATTTTTAATTATTATATAATAAAAACTTTAATAAAAAATAAATTTTGTTTTTAATTTTTTATTTTAACTAATACTAATGCAGTTATTAGATAAAATTTTACCTAATTTACCCTCTATTTTAACTAAACTAATATATTTCCTCAATTAGAAAATAGTTCAGTTCGGTAGTTAAATAGTTTTAAATTTCAGAAGGTTCAATCGCTTAATCTAACTGGTATTAATATATATATTTTTTTGAATAACTATGAATTCTACTTGTTGTTGTTGCTGGGATAAGTATGGCAAAAGATCTAAACCATTAAAAAATATGAATAAAAACTTAGAGGAACAAATTCAGTTGTTTATCTTTCCAGGATATTCTATGAAAAACGAATGCTATCCATCAGTTGTTTGTTCTGGATGCAGATGAGAATCTTTGTAGACTTAAAAAGGGAGATTCGCCTCGTGGTAAATGGAGAGCTAAAGTAACCAAGATATATTTAATGATTCTAATTTTTATTATTCTTACTTTCTTTTTCATAAAAGTTCCTTTATTTAGTTCGAGTGGAAAAAGTTTCTTTTTTTATTTAGTTCGAGTGGAAAACTCTTTTGAGGAGTACTTCCACTGCCAATATCATTCTTCAAGATGAGACAATCAATTTACCTAAATCTGAATCAAGCTTATGTTCTTTTTGCTATACATATCTTGCGCCTGGTTATCCTCATAACTGTAAACCCACCAGTGCAGTGACTAATATTATTTCATTAGCATTCCTACTAGGTTCTCTTCAAGCTGAGCAGGTAAAAAACAGTTTTTGGTGATATTAAATAAACATTAACTACAAAAGTTATGTTTTAGTGCAACTTATATTTAGGTTGCTTCTGGAATCATAAAAAGTAAAATGGCTTCAGAAAATTTGATTGATGGATCTACTTTTTGTTTATCTACAGGAGGAAATCCTCTTAAAGTCACAATGGCACACCAGAAAATAAAGCAAAAAGAAGCTCTATCCAGCAGCTTTCTCTTGAATTAATTAAGCAATTACAGGTTGTGCTAGAGCTGTCAAATAGAAAAACAAAAGAGATGGTTGCTACTCTATGCAAAGGTTTAGGAAGTAAACTATCCATAGAGCCTAATATTTTTGGTCTTCTTTCTGAATAAGAAGATTATATTTCTAATTACTACTATGTACAGAAGTGTGCATTTGTTGACAGTATAGGCCATGTAATTTCAAGAGATCTTGTATATGTTCAAAATACATCAAATTTTGTGCTAGACTTGTTAAAATTATGTAGTTTAGACCCAACTCCAACCTTTACAAGAATTTCATTGGATGGCGGTGATTCATTTTTAATAGTGATTATCAACACCTTTGATTGTCATAAGTTTTTGAATAGTGGTGTACAACGATCACAATTTCTAGCTATTGTTGAAGATATTCCTGGATCTAATTATAATTTGAGGCAAATTATAGAAAAGTTAAATTTTCAATATGTCAGTTTTTATGTTGCTTTTGACCTAAAATGTTGAAATGTGTTATTTGGCTTATCTGGGCATTCTGAGAAAAGAGCTTGTTTATGGTGTGAGGGAACACCCATATTAGATTCAGGGACAAAACAAACTCTTGGCAGTATTGATTATTGGTACAATAAGTATTTAGAAAATGAATCAGTTAAATCATCCATGAAGACTTCATGAACTGTATTAATCCTCAAACTTTGTATATTGACCTAGATCCAGATTCTTTAATTGAGCAACTAGTTCCTCTGCCTGAACTTCATTTATTAATTGGCTTTGTTTCATTGCTAGGAAATTTTTTGTTGGATGTCTGGCCAGGATTTGATGATTGGCTGAAGTCAAATAATGTCATTCAGAGAGGCTATCAAGGTAGAGGCTGGGATAGAAACAATTCAAACAAAATATTAGAAAACTTAGATTTCCTTAAAATAAAAATGTTAGAGTTGTTTACATGTTTGATTCAAATTGTTCAGTGTTACTGCAAAAAATAGTTGTTTTTCTAGAAAGTTACAACCTGGCTTCAAAGAAGCAATAGCAAATTTAAAGAGTTCATTTCTTTCTGCACAAGAGGTTGCATTAAATTAAAAAAAAAAATTAATACAACATAGGAAGTTTACATTCTACTGTGTCACGTACAGCTATATATGGAATACCATAACCAAGGATTAGGAAACTTTGCTGAACAATGTGGGTAAGGTATTCATGCAAAGTTTAAACCAACATGGACTAGATTTAAGAGACAAAAAGAGCATCCAGATCATGGTGACAGGCCACTATCAGCAGTGGTGGATTTTGGAGCAAAAAGAATTTTATTTTGATTATACATTTTTGTGTATATTTGTACTAATATATATATATATATATATATATATATATATATATATATATATATATATATATATATAAATATATATATATATATATATATATATATATATATATATATATATATATATATATATATATATGTATATATATATATATATATATATATATATATATATATATATATATATATATATATATATTTATATATATATGTGTATATATATATATATATATATATATATATATATATATATATATATATATATATATATATATATATATATATATATATATATACTACAATCTCTCTAATTCGAATCTCCTTAATTCGAAAACCTCCATAATTCGATTAAATGCAAAGTCACCGTGAAATGCGTTTAAGAGAAATTAACTTTCTATACTTCAAACTTTTATTTTTCCTCATAAAATTTGAATTAGAGAGATTCTACTGTATATATATATATATATATATATATATATATATATATATATATATATATATATATATATATCAGGGCTCGAATTAACGTAAAAAAATCTAATCGCGATTTTTTTGTTGCTCATAACCCCTCCTCCACTCCCGCCGGAGGGAAGGGGGCATTATTTATTTTAACTTATTTACAATAACATATATAATAAGTCTCATTTTTGCATAAGAAGTCATAACATTTACGTTCAGCGGTTGTAAGGTAGCTTTAGTTATAATTTACATTATTACTATTATTACATTGCATTAAATCTAATGGCTGTATTTTTGTAAAATCAATGAACTTGATATAATCTTCTTTTAATTAACTATTTCATTTTCTATTTTATTTACATATTTTAAACTGTTTAAAACAACTAGAATATTTAATTTTCTATAAATTTTTAACAGTAAAAAAAATTATTTAAAACTCTAATAAAACAATCTATAAATTTGAAACAGTTATAAAAAACTATTATAAATGAAGAAAACATTATCGTGATAAAATGTTAAAACCTAAAATTTTCACGAAAACCTGCAACATCACAAACAAGAATGATACTTTAATTTCTTATTAAGTAAGTTTTCTTATCTAAGTAACCTTATCCCATGATATTTCTATCTATTGCTTTTTCATTCTATGTATTTTTTAATGAAAGTTGGCGTTCACTTTTTACATTCAATAAAATAAAGCAAAAGAAAAAAATGTGCCTAAATATATATATACACACATATATATATACACATATACATATATATATATATACATAATATATACACGCATAAATATATATATATATACAAATATATATATATATATATAAACACATAAATAAACACACACACATATATATACACACACATATATTAACATATATATATATATATATATATAATATATATATATATATATATATATATATATATATATATATATATATATATATATATATATGTATTTTATTTCTGTTTGTACATTTATTTAAGTATCTAAATAAATGTATATAAACTCATACATTATTCATAGGTGTATACATGTATTGATATGAATGTACTGTTACAGGTATTTATAACTATGCTGTTGTAGATGTTATTTATGTATGAAATTAAATAAAAACATTTATGCTTATTTTTTTCAGAGTACAATTTCCCTATTAAAAAATTTAAACAATTTGATGTAACAGATTAACTACAAATGAAAATTTAATAATATTAAAAAAAAGACGACTTTTAATTTTATAAATGGGTCAAAGATCCTCTCAGACTAACCCTTTTGCCCCATTTTTGACCCTTAGCACTTTGTCCAGTTTTTAAAAACTTACTTTTTGAAACCTACAGGACAAAAACTTTTATATTCAAAAGGTTGATTAAAAAAAAAAAATTTTCAACAGTTTTTCAAATATTAAAGATAAAAAAATATTTTACATCTCTGCTCATTAAAATCAGAGATTAAATTATTATTTAAAATTTAATAATAATTTAATAAAAAAGATAAAATTATTGATTAAAATGTTTGTATGTAACTAAGAACATTTTCTCTACCAACTATACTTTTCTTTTTTTTTATTTATTTTCTTTTTATTCATTTTTTTCATAGCTTTTCCTGCTGAAGTGAAGCCATTGCAATAAATGAATTATTTTCAGATAAATTTTTATTTTATTAATTACGCGTTTAACTAACATTTTTTCCTTTCTATTATTGAATTGTAATAGAAACATTAAACATCAACCTGTCGTAATGAAGGCGAATAAAAAGAGACAAACAACGCTTTTATTTTTTAATAGCATTCATACTACAATCTCTTTTAATAATATAATGTAACATAAAAAAATCTTTTATTATTAGGTATTCAGTTAAAATTTTTCTAATGTTGTATTAAATTTGTGTTGATATTTAAAAAAAAAATAATTCAACTGTAGATTAATTGGATATTATCTAACTTTTTTTTTTAATTGAAGATATTATCTAACTTTTTTTTTTAATTGTGCCTGCGAGCGCACAGTTAAAACAAATTAACCTTAGCCGGTAATTTAAATGTTAGTTATTTGTGAGTTTAAATTTAAAAAATACATTGATTTTATTTAAAACTATCATTTTAAAAAGAATACCAGTTCATTAATTTTTGAGTGTTAAAAATTAACGAACTTGTGTTTAGTTTCAATTATGAATAACTATTACTCAGATGAAAATTTAAACAAAGAAAGAAATAAAAATTCTGACCGTCCAAAAAAAACAACTGATCATCGAGTCCACGTGTTAGCCGGTCAAATTAACCGCTCGTCTTTGATTTCTTAATTTCCATGCTGATATATAAGTATATTATATTATATAAGTATTAATATCAAAACTGAATTTGTAATAAGTTGAAGTTTTTAAAAAGGTATTAGTAAAAAATTGTTAACTAGTCAAATGAATAATTAAAAAAAAAATTAATTTTGTGTCTAATTATAAATATAAAAAATAAATAAAAAATAAATAAATAATAAAAATAAATAAAAAAGTAAAAAATAAATAAATAATAAAAAAAAATAATAATAAAAAAGTGTCTAATTGGTAAACATAATCTAAAAAGGTTATAGTTAATGGAAAATATACCTCTGAATATTGTTGTCACTAAAAAAGTAAAAGTGTGGTTTTTAGCTGTGACTTGTAGTAAATATCAAATAACTATGTGTAGTAAATATCAAATAACTACGTGTAGTAAATATCAAATAACTACGTGTAGTAACTATGTGTTTTAAAGCAAATAAAGTATTTTTTGGTTTTTAATTGCAAATGATTCAAAAAGCAAATAAAGTATTGGGTGTGTCAAACATTTTTTGTTTTTAATTGCGAATGATTCAAAAAGCAAAATAAAGTATTAAGTATCTTGAGCATATTTCAATTCAATTTATCTTCAGCATATTTCAATTTTTAGTTGCAGCTCAAAAAGTATTTGCTATACTGCTTATTGAACTTGAAGCATCTATGCGATCTTCATATTTTAAAAACAAAACAATATTTTAGAAAAGGTTTAGTATTATGCTTCAGAATTGGGTACCGTTCTAAAAATAGATTTGATAAACTTTTGGCAAAGCTTTCTAGGACTGAATTGCAAAAAAACAAAACAAGATGTAAAGAAACTTAATACCGATTCCGAAGAAAATGTATATAAAAGTGCAATAAAATAATGCTATTAGGATTTATTCTCATCAGATTCTTGCTACCTTGAATGTTTGCCAGCTGGTGTAATTAAAAAAAAAAAAGGAATAATTAAAGATTTGATGACAAACTTGGAATAAAGGATAAAAGAAAAATAAAGCTTTCGAAATTATATATTTAAACAAAAAGTTTACATCTTAAAGATTTTCTTGTCAAAAAGAATGAAAATAATATTAAAATAGATGTAAATAATACATATAATCATCATAACAAAGAAATTTGTAAACTCTTTATTAGTTCTGATATAAATACAGAATGCAGCATTGTTGATTTTAATGCTGGAAATAGCCATGATTTTATTGTTGATTTTTTGTATCAATTAGTCCTTAATATGAATATGAAAAATATAATTTTATCACTTTAATGAATATCAATTTTCTACTTTTATGATTTTCTTGGACCAGTAAATTATCAACTTTTATAGTTTCGGCTCAAAGAGTGTGAGGGTTAAAACAAAGTCTGTGTAGCATTAGTGATGTGACTTTATTTCAGAAGTTTGGAATTATGTTAATCTGATAAAGAAAGAGTTAACTTTCAAGATTGTTTTCTTGGCTATAAAAAGACTTGCTTTTACATAAACCAGCAACTATTTATATTGCACTATTTTTAAGTGAGTGAAAAGTATACAAAAGAAGAGGCCATGCAATCAACATATTTATTTAGATTCAAATTAAAATAATTCAGATTATTTGATGGAGTAATGCTTTATTTATTGGTGCTAGCATATTAATAAGTTGATGTTATTTCATAATTGGTAAACTTTTAACAATACTTGTGTGATCGAATATCTTTGTAAAATTTAAATTTTGTTTTTACAAATTTAACTGTTTATTTATTTTGTTACTTTTTTTCACTAATTGCAATTTTTTTACTTTTTTTTTCTATGTGTATATATATTTCTATGTGTATATATATATTTTTTTCTATGTGTATATGTTTGTGTTACCCTTATAAAAGTACTAATATAAAAAAAAAAAATATCTAAAAAGATTAAAAACAATTTTAAACAAATTTTTCAGAGTTGAAATTTAAGCTTTCATAATAATTATGGATTAAAACTTATTCATAAACATTTTTGTAAATATGTACTTATTTTATTTGGTTGCAACTTTAAACTAAAAATTTATATACTTATTAGTTTTTTTTTACTTTTTTTATACTTACATTTTAACAGTCGATGTTTAGAGAGCTGGGTAATAATTTTCTGACCTTGTCAAATTTTTTTTGATTAAGCGTTTACTCTCAGGTGCTTAATACGAAGGAGGGGTAATTAGTTGACTTTTGGAAAATGTACCTACTCTGAGCATATTAAAATCCATTAAATTTATTTGTTTATTTCTTTATTTATAATTTCATTTATTGCCAATGAAAACTATCTACTGATAAAAATAAAAACTTGGAGTAATCAGGCTTTAAAATGTCAAGTTTAAACTAAATGGTCAAAATTAAAACATTAATTGTAATCAGAACTTAAAAATTCACGAACACTAATTAAGAATTCAAAAAAATTCAAAAAGAATTCAAAGAATTTCCAAAAGTCTCTAGAGCCTAACTTCTGAGATAAATTATGAGATTTAGTAAAGTGTCTGAATGCTGACAGATTGTCTTTTTGCTTTTCTTTTGCACATTAACCAATTTTATGAGTTACAACCCAAAATATTACTATTACTAGTGATGTTATCAGCTGATAGTTGAGCTGATTAATTGGCATTGGCCAATTATAAGTAAGTTAACTATATTACCTTTATATACATACATTAAACCTTGTTATTCGCCACAATTAGCCTTTTTCATTGGTACATCACTAACTATTACAAAATTTTATCTATTTCAAAATTTCAGTTAACTTATTAACTTTTTATTTTTATTTTTTTAATTTTACATATTTTTGTTTTCACAATAGAACTGATACCCTGTCAAATTTCATCTTTAAACAATTTTCTGATTCTTGATTTATATTTATATGACTGATAATTGCTGCAGGAAACTATTGGTTGGAAATTATTGGTTTCTATTATAAACTATTAGTAACAAAAAAAATTAAAATTCTTTGTTAATAATCAAATAAAATACTCAAAAAAAAAAAGTTGATTTTTGTAAAAACACAAATCAATTTGATAGTTTGGGTTTCAGTACAAATGAAAAGATAAAGTTTGACAAAAGATAGGGATTGATATATCTGAAGGGAGGCTTCAGGTATGTAAGAGAACAATTATGGCAAAATTGTGTTTCTTTCATTCTTATTTTACTTTGCTTTTAAAAAAATGATAATTACTTGGAAAATTAAATTCTATACGAAAATCAGCACTGTGTCAACATAAACCCTGAATAGTAGTATATATATTATAAATTTCTTTTTTTAATTTATAAACATCAATAAATACAATTTTTCTCAATGCTATACTTTTATAATTTTTATGCAACTTTTGCTAGATTTTTAATACTAGTATTCTTCAGCTTAAACAACAAACATATGGAAATGTTACTTTTTAATAGGTCCCCTACTTTGCATTAAAAAGACTTCTTTTTTAATTAAGTATAAAATCTGTCCAGAATTGCATTTTTACATACTGATCATTGTCAAGATTCATACCTCCATTTTAAAATCCAAGTTTATAAAATTGAATTTTGATCGAATTTCTTTCTTATAAATTTTTTCTATTTTCTATTTTTAACATTTGTACCTATTCCTATTTTATATCACATGAACAGACTCTTTAAGAGGTTTTGAGAGGCCTGGGCCAGTTATAAATTGGAGGCCCCAAAAGGTCGATTTGTGCAAAGTTTGTTTTATTTTGAAACATAAAAAAAAAAAGTTGTTTTATTTTACATGCAAACATCACATACTGGAAAGACTGCAGAGCACAGTCTGGCAAACGCTATTTGGACGTAATCACAGCCCAAATAATGACTACTTTAAGGAGCAAAATTTAAAAATGGGACTCTATTTTGGACAAGGATGACGTCAAAGCAAAATTCTGCAATTTCTATTTTCAAAGAGCAGCTCAAGAATAAGAATTTTGAACTAAGTGATGATTACAAGGAACACACAGAACTTATGTTAATTTTACTTGGAGAAATTTCAGAAAGAAATGTACATTGGCATAAGTAAGAAAGATGGATGCCGTCAGTGATATACGCTGCTAAAATGTACCTCTTTAGAGATTCAATAGGCTATAATGCGTAACTACTGCGAAGCTTAGAGATATATGCTTTTTTAATGCTCTTGTAAATGTCAAGCACTGGTTAACATGCCCCCAAGGAGTTGACGCTTCTTTTAATGACTTAAATCTTTTCAATAAGTTGCAGAATTTCAAAGTCATCAACAAGGAAATATTAGAAAGCTTCTCAAGAATATTTAAAAATCCCTTTTGCTATTTAACCGAGGAGATTGAAGTTTTTTCATTGTTTTTAAAAACATTTTTGACAATGAAATAAAGAATATTGTTAAGAAACTCCAATTCTACCAATGTGGTGAGCTGAAAAAAGGTACACCAACCTTTCCTGTAGTGACAAAAAATAAATAAATTCCATCATTAATTGGACAAAACTCTTGGTAGTAAATTATATTTAAATAGGAAAAAGTAGTTACTTTTTCCTATTTAAATCAATAACTTTAAATTCAAATGAAATTTAGAATTTTTACGCTACCCATCACCAGAAAAAACCAAAAAAAAAAAGGGAGATCGACAGTTATTAGTTTTTTTGGAACACCCTAATACCTCAATGATTAAATTAGTTTGATGAACAATTGCGAGTAGCTTCATCCAAATAGAAAACATCAAAATGTATTTAAACTTAGAAATATAGTTTTGAATAGTATTTTGTTCCATTATAGCCTGGGCTGTTAAATGTAGCACCCCAAGTCCATTTAAAGCACTACTCACTGAATTCAAATGTTGTGCAACTGATTTAACACCATCAATCCATGCTGACCATTTTGTTTTGGACATTCTATGCAACGAAACAGGAAAATATTGTTTTAGAATTTCCCACATTTGAGGGCTGCAACTGAATAAATTGTACATTTGCTGAATTGTTCCAAAATGTTACTGCTTCTTTGCATGATTCAGTGCAATCGACACCAACTAAATTCAATGTGTGATTTCTGCATCTAGAAAACATACAATTTGGATTTTGTTCTTTCAAAACCGCTTGCACCCCATTATACTTTCTAGTTATATTAGCGCCGTTGTCATAAGCTTGACCTATGCAGGCTTCAAAATTCATTCAAAGTTTTCAATATTTCTAGTGTTTAAGCAGCAATTTCTCTTCCAGTTTTTTTGTGAAACTGTAAAATAAAATAAATGTTTCTTCAAATCAAAAGTTTAAATTGTTAAAATAAGATTATGTTAAAAATGTTAACATAATGAATAACCAGAGCAGTTTGTTCCTTGTACGAGCAATCTGGAGTAGCATTAACTATTTTTGAAAAATATTTTGCTTTTGCAATTTTGTGGAGGATAGGTGTTTGTAAAGGTGAACCACAAATATCAATAAATTTGTTCTGATTTTGTTTTGAAAGATAATGAGCTAGCTTTTGCTGCTTACACTGTCATGAGTCTCTAACACGTTCAACATACTTAGCTAAAAGTGGGTCATATTTGCTAAGAAGTTTGATAAAACTTAAAAAATTCCCATTCACTTGATCACTTATTTGTTAATTTGAACCAGAAAGAGCTAATCCACATTCAAAAAAAAAATAATAACATCTAGAATACGTTGGAATAATTTTTTCCAGTTTTCAGTTTCAGCCTTGAGTTCAGATAAAAGTAAATTATCAACTGAAGTTTCACATAATGCTACTAACAGATTTCCATGCAACATAATTTTCTTTGTGAATTTTTGTGCAACTGTATACAACCTTTCAATCTCCTCTAATCTCTACTAATGCTCCATCCAACAGAATCAGAGAAAAATGATACATTTGCAGTATTTTTTTTTCACAAGAAAACAAGGTGCACAATACAAAGATTGTTTTTAAATATTCCAGCGCAACCAATCTTTTTTACATGTTTCTCCATTTGCAAGAGTTTTTTTTACTAAACGATATGGAAATGAATGGTGATTAGAATCTTGAACAATATTATTTGAAATTTCAAAGCAAGTCTTAAGAAAAGAGTTTGCATGACTAAAACTGTTCTTGTTGATAATTGTAATGTCAATAAAAATGGCCAGATTAGGGACTGGATTACCTTGCTTAGTCTGATCTGTTACCTCTGGCACCATATAATGAATTTTATTTGCACTCACATTTGCATCTTCCTGAAATGAGGGTTTAGGGTTCATCCTGTTCCTGGTTTAAAATATTTAAATTTTCTACTGGTTGTTGTTCCAAATGGGCCATATGGCTCATGTGGCTCCCCCTCTGATAGGGCCTGTACATGAAGATTTGCCTTTTATAAGGCCCAATTGTAGTTTAGCTCAGTTTAGTTTTATTATGCCGAATTGCATTTTCATTCTGCTAAATATTTTTGCTGCTGCTGCATTATTCTAGTTATTTCCATATTTGCTTCACTAATGTATTTTTGTTTACACTTGCATTCTATTAGGTATACACCAGAAGAGCTATTTGACTGTTGTTTTATTTTGTTGTGCGATATTAGTAAAGATTTAAGAT
The DNA here is from genome assembly GCF_038396675.1 of Hydra vulgaris. Classification (NCBI taxonomy): domain Eukaryota; kingdom Metazoa; phylum Cnidaria; class Hydrozoa; order Anthoathecata; family Hydridae; genus Hydra; species Hydra vulgaris. The sequence goes on along the minus strand of NC_088934.1, from coordinate 28,542,084 downwards.
TTGCGCTTGATTTAAAAACATCAGGTCTTCTAACCTGCTTTCCTAAAGATTATTTTAAGTTTTGGTGATAATGTTAAGATCCATGGAAGTGATTTAGTTAGCAAAGTTGCTTCATTGATAGATAAGGTTATTTTATTATTTGAGTTTGTTGAATCTCATTTTTGTTTAACATCTTTTGCAAAGTTTTGCAATTATTTTCTTGTATCGGTTCTCAGCAAATATATCTATATGAAAATTGATTTATTTATATAAATATTTTAGAGCAAATAGATAAGTCTCTAAGGACAAATCTCTAAAATATGACTTCTAAGATATTTGGATCATGATTTGAATTGCTTTATATTTGAATGCTTGTTAATAATTCGATGTATGTTAACATCATAACTACAGTTTGATTGCTGGTTATTTGAATATCTATAAAATTTTGTTTTGTTTTTGCCTTAAAATTTAATATATTTAATGGCACTAGGTTGGCTGTTTACTATGTTGAAAACAGATGGCATTATCTCAATTGGAAAACTGTGCGTGGCAACTTTCTATGCACATTAAAAACAATTTTATTTCTAGTGGTGGAATGGAACGTAATGTCAAGTTCGAAAGTCTATTGAAACTCAATTTAATAAATATGGAACTAATGGAGGTATGAACCAGTAGGTAAAAATGCAATTCGGGGCACCCTATTCTCTACATTTAATCAAAAAAAAGCCCCTTTAATGTGGATTTTAAGAAAAATGTTAAAAAATGACCTTTCTGTTTGTTGTTCAAGGTGAAGATTCTAATATTAAAAACCTAGCAAAAATTTCTTAAAAATAACAAAAGTATAGTATTGATATATATTTATATATATATATATATATATTTATATATATATATATATATATATATATATATATATATATATATATATTTATATATATATATATATATATATATATATATATATATATATATATATATATATATATATATATATATATATATATATATATAGATACACACACAAATTAAAAAATAACAAACATGTTTGTCTTCAACACTTTCTTTGTCTTTCTTCAAATTTGCAACTTCTTGATTTAATCTCAAAACAATATTTCTTAATGCTTCATTTTCACTACATAAAATTTCATTTTGTTTTTTAAAATGATTCATGTTCTCGTGAACTATAAAATTGAAAATAAAAAATAAATATTATTTCAAGTTTAGTTCAAAATAATAGAGAAACATTTTTTTGAGTTTTATGTAGATCACATCTAACAAAAGTTTTTAAATTAAAAGTTATTTTAAAATAATGATTATCACCTTATCATCATCATCATCATCATCATCATCATCATCATCATCATCATCATCATCATCATCATCATCATCATCATCATCATCATCATCATCATCATCATCATCATCATCATCATCATCATCATCATCATCATCATCATCATCATCATCATCATCATCATCATCATCATCATCATCATCATCATCATCATCATCATCATCATCATCATCATCATCATCATCATCATCATCATCATCATCATCATCATCATCATCATCATCATCATCATCATCATCATCATCATCATCATCATCATCATCATCATCATCATCATCATCATCATCATCATCATCATCATCATCATCATCATCATCATCATCATCATCATCATCATCATCATCATCATCATCATCATCATCATCATCATCATCATCATCATCATCATCATCATCATCATCATCATCATCATCATCATCATCATCATCATCATCATCATCATCATCATCATCATCATCATCATCATCATCATCATCATCATCATCATCATCATCATCATCATCATCATCATCATCATCATCATCATCATCATCATCATCATCATCATCATCATCATCATCATCATCATCATCATCATCATCATCATCATCATCATCATCATCATCATCATCATCATCATCATCATCATCATCATCATCATCATCATCATCATCATCATCATCATCATCATCATCATCATCATCATCATCATCATCATCATCATCATCATCATCATCATCATCATCATCATCATCATCATCATCATCATCATCATCATCATCATCATCATCATCATCATCATCATCATCATCATCATCATCATCATCATCATCATCATCATCATCATCATCATCATCATCATCATCATCATCATCATCATCATCATCATCATCATCATCATCATCATCATCATCATCATCATCATCATCATCATCATCATCATCATCATCATCATCATCATCATCATCATCGTCATCATCATCATCACCACCATTATCATTTACTTAAAAAACAAAAAAATAAAAACAAACATTCAATGAGTTGAGCATTATTAAAAGCACCACAGTTGCAGCCATTGAATAGGTTACAGTTAACTTTTCTTAATGTCTCATTTAACATTTCAGAATACTAAAACAAATGTTAATTACAAACACGTTTTTAAAAAAAATGGTAAAATAAACTTTAACATAACAACTGCTTAAGAATAAACTACCTGGTTTAGTTTACTAATTGAGTGCTTAAATTCATTGGAATTATAACTATGAGATGAACCTAAATAATTAATAAAACAATTTTTATAAAAGACACAAAAAAAACTATTTTAAAAGGATGGATGAAATAGGATTTAAACAACTGTTTACCTTTTTCTATTAAAGTATTAAGAGAATTAAATATTGGTTGCAAGTCCTCATCAAATGAATTAAATTGCTTCATTTCATTATCTTTATGATTATTATTAGACACAAAATTATTTTTGTACTTGTTCTTTTTAGGAGTTATTTTTACTGCACCATCTGCAAGATAATCTTCAGGCGATGTATTATTAATAACATTTTGTGAGTAATTTACAGAACTTGAAACATCTCTTGTATTAAAACTAAATGCATCTTTTTTAAAAGACATTTTTTTGTCACTATTTATTAATATGTTGTCTCTGGAGTCATTTTGTTTAAACGCAGATATATTTTGAATTGTATCATTCTGTGCATCCTTTGTGTAACTTTTTTCTCTAGTACTTGCACTTTTATTTAATGTTTTTAACTTTATAAAGTCTGTTTCACATTCATTCAAGTCTTCTTTTATTGTCATAGTGTCTTTAGATAAGCTTTTATTAAAGTCTTCTTTAGTTTTATTTATATCTACAAACTTGTTATCTCTTGAAGGATGTGGCACTACAGACAGTTTATCTTGCGAAGATATGATTTGTGGAGATATAACTTGAGAATGCTCTGAGCTTCTTTTATGCATATGCTTACTTTGTTTTTCATTTTTTAACTTTTGGTTTTGAGTGGAACTGCATTTTTCTGAAGTTAAACTATCTTCTGCATCACCAGGTACTTCTGAGTAAAAAGAAAATCAATCTTTAAAAAATGAAAAAATTCTCAACTGTGAATGTTACTAAAGACATAACCTTCTGAATAATTACTATCAAACTTTATGAAAAAAATACTTTAGAACCTTTTTTTTCCTTTGCCTAGCGAAATTAACTTCATTTGTCTAGAGTAATGGTTGGCACAAAAAATATTGTAATCACTTCTAACCAGCTAACAAATTTGCTAAAGATAATTTGGTCTTGTTTTGATAAAAAAACTTGCACTAAAATATGTTTAACTAACTTATCTGACTTTCAAAACTTAACTATCTGAAAACACGGGCACAATATTTTGGTTTATTGGAAAAATGATTGCATTATGTTTTTAAATCTTTTTTAAAGTAAAAATAATTTTTATTAAAGATGGTTGCTCATGATTTCTCAACAAAATGAACTTTATTAAGATTCATGTTCCATTAAGTTCATGTGATAATAAGTAATAACTTTCCCAAAAATTATGAATAAAAAATGAAACTTAAAACACTGATAAAACTCTTTATTTAAATAAAAATAATCAAAAAGTTATTGTACTAAATTCCTTCACTACTCTAAAAAAATCATTCATCGATACCTTTTATTTCACTAGCAGTTGATATATTTTCAATACAGTTAGTGTCATTTGGTCTAAACTACAAAAAAAAAAAAATTCTGTTAAAGTATAATAATTGTATTGAATTTTTTATAAAATGCTACAATACATTACATTACATTACAGAAAATATTATTTATAAGGGATGTACCAGATAGCATTTTTTAAATATGCGGCCAGATACCAGATAATCCGATAATTAAAAATTATCTGGCCAGATATTTTTTCCATATTTGTATCTTCATATGTATCATATTTGTAACTCCACAAGATTATTCAAAAGCATGTTAATTGTAAAGAAATCGTATGAAATAAAAAAAACAAATGTCTATCGAAGGTATAATTTTGCTTTTATTCCACATTTTAAGGTAATTTTAATTAAAGTATCATCAAAAACATATGGGATATGAAAGTATTCATCAAAAACATATGGGATATTAATGATGAAAAGTCAAAGCAAGTTCATTAAAAAATAGCCAACCAATTAGTATCATTAATACTAAATGGTTGGTTAATATGTACTGCTCAAAAAGTTAGCCCTAAATTATTAGCACCACTAGTATCTTCTCCATTTTCGGAGATTTTATTAGATATTTGTATATATAGGCAATTGTTTTCATTACAAAACCAACACTACGTACTTTGATAAGTCAAATATTACAAAATATCGTCACAGCAAATAATATCTGAATTTAAAATATTCATAAAAAAAAAGGAAGATCTAAGCTGCTACCTCAACACAGAGAAATTGTTTATACATAATAATGCAAATAAATTCATAAATGAGTGATAAAATCTGGATTTCTTGTAAACAGTTAATTCCTAATTTTTTGAACTCTATAACTTGAGTTAAACTTTTTTGAATCTACTAACATTAGATTATTTTAAAAAATTAACATTTTAAAATTTGTGTTCTAGGTTCTCTCATTATGCTAATTGCCAAATGGTTTGATCAGGTCTAAACTATGTATCTTTAAGACTGCAGCAATAGTTAAAATAAGTTTTTTTCTTATTGATTAGCATAAAATATCTGGTGTAATCAATGGGATTATTTTGTTATTGGGCTGGATACCAGATAACATACAAAACCCACTTGTATATCCAGCCAGACATTCTATTCGGCACACCCCTATTATTTATATAAATATATTACTAATTTAAAAATAAAATTCATTTAGGTTTTAATTTTTTTATGATCAAATAAATAAATGACAACTAATAACGATAATAACAAAACTAATGATAAATAAAAAAAAAATAATGATAAATAATGAGCAAATAAATTAATAAACTAATAACAATAATTTCTATGTGAAACTCTGTTAATTAAAAGCTTAAAATGAAACTTATTTAGAATTTAAATGAACTACATTAAAAAAGTATTTATTAACATAAATAACCTTTCTTTTCTTTGACACTTTTGCATACAAACTGTCTGATTGGCTTACATTAATACTGTCAGAATCATCTGACACTGTACATGTGGATAAAATTGGGGGATATTCAACACCATGGATTAGGTCCCCAACAAACAATTGAGCTATTTTTGAAATAAATCCCAAAGCAATGACTATAGAAGAATGAGACAAGCTTAGATTGATTTTTTTAGCACTTGGAATGGCAATAACCAATGCAACTGATGGAAGCAGGTATGAACCAATATGGCGCTAAAATACAAAAACTTTTGTAACTAAAATACAAAGTCTTTTGTTATACTTTTTTCAAAAGATAGGTAATTTTATAATTAATTACTATAATACATTATTAATAATATTTATAAAATAATATTCATTTTAGGTGCATATATGTGTGTGTGTGTGTGTGTGTGTGTGTGTGTGTGTGTGTGTGTGTGTGTGTGTGTGTGTGTGTGTGTGTATATATATATATATATATAAATTTTAATAAAATTTTTATAAAATTGGTTTTGCAGGTTTTATTATAACTATTTTATTTAGAATTTATCTTAATTATTATTCTTAATTATTCAGTTAAGAATTAAACTTTATTTTTTTTAATTTTATTTAGAACTTAATTGAATTCTAAATAAAGTAATTAAAATTTAAACTCATTTAAAAAAACACATGGAAACAAACATTCTATTTAATTAAATAAAGCATTCATTTTTATGTTGTGTTTTTATAAATTAATTTGTTCAGAATTTATAAAAAAAGTTTGTTTTGCTGTTTTTATTTTAATTATTCTGTTTAGAAATTAATCATAACATTTTTTTATGTGTTATAACTTAATCAACTTTTATTTAGAATTTAAATGAAAACGTTTTATATGCCACTTTAATTATTTAGTAAAATTTTGAGGTCGGCAAAAAATTGTCTACCTAAGACAATGTTAGGTTGCCAATTTTTTGAGCTTAACAGATTCTAATAGCCTTTGTGTGTACATTTATGAGGCAATGAGAACAGAGAGTCAAGCCAAATGTAATAAAATACATATTTCTTTGATTAGTAAAACCCATTTTTCTTTTTTAAAAACTTTCTTATTTTGAAATTTTGTTCAGTTTTGAATCTATACTTAAATAATAAATAACAAAATTATTTGGTTTTTCTTTTAATCTACAGTGTGACCACAGACTACTTTATTACTATTAATGTTCATTAAAATTTCAATCTAATAATTAAATAAATAAGATGATTACATTAATTAGAAATCTTAAATAATGCTTCAACACATTGCAGTTTTTATATTTTAAAATAACTTTATTATTAGGTAATTAGTGAAATATAATTAGGATAGCATGATAGTGGGATAATTAGGATTGTATGACTCAAATATACTTCTGATATAGTTTATGAATAATTTAGCACATTTAAGGATTCAAAAATAATATCATACAATGAATTATATGCTTTTCTTTTATAACATTTCTTTAAAAAGTTTTTTTTTAATACTACGATCCACCACTGCAATATTATTTATACAATGATTAACCAATTTATTGTGCTGACAAATTTATTTACAATTACAGAAAAAAACATTAAAAAAAAATACAATTATTAAAACTATGTAATAAAAGTAAATGGTTTTAACATATTTACTCTATAAACTTTGCAATGCAGTGTTATTTCATTCATAGAAGAACCATATTTTGATTCTCATTCATTATATTAAATAACATATATTTAATAATAACTAAAAATGTATAGATCGGGGAAATATTTAAAGAATATAAGTTAAAGAATCTAAAGGGTAATTCCATGTCAAATGACCCAGAAAATTTTTAAAATGTCACCCAATATCTCAGATATCTCTTGCTGATTTTATATACAGTTAAGAGTACTTAGCAAAATAAGAGTACTTAGCAAAATAGAATTCCTTGAAAATTTATATAAGAAAATATAAGAAAATTTTAGTCTTGTGCTCCAAGAAGATCATGAGATAAGACTATTTTACTTATAGGAGATATTGACCAGGTCCCTCATGTCTTCTCAGAATTGAAATATTTATTAAGAGGTTTCAAGTCGCATAACCTTAAAAATGTTTGTTCTTTTCACTTAAAAATTTGTACTTGGCTATTTTCAGGGATGAAGATTTCAATGAAATAATCAGAAATAAAAAAAATATTATTAAGTACCTGTATTTATCATTTTAAATAAATTTAGACAATTTTTTATATACCTAATTTTGATGCTTATAAAACCCAACTGGCCTTGATGATATCAAAATAAAATTTTACACATTCTATAATTATTGATCTTTCAGAAAAGTTAAGAATTTTGCTCTGCAAGTATTTGGATTTCCATATATGGATAATGGGGTACTGTCCCACTTTTTTATAGCAAAATATTGCAAATGATATTTCAATGGCTTCCAGACTAGCTGGAGCTCTGAAACTTTTAACTTTGAAAATATCGTCTTTAAAGTATTGTAAAATAATAAATATATTATAAAATATTGTTTTTCCATTCAGTTTTTGATCATTCTATATTCAATGATCTTTTTTAAAATATTTTAAGTTCATGTTTATAAGAATTTTGATTTGCAAGTATACAGATTAAAAACAGTCATCCATCTAAAAAAATCATTTTAACAGAACTTTACATTGTATAATTTTAAACTTTTTGAATTGAAAAAAGTTGATGACTTTTCATTCTTAAAAGTTAACAGCAAGTTGTTTAATTGACTAAAATCCAACATTAAAAAATATATATATATCCGGCCATAACATTATATCAATAAAAAAGAAAATCTGTAAAACTTTCAAATGATACTTGTCATAAGCTAGTTTATTGTCTAAAGATTGATTTAAAGAGACTTGATTGTTATAAAGATGGCAGAGAAGAACTAATTTGGAGATATGAAATAAATGATGACAATATTTTAAAAATCTGCATTAAACTTCATCATGAAAAAATTTCAAAAAACAGAACAATTCCTGGAACTAGGAGCTATCATCAACATAACCCAGAATCTATAGATACTATTAGCCTTAAAGAAAAAAGTGAAGAGGTTAATATAGCAGGTATTTTTTTATTTTATGGAACTTAAAGTTCTCAAACTAATCAGCAAACTAACATTATACATTCAAATTTTGGTGAGTTTATTCCGTGAAAATATGAAAACTTTTATTGAATTGGTATGATAAATGAAATTTATCATCTTGAAATTTTTTTATGATGATGTTAAAGTTAAATTTTTATGCAGATTGTTAAAGTTTTGTCATCTGTTAAAGATTTTAAGGCAACGTTTATGCACCTTTTAACACCGAACTAGGGCTTTCAAAACCGGTTTTAAAAAACCAGTTTTTCAAATAAATTTGATAGATTTGAAAACCAATTTCTAAATTACGAAAACCGGTTTTCTATTTTTTAACATTGTAATAATATATTTTTGTTATACAATAACATTTTGTTAAGTTAGTTTAATAAGCTGTTTTTTTAACACGCAGTTTTAATTTTTTTCCTGCAGTAGACGAGGATTTCATTTTTCCAAAATGTTACATAATATTTACCCAATACAAACAGTTGCTTGTATAAAAATACATGGATGTAAACACAAAATTTTAGGGAATGTTTTGCCAAAATGGATTCCCAAAAAATACTTATATCCTTCTCAAATATCTTGGATTTAATATTCATTTATATGTATTTATAAAACGTATTTATATGTAAGATTATATTACGTTTATGTATTTATAAATCTAATAATTTAATACATTCATGTATTAAATTATGAATTAGCAATTCTTTTACTATATTTACAAAATCCTGGAAACCTTTCCGGCCCTGCAAAAAAATCTAGTCTACTTCCTTTAGCTTCAAAAATCGACATTATTAAATAGTCTAAAAAATGTTATTGTCTACAATATTGGAAAATTCTATTGTGAACATTTTCTTTGCCGACTTGATGCCAACCTCTAAAAAATTGAGGTCGGCAAATTATTGCCAACCTTTTTTTTCCTCATTCCGAGGGTTGTATAATATATAAATTAAGTATTTTTTGTTATTCAATTTCCATAAAAAATTTGAAAAATGGTTAAAACCGCTTTTTTTGGGAATTTGGAACTTGAAAACCTGTTTTTCAAAAAGTCGGTTTATGTCTAAACCCTACACCGTACTGCACAGCAACTTTTAACAAACTCTTCTGGCCATCTAGAACAGATGAGTGTTGGGTTTTAATTACCAACACAATTTATATCATTGATGCAACTGTATCAACAACTGGACGTATGTATACTTCGACTGTTGACATATCTAGGCAAATTTCAACATAATCTTGAACCTTTAGTTTTTGTGTTTTACTTTGTAAACAATTAAATATAACAGAACAAGTATAAACTAAAAAAATTTTGAAAGCAATATTTTCAAAAGAAATAAGTGGGGCATGGCCCCTGGCTCACGGACCATCTGGTAATCTGCCCTGGAAACAATTTTAACACACGTTCATCAGGACTACACAAATACTGAAATTTTCAGAGCTCTAGGGAAGCCTGGAAAGTAGTGAAAAATCTATTGCTAGATTCCACTAAAAAAAAGTGGGACACATGACTCAGTCCCTTTCCCACCCTTTTGTCTTGAGTCCTGGAAACAACTTTAACATGCATGTTTATCAGCACTTCAGAAATCACAAAGGTTTCATTGCTCCAATTAGTCCAGAAAGTAGAGAAAAATATGGCAATATTTTTCTACAAAAAAATGGGGACCATGCCTTTAATCTATGCTAAATACAAGAATGTAAATAATTCATTTAACAAACATCACTTAAAACAAATTTTTAACTATTTTAGTGTTTAAATTTAGAAAAAGAGTAATTAAAAAAAAAAAAGCCTTTAAGGCTTTAAAAATTATTAAATTACCATTAATTATTATCATAAATTAATTTATGATTACAGATGTCTAAATACTATGAGCTTTGTGGCTCCAACAGTTTCTAGTCTGTTTATAATCTAATCTGAAGTATTGTCACTGAGCAATACTCCATAAGGGACTCACATATGTACAATAGAAAATGTAAAATGCTTTTGGATTCTAATACAGAATGTTTTTAAGAAAGTATGGTGCTTGTTTTTAATAGCTAGATAAAAACAAGAGACCTGAAATCAGTCAGAGATTGCAGGTTTGTCCATCCCATAAACTACATTAGATTTTGATGAAACTTGCTGAGTTGGTTTTTATCAATCAAAAAAGCAAATCCAAAATATTTTAGTTTAAATTCATTCATTTCCTTGTTTTGAGAGATACAGTCAATTGAAACTTCCTATTTTCTCCATAAATATTTTCCCAAAAAAAAACTCCAGTTGCAAAAACATGTTTTGCTTGTATTTCGATGCTCTATATTTTTTAAGAAAATTTTAGAAAAACTATTCATTTATTTTAATTTATAGAAAACTTTAGACTTACTTTTTTACATTGTCATTTTTTAAAGCCATATTATAACCATAATGGCAGCCTAAAAAGCAAAAGGAAAAAGAAAAAAAATAATAATAATTTTAAAGAGTTAATTTTGTATATATGTATATATATATATATACAAATCCTAGTTTTGTATATCAATTCATTAAACATTTGTAGTAGTTACTGAAATGATACAACTTAGTAAACAATTACAGAGACTAAAAGTTGGTTTCAGAAATAGAAAAAATTAATCTTTACTTTGTAACACTAAAAATTAGAATCAAAACTGTTTTTATTATATTTTTGGATATTTTTAATTTTTTAAATAATTTAGAAACAAAAACATATTTTTTTATTATTCTTTTTTTTAAATACAGCTCTGATATCTCGAACCCTCGATAACTCGAACTGCCAGTAACTTGAACTAACTTTGAATCTCCCTTGAACCTTTATCTATGGGATTAGGCTCCCAATAACTCAAGGTTCGAAATATCGGAAGTTGACAGTAGTTCAAATTAAATATCTAAATGTTTACTTCAGATTTGGTTCTCCATCACAGTTAAAATATTTGTTTAAAATTAGAAATTTAGTTTAAAATTTGATAATGTAAAATTTTAAAAACTTCCAATTTGGGTATCTAAGGATCTAAAACCTAATTACATAAATATAAACTCATAATCAAAATATATCAAAAATATTTTTTTTATTATTTTGAACATTTTTTTTGCTTGTATTTATATTTTCATTTTAAAACTTTCCAATAACTCCATAATTTATTTTCTTCTGATATTATTAAAAAATTTACGAAATCAGTTTTCATATTATTCTAAAAAAATGTCTTTTTTATTATGTAATAGTTTAATTAGCCATTATGAATAAAAAAAGATATTACAAAATGTTGATGCTTTACATAAATCCAAAGTTGTCTATGTTTAAACAAAAATTAAATGTTAATCTGAAATTTCATATTAAAAATAAAGCAATCTATAAGAAAATTCAGAAATTTAAAAACAACCGTATCTCGTACACTTCATATAGTTTTGAGCTAAAGTTTACAGGGTTTGTTTTTCTAATTGAACCATCCAACCAAATTATATCTTTTAATATTGTCCATGTTAAACCTTGGTCTACTCCATGCTGGACCTTGGTCTTCTCTGCATTGAATGACATGTATTCACATTTGACTTTATAATTGTCTAATATGTGATTTTATAAACCACCTATTAGACAATTACATCAGATGACTACTTGATGATTGGTTTATTGTCATCAGTATAAAGAAACCACAAAACCACATGCACAAGTTTTGTAAAGAAGTAAAGAGTCACTTTACTAATTGCACTAGCCAAGTAAAACTTAAACATCATCAAAGCACAACTTTATATTGTTAATAATAAGATTTAATGATCAATTTTGCTTAAAACATATGAAATTGAGATTGGATGAGTCTTTAACTTGATTGTAAATAGGCATGATTTGGTTAATTTTCAGGTATTTGAAATAAAGAGAAAAAGGATTTGCACAAGGTTAAGATTAGAGTGGATTGAATGCATTTTATCTAGCAATAATGAACTTGATATTTTAAAATTTCTTTATATCTAGATAAAACCTACCCATACCCTCAATTGATATAGGTACTGAAGTCCTGTATTTCAGTTTAACATGTTCGCTGCCAACTACAAGTATACTCGTAGAGCTTTTTTTTTGTCAGTTATATTCAGAATAAAAAATACTACAGAATTATTTTTGATTAAAAATATTTTATTTATTGAAATTTTGATATCTAGCCTTGGCAATGAGAATGAAAGCCTTGGCAAAAATTAATCATAGCAGACTTTATGGCTCAGCAAAGAAATAAAGCATAATTTAAAATTATGCTTTATTTCTCATTTCTAATTATAACCTCATCAATGACATGTCAATTTGTGAAGAGAGATTTATATATTTAAATAGGCTTGTTTAAATAACTTACACCCATTTAAGTTATTTACAAAGGTGAAATAAAGCTCATGCTAATATACAATTACTTTTTTTTTTTTTGGTGACTATCATGGACGTATGTTTTAGATTTTTGTCTTGTTGAAAACTCCAACCATGCAATATTTTGTTGTTTGCATATGGCAGCATTATTTTCTTATTCCCTTTATTTTCATGTTTTTGTATAAAGGAATAAATAAGGTTTTTTTTAACAGGATAGCAGCCAAAGATTGCTTTGTCTTAAGTAATGCTTTACTGTTACATAAGAACAAAAAAACTGATGTGACTGTGTAAACTTATTATGGATTTCTTCAGCACTTTTGTGCAAGTCTGCCTTTATTAATCTCACTATAAAACTATCTTGGTAAAAAGATTTTGGCCTTCCTGACTTTGGCAATGCTTGAAAATTATTCCAATAATTGTCAACCAACTTTCAATGTACAGCAACTGTTGATTGTGGAATATTTATTATGTCTTATTATGAGTTATTGATTATGGACTGTTTTTATAAAAATATGCCTTCAGAAAAAAATTAAAAAAAAAAAAGTTTTAAAAGTAATTGTAATTGTTTATCCAATTACTTTTGAGCCATTTACTTTTCATTTTATTTATTTGAGCAAAATTACTTTTGAATAATTTCTATTCTTTTATTAAAATTTTGAGCAATTACTCCAAAATGTGATTTTTTGTTTGGTTTTTCATAATTGTAGTATAACTAGACATATTTATAAAAAAATTCATTTTAAAAAGTTAACTTTAAAAAAAACTAAAACAAAAAAGCTGTTTGTCCAATTACTTTGGGACGCAACTGCATATATATAGAATAGATAGAAAGTATAAATCACTGACTTATCTACTTTAGAGCAAAAATACTGATTTATCATTCTTGTTTTTAGTCATTTTTTTCAGAATTTTACAAGTTAAAAATTTGTTTTTATTATTCAATCAGTATTTTTTTAAAGTGAAAGTTTTATACATTTTATACATAGTCCTTCACTGACATTTTATGGTGTTTATGCACTATGCTTTAATATTTAGTATTGTTTAATTTCTTTATAGATCAATTAGAAAAGACTAATAAGAAAAGTTACAGTTTAACCATATTACTTATTAAACTAATAAAAAGGTGAGTACTTTTTTTAAATAAGAAATAAATTCTATTTGGCTATTTCTATAAATTACTTTTTAAGTTAGAAATAAGTACTATTTGAAAAGTTCTATATGGCTGTATTCTACATGAATGTCTGCTTCATTCACCATGGAAAATAACAACCAGTTAATGACAAAAATTATTAAAACTGCTATTTTGACCTCCCAAAATGAATTCTTGTCAGTCATGGTTGACTGATTGAAAAAAATCGGATTTTTGAAATACAAGTTTTGACAAATAATCAGGATGTGATTTAGGAGATGGATAAACTAAAATTTTCTCAAATCATTTTAATTTTGAAAAACCATTTAAAACAACTTTATTGTTTATGCAACTTTAATTTGTTTCGTTGACGCATATTATACATGATATCAATTTATCAATTTTTTGCTTCAATTATCTTGATAACTTTCATTTTATTGATGAAAATCTTGTTTTCATAAATGATTGAAGTAAATTTTATAAATGATTGAAGTTCTTATTCTATTATTATTTTAATAAAAATATTTAATATATTGTTTTAATAATAATATATAATACTTTCTATATTTAACTAAAAACATTTTTGTTTTCAACTGTATGTAGTCACTACAGACCTTCCCAGGAAAGGCATGCGGTCTCTTGCCTTGTTTGTCCACACATAAATTAATTCTTTTAGTCAAACTGATGACAGCAACAATTCGCAGAAAAGCTGAACTTATCCACAGGGAATAAGGAAAATTAATAAATAAATAAATTTGCAAATTCTTCATACTTTTTTTTTTTTTTTTTTTGGGTTGTTAGTTTGAGAAATTTGATACCATTCAAGGATAAAAAAACTACAGGTCATGAAAATTTAATGACAATAAAAAGACTTGATACATAATTTATTCATGAATTTAATCAGTCAGTATATTAAGAAACTAATTCATTATTTACACTACTATGAGAAATTTAGTTAAATTTTTATTTTGATTTAGTTTTTACAAAGATTTTTGCTACATTTGATGTTATTTCTCAATACTTAATCAAGCTAGAAATAAAAGTGCTATTCATTATTAGAATTTTATCATTTGAGTTTTTAAAAATAACAAGATTTTGTTACCTTTATTATTCTTTACTTTATTATGTTGCAATCAATTAATTGCAAAAAATTTTAATAAAAATATTTCCATCATTTCTCTTACAAATGTATTTACTACATTTGATGCCTGTCTGAAATCGTTTCCTCAATATTGCCTAACTGTCCAAGGTAAATATGAATTACTAGAGATATTCAGAAAATAAACTCCTGGTTTCATAATTTGGAAAATCCAACGTAAGCACAGACTGTATCAATGAGGAATTGGCAGAGCCAGACCATGTAATAATAGAGGGCCATTTTTAGATTTTTTAATTTGGTGGTTCCAGACAATCTATTAGGAGGGGAGGAGGAAGGCTGTCTTTCCAGGTATAATGATTTGTAAGCTGGCAAGCCCATAATTTAAAATTTATTTTTCAATTTTATTAGGATTTCATGCTACTTTTAAACAATCTCCCTAATTTACTTACATTTTCAAAGAACCTACTGTGTTGAATATATTGCTTTAAATTAACAAAAACTAAATTTCTAAGGAGGGTCGCCCCCATAAATATATCCCCCCCCTCCCCTAATGGATCTGCCATTGCAATGGTTGCAGTGAATATGACCAAATATTTTATATTTAAACATTACTATTAAAAGTTTGTTATATTTTGACAATAAAATTTTGTTACATTTAAAAATAAAAAAACATATTTTACAAATAAATAGCATTTAGTTTTCTTGCTTACTTTAGTATTAAAACTGTAAAGTTTAACAAAACCATTTGGAATAAATTTAAAAATTGTTCATAGTTCTAGCGTAAATGTTAAAGTTTGCTTTTCTTATAAACTGACTGATAAAAGTTGTGAATAAACTATAAATCGAAAAATCTTTTTATTTTCATTAAATTTATATAAATTAATATTAATAACTCATATAGATTTAACTTAAATTTTATAATAATAAACTATAAAAAATTCTTTTTATCGTTCATATTTCTTGACTTGTATCATTTTTTATAGTGGAAATAACTAAAAAATATCACTCAAAGATAAAAAATCACCATTTTGTCTAATAAAGTTACTTTAAGTGTGGACAAACAAGTGGTGCAAATGCATGTCATTACTGGGAAGGCTGCACTATGTTTTCAAAGGAATATGAAGTTATTAATTTTCATGCACAAAGTTATTTTTGTATCTTTTTAAAGTTCATGAAGAACTACTACTAACATAGTACTTAAAATTTTTCATATTTTTTACCTTGAACCTAACCTTGACCGTCCAAAAAAAAAAAAATTGACTGTCAATTCCATGTGTTAGCCAGTCAAATTGACTACTCACCTTTGATTTCTTATGCCTTATTTATTTTTTTAATTAACTTCTTCCTTTTTAGTTTTTTATGGAAAAAAAAATTTAATTAAAAAAAGTTTAATTATTTGTTACATTTGTAACATTTTGGATTGTTGCAAACGTTTTGGTTATACTGTTAGGTTTGACACCATCATACAAGAATGTATCTATTTAACAACCTTCACTTAATGTGAAAGAATAAATGAAAACTGAGTGTTTTTGACAAATTACCTTAAGAGACAGCTGTTAAATTTTTGAAAACCATATATCTAACACAATGGATTGCAGGCTTCAATTTTTCAAATTTTGTTTTCCTTTACAGATATTGTAGCTTGATTATCTCAAATATATCCAACACAATATTAGACAAAGTTGCAGCTAACCTTATCACAGGTCTTGTTAAGAAATACTATGATTTGAAATGATGATTTAACCTACAGATGAAGAGATTTATCTTTTCAAAAATTTAAACTGTCTTTTGATATTACTTATGCTTCATTTATTTAAAAAACATTTTAACTGCAATAGATCTGTTCCCAGTCCGGTTGCTGTAAACTTATTGCATTGCATGCTGGTATCGCTTAAGGGGTGATAGTGATCGTTTACATTTTTATTAAAAGCTTTTGGCTGTAAATCCTTTTCAAATAATGTCTCTACTTTATTACTGAAATGATTAAGAAGAAAATAAATTTGATTAAAATGTGTGTGCTAGTAATGAAAATTTAGCTTTAGCTTTAAAAGCAAAGAAATGTTCTTCCAAACAAATTACAGACACTATGACTGAAGATGACTTTTTAAAATGGAATATCTGACCTACAGAACTTTTTATCAAAAAGATTAATTAATCAAACTGGAAATAAAGCAACTTTGGCAAAGAATGCTTACTATGCTTATTGCCTGAACTTGCAAGCTCAAGTGCAGAGTGCTCAGGATGAAGAAAATAAATTTTAAAATGACACGATGAATAAAAGAAAAACTTCATCAAAATTAATTGTAGACCCAAAATCATTAACTTATGGTTGGGTTATTGGTCCTTCGCTATTTCCAGATGTAACATATGCAGAAGTTTAGTTATATTTAAACAAAGGAAATGCTAGAAAAGCTTTTAGAGGTGGCAAAAGTTTATTTAAATCAGACCATCTTTCCAATATTCGGTATCACAATATCAACTCTGACTCTAAGTATTGCTACATTGCAGCTTTTTGTTTACCTGAACAAAAAAGCAATAAACCTGTTTATAATGTTGGGGTATTGATTAACAAAAAGCATGGCACAATAAAATCAGCAGATTGTAATTGTGCAGCTGGGTATGTTTATTAAAATTTATTTCAAAGTAATATATTTTTGCAAAATTGAATTTTTTGACAATTTTTTGATTTTATGTCAGTCTGAATAACTAACTTTATTTTATTGATAAATAAATATTTTTTCAAAACCTTTGTCATGGAGTCTAGTTTAAAGAAAGACTTATTTCTGTAAATATTTTGAAATTTTGAAACTTTTATATTGATAGAAAGATTTTAATATTTTGATTATTAAATTTGTTTTTCATTTCTGCAATTTTTACTTTTGAAAAATATACTATTTTAATTTTAGAATCTCTGGTTGCCGTAAACATGCTGGTGCACTTTTACGGTACATTGAACATAGTGTAAAGATTGGTGACAATAAAACATGTGCATCGAAACTGCTCGAATGGCTCAAACCATCAAAAAAAGTTCAAAAACTCTATGGAACATCGATGCTAAGTGAAATTAAAATAGTAAAACCTCTATTAAAAGATACCGTATTGTTTACAAGAAAAAACTTTCAAACCGTTTAAATTTTGATCCACGACTTACAAATCAACAAGAAGTTTCCATGACAAAGGAAGATGCAGATTTTTTGGCACAGATAACACATTATAATTGTGAATATGTCATGCCTATGCAAACAAAAAATGTTGTTCCTATACCTGATATTTCCAATGTTGCTCAAGAAATTGAAGTTAATACTTCCTTGCATCCATCTCTCCCTAAAACACCTTATGAAGTTGTAACTTATTTAGATTGTAAGATTACATATAAAGTTTTATTGGTGCAGCTAGCTACAAATTTTGACAAATTTTCTGAACTAGAACATTTAACAAGAAAGCAGTCATATAATAATGATTGGCATAAACACTGCAAAGGCAGAGTCACTGCATCAATAGTTTGTAATGTTGTTTGTAAAGTAAATAATGACCAAGAGATTTTATGTCCAGAAAAAATAACATCCATTATCATTGGCGTATTATGTAAGTTAAAAGGTTTTAAAATGAAAGCTACTTCCTGGAGATTATGTCATAAAAAAGATGTACTCAAAGCATACTTAAAAAAAAAAAAAAATCATTGATTTATGAAAGTGACTGAGTGTGGTTTATTTGTAAATAAAGATTTACCAATAGTTAATGCATCACCTGATTCCCTTGTTTATTGTGATTGTTGTGGCACTGGATGTGAAGAGATTAAATGTCCTTGGACTCATAGAGGGTTAACAATTCCAGAATTTGATGCTATCAAAGGCACATGTTTAATATTTGAAAAAAATACAATTGTACTTGATCCTCAACATTCTTATTATAGTCAATTGCAGTGCCAAATGGCTTCAACCGGTTTTTCATATTGAGATTTTGTTGTTGGAACTTCAAAAGACTTATATAGTTATCATGTTCATTTTTCAATTGATTTTTGGCAAAGTCGTGTTAAAAAATTTTTTTTACAAAACTATTATCTTGCCTTATATGATAAACAATGTGATCTCCAATAATGTAGAGTCTGTTTTAAATGAAACTTTACTTAAAGTTTGTGATAATGATAAAATTGACGATGAAATTGATTTTTTTATTTCATAACATTTAATATTACAAAAGGTCAAAATAAGGGCTGTAAACTAAAAATATTTTTTTAATTACATTTATTTTAATTAGTTAGACATGAAATATTTTAATGTTTTAAAATGTCTTGTAATTTAAATATTATGATTCTTGTAATCAACTAAAGAAGGCGCTAAATAAGTAATAGCTGCAATTATAATAAAGGTATGGTCTAGCAAATCATACTCAGCGGTAAAGGTGTTTGCAGCAGTCAAAAGTCTTTTACGCGAGCAATAGCGCGCTCTACGTGAATTCTTGCTCGGGGTATCAGGGCAGTTTTAGAGGTTAACTTACTGGTAAACTTCCCTTTGTTTTTAAGAAATGGTATCGTTTCTCTGATTGTTACGGCATCCAAAAACAGCACAATAATCTCCATTAATTTTTTTTTTACTAAAAGCTGACATTTGAGTTTGGGATTTAAATTTTTATAACAAGTAACAAGAGTTGTTTTTATCTCAGCATTTGCTATAAAAGCACTGTTTTAAATTACCCCTTAGAAAGATCCAGAATGCATTGCGGCAAAAAGCATGCGGTTCCACTGGGAACAGATCTATTGTGAAACAATTTATATTTGATTAAATTCAGTACTTTTCAGTATATGGTTAAACAACTTTTTTTTACTTGATAATTCCTAAACTAAATTTAAGGGAAAAAAAAAGTGCTTAAAGTTTAAAGTTTTCATCATATCTATATCAAATCATTATATGTAAATCAATAATTTTTTTTCTTCCTGTTACAAAAGCGTAAAAGTTACGAAAGAATAACTTTTTCTAAAACTGATCAACTATGATGGGATCAACTATGAGAGCCAGATCAACTATGAGTGAGGCCTGTAACCATAAGTGAGACCAGATCAATTATGAGTGAGGCCTGTAACCATAAGTGAGACTAGATTAACCATGAGTGAAGCCTGTAACCATGAGTGAGGCCAAATTAATGATAAGTGAGGCAAGTAAACTTTCGATAAATTTCAAGTTTCATAGTATTATCTCTCAGCGTCCAAAAATGACCATAAAAAACTCATAACCCCCTCAAATTGAGAGGGAAGGGGGTGATTAAACTTGATATATATAAAAAATATAAAAAAGAGAGTTGATAGAGGGTTATAACCATAATTAGGTAGCCTCCTCGTCTGAAGGGGCCTTCTCTGCACTAGGGAGGTGAATTAAAATAAAAATAAAAAAATTATGTCTGGTCTCTGAGCCTAGCTTGTGTTCAGTTTCTCTTTTTTCTTCTTTAGGTGGTTCTGACCATGCAATGATGTAATTAAATCTTTCATCTCATACTTTCTTTTCGAACTCTCCCTATCATAACATTACTTACTACTACCATAAAACTGACTGAGATTATTTTCATGATTTACTTCATGACAGTCTTGGGGCTGATGTCTTTTTCCTCTCAACTAAAAATGCGCCTCCTACATAACCTCCTGGATTCAGGCAGGAATGGAAGCTTTAGTTCCTTCTCATTGGTTCCAAGTCTCATTCTACTCCATGATTTCCACACTCTTGTGCAGCTGCTATATCTAATCATAATTTTTTTTTTCATCTTTTTCAAAAGAACAACTCTCTGGAGAACAATCGGCTATTTATTATTGCAAGAAATTGATGTAAAAAGGTGCTGTCAGATGCTATACTCCACTACTCTCACTTCACTAAATCTTGTATCATATTGCAGAAGTTATGCTATAGAGACTTTTGGAAAATTTTCAACAGTGTTTCTCATTCCTGAGACTGATCTTATCAACTCTGCCAAGAATGAAGCAGAACAGTTTGCAAAGAACTTTTCTTTTAATTTGACTTTTCCAATCTTTTGGTCAATCTCTTCCTTCGTTTCTAATTTAACAGGTTAACACATTATTAGATATTCATATCACTTTAGCTCACTCCGTTGCTAAAGCCGTAACTTAATTAAACTCTTCTACGACTTGTTGCTCAGACAACACTCCTGCAATAGTCTTACAGTATTGTTTTCCAGAACTTTCCTTAATTCTCTCTAAACTATTTAATAAGTGCTTGACTGAGTCTACCTGCTTGCTGGAAATTGGCATCTGTTTTTCCGATTTTCATAAACTCTGGTGAACATTCTGAACACTCTAATTATCGTCCAATCAGTCTTCTTTCTGTTATTAGCAAGATCTTTAAGTCTTTGACAAACAAATTTCTCATATCCTATCTTGAGTCAAATAACTTACTGTCAGACAATCAATACAGTTTTCAATCCTCTCGCTCTACAGCTGAATTGCTAACTGCAGTGACTAACAGATTTTATCATGCATTAGATAGAGGCAGAGAGGCTAGGGCTATACCCTTGACATACCTAAGATTTTTGACAAAGTTTGGCATGCTGGTCTTCTCCATAAGCTTGTTTCATATGGTGTATCTGGAAAAGTTTTTGAGATTATCAAATCCTTTCTTTCTAACCATTGTATTAAAGTCATCCTCAAAGACCAACACTCTTCTTTATTTCCAGTAACTTCTGGGGTATCTCAAGGTTCTATCCTTGGTCCTATTTAGTTTCTTATCTACATTAATGATTTTGCCGAAAACCTTTCATCTAAAGTAGCTCTTTTTGCTGATAACTCAACTTTATACTCCTGTCATGACAAAAAGTCTTCTCATTTTGATCGCTTAGAACAGGCAGCTGGTCTTGAATATGATCTCACATCTGACACAGATTGGGGCTAACAGTAGCTTGTATCTCTATCGGCTAAGCTTGAGCTTCTTTCCCATCATCATAAAGTTGCATCTCTTTTCTATAAATACTACCATGGTCACTACTAAAAGGAGCTATCATCTCTAGTTCCATCAACTAAAATTCTTGCTTGACTAGTCATTCTGCAAAGTCTCATTCTTTTACTGTATCTGTCACTGCATCGTCTAAAAACTTTTATTTGTCTATTTTTTTTCCTAGCACCTCAATCCTTTTGAGCTCTCTCCCATCTTCATGTTTTCCTGACTTATACAACCTTCAACTTTTAAAGTCTTCTGTCAACCATTTCTTTGCTCTATAACTTTATTCTTTTTTTCTAGTAACTCCCAACTTAATAGTGGTTGCTTGCAGTCTTGTTGGGAGTGAATCAGAAAAAAAATAAAAAATATATATAAATTTAGTTTCAAATAGCAAACAAACTATCCTGATAATGAAGTAGCTAAAATAAACTAAAAATTATTTATGTACTACTGCATGTAAAACTTAAAAAAATTTTATTCTATTTTTAATAAAAAAGCAAAAGAAAAATTAAATTTGATAGTCATTTTTATCAAATTTTGCTAGATATTTTCTAAACTGTTCAACAAAAATGCCACCATAGGTCTGTCTGTTTGAAATAGAAAAAGGAATCCTTTTAATTTTTTAGTAAGATTTTTAAAAAACTGCATTCACTAAGGTACAAAATTGTCAAAATAATGATCTAAAATTACTTCATAGCTATTGTGTGTATGTATGTATGTATGTATGTATGTATGTATGTATGTATGTATGTATGTATGTATGTATGTATGTATGTATGTATGTATGTATGTATGTATGTATGTATGTGTGTATGTATGTATGTATGTATGTATGTGTTGGCTGATCTTTAACACAAAATTGCTAGCATAAAGAAGGTACTTACATACCTTATACTAACAAGAAAGAATTAAGCTTAGTGGTTCCTGGGGAATACCCATCTCAAAGTCGATTAAACTTGGTTCTATCCAAGAAGTTGTTGATACGCCCCACAATAAAAATCAACCCCAGAATATATTGCTGGTTGTCAAAGAGCACAAAAAGCTTGTTCTCAAAAAAATGCAACAGTCTGAACTCATGTTAACTAAATGCAGAGATATTAGAAAATAAATGTAGTCGAGTGACTTTTTTAAAATGTATCTTCTGTAAAGAATACATTCCCTTCATAAAAAAAAGTTGAAAATGTTACACTTTCATGAAAACTCTATTTTTATTGTTCAATCACATCCTAACCCAACTCTAAGATTCAACTCTATTATTTCAGGGTTGCCGCCATAATTTTGGAATAAAATTCTTTAACTTTTTCCCAAATATTTTGTTTATTTTTCACTGATATTTCCATTATTCAAACTTGCTAACTTAGCATTAAAACTTCGTTATTTATTATTTAGTTCATTGTCAACTCTTCGTGTAAAAATAAAATCTGAATAATGCCATATTTCTGTTTTAAATAGAAAACTCATAATTTGCTAGAAATTCGATACTTTATTATATATATATATTACTTTATAGTAGTTATATTATTAATATAATTTCTTTTGTAGTAATTGTATAATTAACATTGTATATATAACATTTTTTCAAAAGTAAACATTAAAAAAGTGCATAAAGGTTTACATGCGAATGCCTCCATGAATATTTCTTCAATTTTTTGTTGTATGTTTTTGTTTTAGTAACTTTTGATTTTTTATTTGTTACATTGTCGGCCATTACTAAAATTAAAAATAATAAACGGCATTTCTTAGAAATTCCATGTTTTTATTTAAAGTTTTAAATCGTCAAAACTGAACAGCTCACCGAGCCTATGGGAGCTGTTTGTCCAGGTTTTTCGAAATTTCGTCTCTGTCAGAGGGCGGAATTTCAAAAAACCGGGACATAAGTCAAAAAATGATTAGAATTACTTGAAATTATGTGTATAGCATTTTTTTGAATCCCTGACTTTGAATTTGACATAAATGGCTGTGTTTTTAAAAAAATAACCATTAGAGATGCATTTGGACCATCGTTTTTAACCATTTAATTTCAATTCGACATTAAAGTTTGATAGACTAATGTAGCCGTATTATTAAAAAGCGAATGTTTTAAAAAAAATCGAAAAACTCTTTATTGATTCTACTTATTTATTTACTTAAAAAGGAAAAGTTTTGTTTACATCATTTATCATAATTGTTTAAATTAAATTGTTTTTAATGTAACCACCACTATCATTCAACATCAGAAACATTTATGGCAGAAATATTGTTGATAAATTTTTGACAAACGAATGATAATAAATTATTGTTGACAAACGAATGAGTTTCAGAATTTTTGTTAATCTCCGGGGGTAATAACATTTGTAAAGCTTGAGAAGACAAACTTCTGTTGGCTTTTGCATGAGATTTTACGAGTGATGAAATTGCAAAAACCTGACGAAACCAGAAATCTGTAAAAGATGTCATTGTATTTTTTCTCTCGTTTTTCATTGTATTTTTTCTGTAGTTTTTCCTCGAGAAATCCTCGCGATTTTTTTTTAAGTCTTTGTTTCTCGATTCCTGTGCATCCTCAGATAGTTATCCTATATAGCCGCTTTTATAATTAAGGCACCATGAATAAGTACTTTGTGTACTGTTGTAGGTATGTTGTGCCAACGATATTTTTTTGTAAAACAGTAATGTAAGAAGTAATTTCTGTAAAATAATTATAGAGTTTGTCTGCGTTTATAGGAAAGCCACTAGATAATATCTGTAAAGTTATGTGCAACCGATTTATTTGTTCCACATCAACTCCTTGAATATTAATGAAGGTTAATATTCAAGGAGTTGATGTGGAACAAATAAATTGGTTAGTTTTTTAAAATTTCTACTTTTTCGTTTGTATTACCTTTGTACTTTGTCGTTTGTATTAACATATCTTGGTTTCGGTCAATCAACAATTAAGCCTAGCTGCAGCTAAAACGCATTCCTGGATTAACATTTTTTGTTCTAATAGTATACTTTTTCAATCTCAGAACTTGGATGCCGTTTTTTTATCCCAAGTTTATACCCAAGATGCAAAAAAACATTCAAAAAAACGAATCAATGCGTGCAATTTTAATAAACCGTAATCCAATTCAGATTCGTCAACTTTTATTTCTTTAACAAAATTGATTTTATTGAATAGAGTCAAAGTAGCAGAACACATATAACTCCGCACAGGCCCGCCGTGAGCCTTTGCGGCGCCCAGGGTCAAAATTTCCCAAGCGCCCTACTGAAAGTGAAAGTTGATCTAATGATCCATAATTCAATACATATAATAAGCCATTTGATAACAAATCAAAGAGGATAAAATAATATAGAATTTTTTGATTTTAATTAATGAACATTTGAACAGTTTATTTCTAGGTAATTAGAATGGTCTTTTGACTTAGTTATACACTCATACATAAAATGATAAAGTCGACACTAGAACATGGTAGAAACAGACCAAAGACAATCAATAAACACTATTGGATGTTAAGAGCAAAAATTTGTCTAGAATACAACAGCTATTGTTGTTTCAACTTCAGAGGAAATTGATCTTTCGAGCTTTACTCATGGTGAATTTGGAAATCACTTCACCGTAGCACAACTTTTTGGCAAGATCATGCTCAATGGAAATAACCAGAAGATTCGTGAGTCGTTCTTGGCTCATTGTAGGCCTTAAAGGTGTCTTAACTAGAGCAAGCTTACTAAAAGATCTCTCGCCTTCCGCAACAGAAACAGGGATGGTGTTGAAGATGCGCAGCAAAAGGCAGACTGATTCGAAGAGCGGCTGAAGACCTTTCTGGTCTCCCCGTTGAGAGAAGTTTCGTAGAAAATTGATTCAGGAACCTTCTTCTTATTAGAATCTTTCGGGAAAGCTGAAGGATTTTGAGGAAGCCCCTGTAGAAGCACAGAATCTCATTCGCAGTTCTTGAGCAGCATTCTTTCTTACTTGACAACCAGAATCTTTCTTTTTAAAACCAGACATGTTTTAATTCTTTTTGAAACAGCATCCGCTCATAAGCAAAGAACTGTTTGAATTTCTTCTTGATTTGGTCTATCAGACTATCACATCGATATCACGTGTTTCAAAATTGTTTCAAATTTGAGAGATTTTAAAAATTAGAGAAATAAATTTAATAAAATTGTTTTAATATTTTATATCAATATCAAACTACATGAATTTAATCTAATCTCTTTTTTTAATAAAGTAAAAAATCTCCGTTTTTAATTGAATGAAAATCTCCGTGCACTAAAGTTATTTTAAACATTTAATTCAGCGGGTTGTTAAATTAATCTTTAGTATTCACTTTATTTGCGAGTTTCCGCTATATAAAAAGAATCGCTTTATTTAAAACTAATGTTTTGAAAGTAATGCTAATTTCTTATTTTTAAAGCATTAATTACGTTTTTTAATTAAAAAGTCCAATTATGAAGCACTTCATTACAAAGTTGAAAATTTAAACTAAAAAAATTGACCGGCCAAAAAAAGCAATTGACCGTCTATTATATGTTTTAGCTGGTCAAATTGACCGGCTGCTTTTGATCTCATATTTTCCACGCTGCTTCCCAGTACTTCATCTTTTTTTTAAATAAACATGAAAAAAAAAATTATTTATATTCGGCTTCGTGCGCCCCTGTCGACCTGGCGCCCGGGACAAAACAACCCAGTAGACCCCCCCCCCTCACGGCGGCCCTGACTCCGCATTGTGGATTTTGTTATTGTTATGTATTGCAAACTTTTTCATCAATTATTGTCGAGACCAATTTATAATTTATTATTTATTCGTTTCTATTTTATGTTGAACTATGATGAGAGAAGCCAGTAATTTAATTTTATATTCAATAGAGTCTTTTTCATTAATGCTTGTCTGAAGATTTTCGTGAAAGAAATTGCAGTCAAATAGGTTTGCAAAATTTAGGAGATGAAGATGTCCTATTTTTCCACAAAACAACATCTTGATCTAAAACTGAATTTGTACACAAAAGTTGTAATAGCACGAGTGAAGTGAGAAAAACATTTGCATCTGAGTTTCTGTTAGCAAAGCTCTGTTTATATACCTTATGACCGGAGCTGCCCACTTAAAAATAAGAATGAAATTTGATAAAATATTAACATTCAAGGAATCGATTACATCTTGTTGAGTTTTTATTATTCGTAAAAAAGTGTGAGTTAATAAAGATTGCAGTTTTACTTCGGCTCTTATTTCAGTTACCATTATATCTTCAGGATAACACATTTTCTTGGCTTCTTTAAGTTTGTCGTAAGATGGTATAAATGAAGGTTATTAGCAATTGCTGCACTTCTTATTATTGAATATTGATGTTTAGAAAGCTTTGCTTCCATTAGTATAGAAAGAGCATATAACTCAGTCGTTTGTGAAATTTGGGACAATTTATAACTCTCTATTCATTTTAAGGCTTAAAATCAATAGAGTATTATTTTAGGGTTTTGAATAGTGTAAGGTAGATCTTTAACTGTAACTGCAGCATTGCATACTCCTGAAGTCCGAAGACTCATCTGTAAAGCAAATGCTTACTCGAATGAACTAAATAGGAAACGCATTTTCTCTGTTTTTCACCGTTTCGTTCGTTTACTTGCTTCATCTAAATTTAAAGGTGGTCGACCCATTGAACCATTGCTTTTTTTTTCCCTTTATTTTAAACAATTTGAAAATGTTTAAATGTTTAATAAAGATAAAAAAATTTAAGACTTTAATAGAGATTAAAACATAACTTAAATAACATTAAATAACTTACGCAAATATTTGTTGAGGCTTTTAACCGTGTGTATTCACGAATATTACTTTTATTCGGTTACTACTTTTCCATTTTATTTTTAATTTTGTCAAGACTTTTTTTAGTTTCTTTCTATCATCTATTAAAAATTAGAAACTAATTTTTCTTTTTACACTCAACTGCTATTGCAAAACTTCAAGCTGGTCATCTAAATCTGAAGATAACACGTTTTTAAAAATTTCAAAAATTTCCATGCGAAGAATTTGCAAATAATCTCTAGGTGAACCTTAGAATATAAAGATATTGATAGAAAAAGTCATAATCACTGTCATAACTTTATAGAACTAATTTAAAACAAATTAAATTGTAATCGATAATATATTATTTTATAAACCAAAGAGATATATACAACAGGGTTGTCCAACGCGTGGCCCGCGGGCCAGAAGGTGGCCCTCGTCAGCCTATGGTATGGCCCACATATCACGGTCCATTAATTTTGAATTTTTATTTTAATAAAAATTTCAAATAACAATAGTAAAATAAGTTCTACAGCATATTGTTTATATATTTATAATTCGAATTATACATTCGATTTCGATAATACTTTCACTACATAAATCCGCATTTGAAATAATAAAACGCGCGCTAAAGAAAAAACATTATTTTTATATATTTAATAAAGTTGGCTTCAGCTAAAAGACGTAGATGTGATACTGAAAGCGATCATGGGGGTCGTGTATTTAATCCTTCTTGGACAACTGACTATTTTGTACATGAACAAAGTAATTCTATTATA
This sequence comes from Hydra vulgaris, assembly GCF_038396675.1. Taxonomy (NCBI): domain Eukaryota; kingdom Metazoa; phylum Cnidaria; class Hydrozoa; order Anthoathecata; family Hydridae; genus Hydra; species Hydra vulgaris. Next base: position 28,513,589 of record NC_088934.1, on the reverse strand, counting down.
TGTCTATTTTGTTTGGAGAAAATTGCCGTGTGTAAAAGTTATAATGTGAACAGGCACTACACTACAAAACATGCTGTAAGTTATGACAAATTTAAAGGCCAATTTCGAATTGAAAAGATTGAATTGTTGAAGAAAACTTTTCTAGCACAACAATCAGTGATGAAAACTAAAGTGATTAGCTCTTACAGTGCAACCAAAATAAGTTTTTTAATGGCAGAAGCTATTGCAAAAAGTGGTAAACCTTTTTGTACTGGAGATTTATTAAAAAACTGTTTAAAAATATTTTGTAAAGAGATATGTCCTGAAAAAACACCTACTGTTGAAGATCTTAGCCTCTCACACCAGACTATTGCTAGAAGAGTTGAAGATCTATCAAAAAAGATTTAATTATCATTAAAAGAAAAATTAAATAAATGTGAAGCCTATAGTCTGGCACTGGATGAATCAACAGACAGAGGTGATACTGCTCAGCTAGCCATTTTTATTAGAGGTATAAAAAGTAACTTAAAAGTAATTGAAGAACTGTTAGATATTAATCATATGAAGGACACAACAAGAGGAGAAGATATTCTCTCTGAAGTGAAAAAAACATTGGTGAAATCTGAATTACCAGAAAAGAAACTCTGTAGTGTCACTACAGATGGAGCAAGTGCACTAACAGGAAAAAATATTGGATTTATTGCATTACTTAAGAAATCCATTAATCATGAAATTATTTCATATCACTGCATTATACACCAAGAGCAGTTATGTGCAAAAGTATTGGAGATGAAGAATGTTATGGAACTTGTTATTCATACTGTTAACTTTATAAGAAGTCGTGGCCTTAATCACAGATAGTTCAAACAATTACTTGAAGGTTGTGGTAGTGAGGCTGAAAATGTAATTTATTTCAGCCAGGTTAGATGGCTTAGTCGAGCTGCTACTCTGAAAAGATTTTGGATACTATTACCTGAAATAGTGCTGTTTCTAAAAATTAAAGGGAAAGACACAAGCTTGCTTGAAAATATTGACTGTCTGAATGATTTGGCATTTTTGATTGACATGACTCAGATGTTAATGGAATTAAATCTTAAGTTGCAGGGTAAAGATCAACTTATTAGTAAATTGTTTGAAAATGTAGAAACATTTGTTTTAAAATTAAAACTTCTGAAACAACAATTAAGTTCTAAAGTACTTGTCCATTTCAAGGCATTATCAGAAAGAAATATTAATACAATTGACTCTGAATGATATTGTACTCTTATTTTAAAATTAATTGATGAATTTGACACAAGATTCTGTGATTTTAAAAAGGAAAAAAATGAGTTAGACTTATTTGCGCATCCATTTCCCATCAAAGCTGAGACAGTTAGAAATGAATTTCAAATGGAATTAATAGAATTGCAAAACAATAAAGATCTTAAAGAAGCCTACAAAGAAGTAGAATTGTTAGAATTTTATAAAAAATACATGAGCATTGAAGTTTTTCCTCATTTGTGCAGACATGCTATTAAATATTTTTCACTTTTTGGAAGCACATACAACTGCGAACAGTTATTCTCAAAAATGAAGCATGTAAAAACAGAACAGAGAAATAGATTGACAGATGAACACCTTACTAATACCCTTCGAATTGCATCATCAAATATAAAAGCAGACATAGATCATTTATGCAAAAAAAAACAGTGTCAAGTTTCACATTGATCGAACTTTTGTATAACTTCACTTTGAACCTTAACTATAAGTGTAACTGTTTATTTAAATTTAAATAAAAACTTCAAATTTAATAATTTTTATTTTGGGTAATTTATGTTTGTGGCCCTCAAGTTGATTTTAAAACGAATTAATGGCCCTTACTGTAAAAAGGTTGGACATCCCTGATATACAACATACAATTAATCATAGATCGTTGCGACGTCGGAACCGAGGGGTCTTCTCGTCTCCCCTTCATTGCATTGCCTTTCGATTTCGTGGAAAATTTGCCCTTTCCAAACATCCTTGTTATCACATAAGGTAAAGGTCATCCAAAGTTTACTTAAACATCACACTTTATTTTCAATCAGGAGTCATTCATTTTTATCCTGCAATCGAGACTTTAAGAATATTAAAAAGTTAATCTGTCGTTTTCATCAAGTAGACAATGCCGAGCAACTTGAGTTAAATTTCTAATATGAGCTTAATTTTTGGTAAGATGATTAATCTCTCCTTTAAAACATTGTGGTTACAAAAGTATAAAAATTCTGATGAAATACCTGGAAAAGACATACAAAAAAATCAAAAAATTATCTTTTTGATATCGATATTTTTTACAGCTTGTCTACATTAACTTGATCTACATTGACTGCTACAAGTAAATGGTTAACAAGTTTAACTATCAAAAGTTTTAGAACGGCCGATTTTACCAACATTCCACCTGCTTTTTCAACAGACAGGACTTATCCATAAGGTAAAGTGCCTATCAATAGTAAAAAACTGCCGATTTAAAAAAAATTGTAAAACGGACTACTGAGAACGAAGTTACTATAAAAGTAATATTTTCAAGTGGCCAACTACCAAAGCAGATGGCTGCTCGACGGATGTTGAAAAGTAGAGTTTAGATACTTTATATTTTGTTTAATTTTTTTATTATTTCTTAATAAAATTTGCATACCTCTATTTTAAATAACAAACTTGTTAAGTTCAAAAAACTGCTATGTTTTAAGTTAACAATGGTCAGCAAAAGCCATATGTGCGCATTTTATAAATAAACAAAAAATATTAAATCACGATTTAATTAAGGGTGGACACTAGTTTAATATTTCGAATATAAAAATTATTTAGCTAAAAAGTTAAAAGCTTATATAATAAGTTTTCAGTGAAGCCATATTCTCAGTTTTTTTTTAAATTCTGAAATGGATTGTTTTATCTTGCAGCATGAAGGTAATAAAGATTATGTTGCTTTAAGGTGAAACACTAACTTCTTTTTGCTTTAATGCATCTAACTTCAAATAATTTTTTTGAAAAAGTTTTCTACTATTCAAGGTATTCCCTTTTTATTAAAAAGGAAGTCAGTTTTAAATACTCCTGATCAATATATTTCTACATTATACATTTTAATACATCTGAGTTAGGGATTTTAATACCAGTTTACCAGTATATAATTAATTTTTGTTCTGATGAATTTTTTTTTTTTCTTACGGTGAATTGCCAGTTTTTTTGTAAGGATTGTTGCAATTTTTATCTATTATAATTGCAGCCGTGTTATACCGCTATTTATACAAAACATAAAATGTCTCAACTGAGTTTTAAATAAAATATATTTGAAATAACATAATTGAAAATTGCAGCCAAGGTGCAGTAGTTGGAGTTCTTGCTCAGAACCATGAGGTCTGCGGTTCGATTCCAGCTCTAGCCCAATAAGCGACGTGAGTACCCTTTTGCATAATACATTATTTGTCGATCTTTAAAACACTTGGGTATTGTAATGGTTTAGTGCAGCCATTGCGCAGTGGTTAGAATTCTGGTACAGAACCAAGAGTTCCGAGGTTCAACCTTGGCTCTAGCTCAATAAGTAAGGTCATAGCTGAAGCATTTTTGCAAAGTATAGAAAAATAAAAATAAAAAGTTTAAAAAAATACTACAATTAATCAATTAGATGAACAGTTTGTTCAACTACCTTGGATACCTATTATTGGCCCCAAACTCCGAAGAGAGTTTAGAAAACAAAACATCAGAATTATATTTACTTCAGCTCCCTATTTAAATAACATATTATGCAACAACAAAACAAAACCATATCTGAAATCAAATCCGGGAGTATCCCGGTTTGTTTTATATTATTTTGTAACGTTTTTTCATTACCTGATGACGCTGACCACAATAGGTCAGCGAATATATGCATATATATATATATATATATATATATATATATATATATATATATATATATATATATATATATATATGTATATATATATATATATATATATATATATATATATATATATATATATATATATATATATATATATATATATATATATATATATATATATATATATATGGATGTATATATATATATATATATATATATATATATATATATATATATATATATATAAAAGAAGATAAAACAAGTTTTTCTATGGTACTTTAAGTTTCATGCCTATACGGCAATCATCAGCCATTGAATACAAATTCAAAAACAAAAAAAAACCGCTAAAAATTACAAAATACTGTGTAGTGGGATCTTAACGTCGCTAGGACATACTTGATGGCAACGAAAAAACAAAATATTAGCTAACCCTCGGTGTCAAAAAAAGATAAGAGGAATTTATTCTTGTGTCTGCATTTTGAAATCAACTCATTTCGTTTATTTAACAAGTTATCACCTTTATATGTTAAAATAAAGAACTTTTCGTATAAACAAAGATTGCAAATTTTTGACGAAGTGTTATAAGGATTGCAATGTTTTACAATTTTCCACTTAATTAAGGGTGTAAGCATTTTGTCTTTTATGTCCCAAATTTCTTTAGACAATTCGGTATCATTTTTATATTTAATAATGTTAAAAGATTTGATATGGTTAGCATACCGAAATTTAAATGGAGTTTCACATAAGCTAAAATATACTTTTTCTTTGTAGTCAGGTTCATTTGACGACACGGTCGCTTGATAAACGATGTTCTTCGACAAGCACTGATTGTTCATGGGACAGATGAATTTAATTAATCTAGTTAAAAATATTAAATTTTGTAAAGTGAACAACAAGTTTCAAGAAAGGCTTTCTAGCGATATAAAATCTTTGCGCAAATCGCGTAATACTTTAACTCAAGCCGACAAAACCTCTAATATGTACAGAATTTCCAAAGAAGAGTATAACCACCTCCTTAAGAACGCCGTTACATCTACATATAAAAAGGCTGACCAAAATCTGAAAGATCAAATAAATATTGAAAGCAAACACCTTTTAACTAATCATGATGTTTTCAACAAATTGAATTAAATGGTACCTCCAATTGTTTTATCACTCTAAAAGACCACAAGATAATTTTTTAAACAACCCTAAAGTTCGCCTATTAAATCCGGTAAAAAAATAAAGTAGGCAGAGTTTCTAAAGTTATTCTATCAAAAATAAATATTGATCTTAGAAAAAAAGTTTGCATCAACCAATGGCTAAACTCACAGAACGTTATAGATTGGTTTTAAAGTACTAAAGAAAAACATTTATACAAATTCTTAATTTTCGATATAACTGATTTTTATCCTTCAATTAATGAAAATTTACTGAACAACGCTATAAGCTTTGCTGAAAAATACTTAATTATAAAACAAGATGAAAAAAAGTTAATATACCATGCCAGGAAATCATTATTATTTAACAACGGTGAAGCCTGAATTAAAAAAAGTGGAGGGTTATTTGATGTCACCATGGGAGCCTTTGATGACGCAGAAGTTTGTGAGTTAGTTGGAATATTTATCTTGTTTCAATTATCACAATCTTACAATAAAGATGAACTCGGATTGTATAGAGATGATGGTCTAGCAGTGTTTAAGAACCGGAGTGGTCAACAAATGGAAAAAATTAAAAAGCACTTCGTGAAAATTTTTAATAATAATGATCTTCTTATATCCATCAGCTGTAATTTTAAAATTGTTAATTATCTGGACTTAACGTTAAATCTTAATGACAGTTCTTTCCAACCTTACTGCAAGCCTGGTAATTCCATCAGTTATATAAATGCTGCCTCTAACCACCCTCCTAGTATACTAAAAAGCCTTCCTCAAACTATCGAACTAAGATTGTCAACCAATTTTTCTAACGAAAATATTTTTAAACAATCCATTCCTCCTTATCAAGATGCACTATTTAAATCTGCAAATTCGCCTACCATTCAAATAAAAAACAGATTCCATTCAAAAGTCACTGGCGAAACATAATCTGGTACAACCCACATTTCAGTACCAATGTTGCAACAAAAATAGGAGGTCGTTTTTTGAACATGGTAGACCTGCACTTTCCGGTTAGTCACAAACTTTGTAAGTTATTTAATTGAAATACCATTAAAATAAGCTACTCATGTATGCCAAACATCAAGTCCATCATTAATTCGCACAATCACAGGATATTATATAGCCAAGGTAAAGGTGAGGGAAAAAAATGCAACTGTGTCACTAAATCCATCTGTCCCATGAACAATCAGTGCTTGTCGAAGAACATCGTTTATTAAGCGACCGTGTCGTCAAATGAACCTGACTACAAAGAAAAAGTGTATTTTGGCTTATGTGAAACTCCATTTAAATTTCGGTATGCTAACCATATCTTTTAACATTATTAAATATAAAATCTTTTAACATTATTAAATATAAAAATGATACCGAATTGTCTAAAGAAATTTGGGACATAAAAGACAAAATGCTTACACCCTTAATTAAGTGGAAAATTGTAAAACATTGCAATCCTTATAACACTTCGTCAAAAATTTGCAATCTTTGTTTATACGAAAAGTTCTTTATTTTAACATATAAAGGTGATAACTTGTTAAATAAACGAAATGAGTTGATTTCAAAATGCAGACACAAGAATAAATTCCTCTTATCTTTTTTTGACACCGAGGGTTAGCTAATATTTTGTTTTTTCGTTGCCATCAAGTATGTCCTAGCGACGTTAAGATCCCACTACACAGTATTTTGTAATTTTTAGCGGTTTTTTTTGTTTTTGAATTTGTATTCAATGGCTGATGATTGCCGTATAGGCATGAAACTTAAAGTACCATAGAAAAAGTTGTTTTTTCTTTGTTAATATATATGTATATCGCTCTATTTGAAGTCTTTTTAATATTGAGCACTCTTTTACGACTATGAGTTTTGTTTTATTATTATAATACAAAACAGCCTTAAATATCAATACATACATACATACATATATATATATATATATATATATATATATATATATATATATATATATATATATATATATATATATATATATATATATATATATATATATATATATATATATATATTGATTTAGTTTTGTCAAGGCTGAATTAGTGGTTTTGTATTGTAGCAGCTATAAATTAACTTTGCAAGTTGTTGTTGTTTTCTTATGTTGGTATAGGTATTAATGGTTCTTCTACAATAACTGAATGCAAATAATTTTTTATTGTTGATCTTGTAATTTTTTAATCTGTGGCAATTTTGTCATCGCTAATTTCAAGCATACTAATGAGATTATGTACTTTAAGTTTTTTACGCCTGAGCATAGAAGTTTTTCTTTGAAACTGCTTACTAATTCTTGTTTGAAATGAAGGACAGCTGTGTTGAACATTTTAGTCACTTTTTTACATGCAGCCTGGTGTTCATTACGTATTTTTGCGTGCGAATCTCTACATGCAGTAACGTATTTTGTCCAAACAGTACGTTTTGCTTTTACTGCTTTCAATACTTCTTGTGTGACCCAAGGATCTTGCTAAGTTTTAAATGAAGTCATAGTTGATGGAATGTGAAGTTTTACAGAATTGTTTTAAATGTTAATATAACAACTGTACAGATTGTTTACAGAGAGATTGGTTTGTATTACTTTAGAAGTTATGTGTGCTAAAATTTGTATTCAAGTGATCAAAGCCATGAAAAAAAAGAAAAAAAGAAATAATAAAAAAAAGTTTTATATTTCAAAAAATCTAAATTTATCAACAGTTTTAAATTTCATACGAATAATTGTCATTTATAAGATGAGTACACCCCAATTTACAAGTGTGTACACTGTACTCACTTGAGATCATATATATAAAATATTAATATAGATATCAATAGTTACCAAATCTTGCAAAATACTTATCCTGTTACGCTAATATACAGTAGTGGCCGAAAAATTAAGGCAGGCTGCGTTTTTTAAACTTTTTTTACTTATTGTTTATTTATTACCTTGGATACAAATAATTTTTTTATTATATTTTGAATTTTGAAGATATTTTGATTTATTTAACACCGTCAGGTTGCCATAGTTGTGATATTATGGGTAAAAAGCATGATATTAATAACTTTTTTAAAGGTAAAATAAATGCACTATTTTCGGAGGGCTATTCTCTAAGTAGTATAGCAAAACAACGGGACTTAGTATTAGTTTGAGAACAATTAGAAGAAGGTTGTGTTATGACTTTGGTCTAGTTGCAAGAAGACCAGCTAAAAAACCTCTATTAACTCCATCTCAATTACAAGCTAGGATTAAATTTTGTAAGAGTTGAAAAAACAAGACACCGGAATGGTGGGAACCCGTAATGTTTACAGACGAAAGTACGTTTCAACAAATTAGAAGCACGGGCTATAATTATGTTAGAAGATTTGTGGGAGAATGCCTGAATCCAAAGTATACCTTAAAAACAGTAAAACATCCTCCTTCAGTCATGTTATAGGGAGCAATCATAGCGCAAGGTCGATGTGGGTTGCACATCTTTAAAAAAGGTGAAAAAGTCAATGCACAAAAGTATCTAAGTTTGTCGAAAGACAAATTAAAACTGCACATAGAAATTACTAAAACAGCATTTTCCAGCAAGATTCAGTGACTTGTCATACAGCTAAAACAGTTAAGAAGTGGTTTACTGATAATAAAATTAATTATTATCTAATTGGCCCTCAAGTTCACCCGATCTTAATGTTATTGAGAACTGCTGGAATATAATGAAGCAGAAAGTTGCAGCACATCAGCCAAAATCTGAAGAACATCTTCAAAAAGTTCTTAAAGAAGTGTGGACTAATGAAATCACTCGAGAATTTTGTAAAACATTAGTATATTGTATGGTAAGAAGAATACATCCAACAAAGTATTGAACTATAACATTCAAGTCATTTAAATTTTTGCTATAATTTGGTGCTATAACTATTATTTTATTGAATATTAACAATTTTTGATAATTTTTATCTATTTTTTTTTCATTTATTTTACATTTTATATTGTGTTTATTCAATAAAGAATTTACACTGCAAAATTTGAGTTATTTTTTATGACGTGCCTTAATTTTTTGGCCACTACTGTATATACCTAATATGTATTACATAATTCTATAAATTACCTAACCCTTTGCAAATATGTACTGCATTATCGCATTTATTGTTTATAACTACTGTTTGAGAATTTGTTAAATACCACTATAGTCCTTAAAAAAAATATTAAAATCTTCTTTTATTTTTGTATTCAAGTGATCGGAGCCAATAAAAACTTTATCAAAAATACGGGAGTTTTTATTATTTTTTTTATTATTATTATTCAAAGGTACAAAAGTGATTGCAGTTTTTTTTGTTTTTTTTATTTTTTTATTTCGCTGTTCATATAAAAATAAAATAATAAAATTACAATGAAACTTTTACGTTACACAAAGAATATATATAAAACAGACAGGGGCTGAAAGAAGATACGGATGACTGGTGTCACTTCAATCTTTTCATAGATCCCCTTTACAAAAACATTTAAAGCCCACGTGGTTTTAGTAAATTTACAATAAAATATTTTTTCTGAAAAATACTACGTGAAAAATAAAAACTCATATATGCATCCATACTCATATATATTTATACACATAAGCACACACGTATATGCAAACATACTTACACATATGTCAGAGATAACAGAGATGCAATTTCATTTGTCGTTAAAAAGAGGAAGTGCTTTTCAAATTTATTGTTACTTTTTAATTGATTCCATAATGACGGGTCTTGGCTAATAATTGAGAATTTTGACACTTGCTATTTTACTCTGCTCGAGTGATAGTTATGGTTGGTTTTTTACCAAAGATTTTATTTTTGTGAAAACGCCGATGTAAAAGTATCAAAATATACTTTTCGCGGCAAGTTATTTTTATATTTATACATAAATGTTAATATTTGAAGCGAATTAAGTTTTGATATATTTAACACATTCATGTATTTCATTACAGGGGAAGGATTTTCTAATCGCTTTAAATAACTGCTTTACATGCGTAGTTTTGTAGGCTCTGTAATCTTGTTAAGTTGGTTTTGTGTGTGTTATCCCAAATAATATTAGCGGAGGAGAGATGCAATAAACAAGACTGAAGTAAAGTATTTTGCGTAATTTATAATCAAGAAAGGCCCTAGATTTATATAATTCACTTATGGCAGAAGATATTTTTGCTTCAATAAGACTAATATGTTTTTTCACAATTTAATGATAACTTATTAGCTATAAACTATTGGTTATAGCAATCTAGTACAGTGTTCATTGTTTCCAACAATATTTTTACATCAGAATTTTTGTAGAATAAACTTGTATCGTCTGCATATAATTTACGATATTTTATGAGAAGCTTTATTCATATCATTAATATATATTTAAAATAGTAAAGGGACTAAGATTGATCCCTGTGGAACTCCGCAAACAATATCAAGAGCTCCTGACTCCTTCAGAACAACAAACTATTTTCTATTAAAAAGATAACTTTTAACCCACCCTACTTTTAACGTTAGACCTTTATTGCCGTAATGCTTTAACTTTGAAAGTAAAATTCCGTGATCAACAATATCAAATGCCTTAGAAAGATCGATAATTTGATCTATGATTTTTGTATAAAAGTGTATTTAATGTCATGTAATCATAAATTCTATTAAAAATTACCCTTTCAAATATTTTTGAAAAGATAGGGAGTAGTGATATAGGACGGTAGTTGTAAGCAGAAGAGCAATTGCTCATTTTTATTCACCCGGATAATGTTAGATGCAAGAGAGGCGCCTATATTAACAAAATATTTGTTAAATGCTTGACATATTTTTTCACTTGTTATATCTTTGTGGTTAATAATTACTTTTTTGTTAAGCAAGAGATTTTCTTTTTCTCTCTTCCAGTTACTTCATTTATAATAGACCAAGTTTTCTTGATATCAAACTTATTTTTATCCAGCTGGTTAGAATAGTACTTTATTTTAGCTTGTTTTAAGTTATTTTGATAAAACTTCATATATGATTTGTACGCATTTTTTCGTCATTTTCCTTTTTAGATTTTAGAAATTTTATTTAAAGCTTTTGTTTTCTTTTTGATGATTTTATCAAATTGTTTGTCATCCATTGATTTTTAAGTTGTTTGCTTTTTGTTTCAGTGGTTAATTTTGGACAGACATTGTCATAAACATTTTGAAAAGTATTCGAAAAATTATCAAACACGCTATTGGGGTCTGCAGAGAAATAGACATCTTCTCTTCGTACAGCTTCTTTTTAAGTTTATCTAGGCTTTTAAAAAAAAGATTTCTTTTAATAAGAAATTTTATTTTTTTGCCGTCGTTAGATGAAACTCCGTGCGCAATATGAAAATGATCAGAGAAATCGGTAATAAAAATACCTGATTCAAAATGAGATCTAAAAAATTCTTAGTTAAAATATTATCAATTGCGGACGAAGTTTTTGTAATACGCGTAGGCTTAAAAATGGTAGATATAATGTTAAGTTCAAGTAACAAATTAACAAAAGTTTTTTGTATTTACAAACTTTTCATAACACATTGCATCCAAGTTTAAATCACCAGCGAAAAAATATGTTTATTCTGAATACTCATTTGTGGTATAATGGTTCTAAGGCTAATATGAAAGTTAATTTGCTTACTGCATGGCGGTCGATAAAGCGAGGAGATTAAAAAATTTACCAGTTTTATTTAGAATTTCAATACACAAAGTTTCAATATGTTTGTTTGCTTTACAAAAAGTCTTTTTTGCTTTAAATACAAACTTGTCAAGAATACAGATTCTTGCTTCCAACACGTGGGTGACTTATGATTTAATAAAATGATTAATTGTGCAAAGAATTTTTTGACAAAGGCAGTTTAGCATCTTCCCAAGTTTCTGAGATACATAAAACATCAAAAAAATAGTTTCGAGAGTAATAAAAATGTTTAAAAGCTTAAAGTTTTTATTCATTGATCTTATGTTTATACTTAAGATACTAAAATCATTATTTTTTTCTCTATTAAATTCGTCAGGTTTATAGTGTGAGTAGTCAAGACAGCCTATATTTATTTCAGTTAAAAAACTATGTTCATTTTTGTTAGTTCTCAAAAAGTTTAATATTGGAGACTCTAAGTTTTCGATATTAATTGCTATATTATTCTTGCCAGTTGAACTCATTTTCTATTAGATCGTTTAATAACTTTTAATCAATAAGTAAAATAAAAAATAAAAACAATAAAAATAAATTTGTTTTTATTTATCTTTGTTTGTCGTCGCATTACTTATACTAGGCATTTCTCTTACGACCACGCGGTTGTGTACTACCTCCGCATATTTTCCTTGACTTCGATGCATTTTTGCTTGAGCAAATAATTCTTTACGGATTCTCATAGTTTCTTCACTAAAGTCTTCACTAATGAAAATATTTTTTCTCTTAAGATTTTATGCCCTAGCCAGAGCTTTTTTTTTTCCTGCCAGATTAACAATTTGCAAATAACTGTCCTCGGCTTGTTTTCAAATTTTCCAACACTATGGGCTCTGTCTATGATTATTGGTTCATTTATTTGAAAGTCCTCTTTAATAAGCGCTTTTAGATTTTTTTAAAATACCATCGTATGTCTCATTGGGTCCCTCTTGGACCAAATGAGACATACTTGGGTCCCTCTTGGACCGAAACAATTCGCATATTGTTTGGTCCAATTTTTTATAAGTCGACTCTTTTTTTCCAACTTTTTCCAAATTGTTTCGGTCCAATTTCTTCCAAGTCGACTGCTTTTCTTTTATTCTCTGTCAATTTGGTGCCTAGTTGTTTGTCGAGGTAAATGGGCAAATAATAGACACTTTTCAACATCAATTTTTATTTTCTATTTAGTTTAAAATATCATGAAAAAAATTAATTTTTGTTCATTCTAAGCATACATGGGCAAGGAATCCAAATTTTCTGGTAGAGCTTGTTTCCAGGCTCCAATCAACGTACCTTTCTGTAAAGCATTATTGTTTGACGCCAGTGTCAACATTAAAAAATTTTCAAACTGCACCATCTTTTAAAGTTTCCTGTCTTGAACAACAAAATCCAGGAACTGCCTGTTAAACCACTCCCCCCCCCCCCTTTTTTTTTTATTTTTATATATTGTAAGATATCAACAGAATATTTTCAAAATTTATATTATAACTGTACGAGGTGGTTTCAAAAATGTAATCAGTTTCTGCTGTATTTTTTGTTCGTACGAAATATTTCCACTAGAATGTGCACCATATTGTCTAATAAAACTAATATGCCACGAAGCTCGATTTTCTACGCAACGCAAAAAATTAAAGTTACCACACGTCTTTAAGATATTAAATTTTGCGTAATATTTAGAATTTTAAATTTTTTATTTGACTTCAAAAATGTTATCGTTTCGCATCTAACTAAAGCAAAAAGGTGCCTTTCAAGAAATTGCCATCAGTCGGTTATTAGTTTAAACAAGTAAGATATTGCCGTAAAATATCTGGTTTAAAAAAAACAAGATAAACGAATAGATTGTTTAAAGGGAAAACGCCAAAGATCTTATTGCGGATTACAAGCAATCTTTTAAAACTTCTTTAAAATGTAATATGCCTTTCTATATTTTATACCTTATATAACTTAAAATAATACAATTGCGATATATTCTGGAATTCTAACTTTGGCCTTAATTTCCAGACCTGTGAAATCACAATTTCTTGAATGCTACTTTTAATTGAGGTCTTAGCTCGGTGCTTAATTTAATTATTCCAAAGACAGTTAAACTATAGAATACTCCTCAAAGACAGTTAAACCATGGAATATTCCTCAAAGAAATGGATGTAAATGTAAGCTACGACTATGAGCATATATTTCTTTTGTTTACTTTTATTAAGCGGAGAACATTGAATGAAAAAAACTTTTTTCAGGAAATTTATAGGTTTAAACATATTTTAAACCTATAAATTTCCTGAAAATAGAGTTCTAGCTCATTTGATCTATAATTATGTCCAAATTTAGGACGTTTTTAAATTCTATTCTAGACAATTTGAAGCAAATCGACTTGGCAAAATCTCAAAGAGTTCAAAAAATGACTTTGTAATAATAAAAAAAAAGTCTTAAGTTCAAATTTTAGATTTGAGTTTACTAATTCGCTTTAACTACGTTGAGATTTCTGCAAGCTCGATTTTCCAAGCCACCTTTAAAAACTAAATGCGACGTTTCATGACTAATAAAATGTTTGAATAGTGATAAAAAAACAATTATACTAAAGTTAGACTTTTATAATAATGGCGTGACATTTACATTTTTTATTTGTCATCTGAAACGCTATCTTATCGCATCTCACTGAAGTTAAAAATAAGCAATTGCTTGAAAAGCACCTTAACTTCAGTAAGACGCGTCACAATAGCATTTTAGACAACTAAATTTTTGTTTTGAGTTTAACTTATTTATTAAAATAATATATGTATAATATATATATAAAAATACAATGGATTTATGCTATTTTGGTCTCAACTCTGCTGGTGCGTTTTTTCACAATTTTTTGAATTTGGAGACCTTCTCTAGATGTAGGTGCGTAATAACAAACAACTGCGTTAAAAGTCTATTTATAGCAGTATGGGAGGTAGATCATGAGCCCGGGAGCATCCGAATCAATAAGAATAGTGTTAATTCATTCATTTTCCGTTTTAAAAATGAGGGTAAGCAAGTTGGTCGGGTCAACCCTACCGTCAGCCTTACACTGTGGAATGACTATATTGCTATCAAAGCTCTCTGCTCACTCGACCAGGTGATATTCGAATCATTTACATTTCAACTGCAAGTGATATTCGAATCATCTGCAGATCAAGCTGCATTCTAACTACTCCTGTAACTCAGCATTTATTGTAGTCGCAGCTTTACCGACAACAGGAGAACCCAGAATTGGACTTTGACATAGTTGCAAAAGACTATTTCACTCAGACTTTGCGTAAATTTCAACGACTCGGGGGCATACACAAGCTTCGTCGCTGAAATAAAACATATACCAGCGTTCTAGCGTTAGGAAAGGTTCGACAATGCATAGGCACATTTTAATAAAAAAACTTTATTATTAAAACTTTATTTTCGGTTGATAATTATAATAGTTTTAACATAAACAAAACTAATTTAAAACAACACATTTAACTTTATGTATGTATGTATGTATGTATGTATGTATGTATGTATGTATGTATGTATGTATGTATGTATGTATGTATGTATGTATGTATGTATGTATGTATGTATGTATGTATGTATGTATGTATGTATGTATGTATGTATGTATGTATGTATGTATGTATGTATGTATGTATGTATGAATGCATGCATGTATGTATGTATGTATGTATGTATGTATGTATGTATGTATGTATGTATGTATGTATGTATGTATGTATGTATGTATGTATGTATGTATGTATGTATGTATGTATGTATGTATGTATGTATGTATGTATGTATGTATGTATGTATGTATGTATGTATGTATGTATGTATGTATGTATGTATGTATGTATGTATGTATGTATGTATGTATGTATGTATGTATGTATGTATGTATGTATGTATGTATGTATGTATGTATGTATGTATGTATGTATGTATGTATGTATGTATGTATGTATGTATGTATGTATGTATGTATGTATGTATGTATGTATGTATGTATGTATGTATGTATGTATGTATGTATGTATGTATGTATGTATGTATGTATGTATGTATGTATGTATGTATGTATGTATGTATGTATGTATGTATGTATGTATGTATGTATGTATGTATGTATGTATGTATGTATGTATGTATGTATGTATGAGAAAAGCTATAGTACAATCTTGTCATACGTAGTCTTTTTTCCTTTAAGCGAGGCCATTATCTTGGAATCTCAATCTCCAATAACTCTGCGCACGTCTCTAATAACTTCCACTTAATGATTTTTGTCCATGATAACCATTATTTTCTTATAAAATAAATGTCCGTCTTTCACTTTAAAGCGTTTTGTTGTTCTTCGTAAAACTTGATTTAAATTCATAATCCCGTGTAGATATAGTAGAACAGGATGTTTTATTTCGAAATTATTCTTCTATATTATGAAAATCAAAATGCATTTTTTTCTTCTCCGAGAAGCAAAAATTAAAACATACTAATTATTGTATGATTTTATATTTGAAAGTTTCAGCCCTTTTATTATTGTATGATTTTATATTTGAAAGTTTCAGCCCTTTTGTTATTGAATGATTTTATATTTGAAATTTTCTTTTGTCTACTATTGCCAAAATAAAAGCAAATTTAAAATGTTTAATGACTGAAGACAACACAATGATATTAAGCCAAGATAGCGAGCCCATCTTTGCTTAATATAGAAGTGCGTAATATAAAAATGACTATGATAAAATCTTTATAGTAGCTGGAATAAAATTAAAAAAAAAAAATACTATTCTGTATGTATCAAAGGAATATTTATTTTTAATCAAATAACCAATATTCATTACCTTGCTTCAATAATTGATTTTAACTTGTCAATTTCAACCATTGATAGTTTTGAATCTCTTTCTTAAATCTCACAATTACTAATACTTTTAAATCTATTGAAACTCAAAAAACAATATACTTTTCTTAATATTCCGTGCTTACTAGGCTTTAACGAGCCGGAAATTTAAACATCAAATAGAATCTTGAATATATTTACTTTTGAATTCGCAAATCGAATCGAATCTCGAATCTTATACAACTAAGTTTTTTTTCCTATATTAACTGTTTATAAGAACATATAAAAAAAACAGTAATATTTTTCCATATATATTCTAGTATTCTTGTGAGCAAAATTTGTTTTTGGTACAATTTGACTTTTTGTTAAAACTTGAAACACTTAAAAGCCCGAATAACGAAAATTTATCGTATAGAACGTTTTTAAATTGTTCCATCGTTACAAAATGATATTTGCGTTTAATGAGAATAAAGTTTAATAAACGAAGTCAATAGTAATCAATGTTCTGTAGAGGTAGGGTATTATTTGACTTATTGTTTAAGAAAAATAGTTTGCAAATACTATATTGTTTCTTAATATTCCTATAATATTCCTTACCAATGATGTATATATGGCTAGAGCAGGCTTCAAACCACATATATTATATTTCTAATCTATATATAAAGGTTGTATATTTAGTAAATACTTGGTAATGAACTTAAATAAAGTTTGGTAAAAGATTTTCAAAAAGTTTATTAAGACATTTTGGTAAAAGTTTGATAAATACCTAGTGACAAGTTTCGATTAAGGTTTGTAATGCGTTTGGCCAATAGTGTTCAATACTCTCAGTCCTTAAAATTTGTTATAAACTGAAAAAAAAATTATTCAATAACAAAAATTGCGGCAATATACAAAAATACAAAAACATTTTTATTTAAATTCTTATTAACAACCAGATTTTTTTAAATACACTTGACTTAAATTATTTTAAGTATTTTAATGTTTACAAGTTTTCAATAGTTATTTACAAGTTTTTTTCCAATTAAACGTTTTAAACTGCCACTATTTGATCTATTGCGAGAATTTTAGGATAAAGCTTGTTTTTTTAAATTGGTTTTACCGTTGTTGTTGACCACTTTCAACGCTGGTACTGCTGAATATTAAATTTATTTTAGAAACGTACAACTTTAAAATTTTTCTATTTCTAAAAGTGTAAATAATTGCGTTAATCCATGAGCTTGATTTCCTAAGTACAAGGGTCCACAATAGTATTTTAAGAGCTGGAGGAATAAGAGAAGCATCATTTTTTGAAAAAATAAAAGACATGTAATACTGAACAGCTATGCAAGGGCAAAAAAATAACGCGTGGGCGAGAGAGGTTATAACTACAGTTTTTGTGACGTGGTTTTCAACTGCAGCGTTTCTCTGAAGTTCCAGCGAACTATTTCTTAGTTTTTTTTTTACTCCAAGTAGCATTAAAACATTTGCAATAACAATCAATATCAGCAAAGTAAGTGTAAAACTACCAGTTCCTATGTATAGTAAACACTGTAGATGTAAGTTTGAAGAAGCGTAAATGAATCCGTAACATACGCCAGCAAAAAATGAAGCAAAAGCAACAAATACAAAGTACCGAATTGAATATGAATCTTTTATAAAAATTCCGCAGATTTTATTGTTGTACAGAACTGTAAAAAATCTTTCCCACGATATCATTACAAAAATAGAGCAGGTCACACCTAGAAACCAAACTCGAAAAAATAATATTATCGAGATCTCTAAGCAACCAAAGTACTGAACACGTTTAAGCAATACAATTTGTGATGTTGAAACTACCAAAGTATTTATTATATCAGTAACGGATAGTAACATGACAAATTTTTCATTCCGAGTATACTTCTTTTTTCTTGTTGTGTTGTATAATCCAAAAATTAATGCAATGTTAGATATTAATGTCAAAATAACATTAACTTCATGACTAGCAATTAAAAATGAATTGTTAGGGTATTTTGCTGAATCTCTGTATTGCAGTTGACAAACCAAATCTTTGTTAAAAACCATTTTTATTCTGTATTAAAAAAAAAAAGATGGTATAAAATATTATTAAAAAAATTGAATTTAGACAATTTAACGCTCGCCATTGTTACTTTCTTCACTTTGAAACGCTTCTCAACAAGATATAACCATTAAAACCCTTTAATATACTTTAAAATGAATATTTTTGTTTATTATGCTTTGATACATAACTTTTAGCTAATTTTTGTATCCTCAAAATTTTATCTCTAATACTTTATACATTTATTTCAATTTGCTCACATATTTCAACATTTTACACACAACTTATATTTTATAATTAATATTTTATATATTTGATTTATTTTATCTCTAATATTTTACACATTCCCTATATTTTATCTCTAAAATAGTACATACTACTATAATTTATTTTTTATATTTTACTCATTTTTAATTTTTTTTTTTAAGAAGCAATTGTGTGTTCTGTGTGACAATAAAGATAAAAAAAAAGAAAAAAATATTTTAACATTTTATTCAGCTCATTTGACACTAATTTGATTATTTTGGCTATTAAAAAATTATGATTTAAATCTAAAAATTTAAATATATTCTTATAAATGTTATACTTCATCCAAAGCTTTTGATAGGATGCTTATCATTCTATCAAAAACGTAAGCTTTGGATGAAATATAACATTTATAAGAATATATGTAAATTTTTAATTACAAATGAATAGTGAGACAAAATATATAAGATTTCATAAATTTTATAAGTTCAAATTTTTCTTATGTTTAAAGTTTAAATTTTAAAAAAGTTTATTAAGTTTTAACACGGTTTTTTTAACCAAAACTTTAAACCATTTTTTTTGTTAAAATTTTTCCACTTTCCTTTTAATTGCTTCATTTCTATTGCATCATGTTTTTAATTGTACTTTTTTAATATTTAGTTGAAAAAATTGAAATTATTAAGAAATTAAATGATATTAAGAACACGTAATATGTAATTTTGAAGCATCACTTGTAAAATTTATATGTTATGCTTTACAACAAATTATCTTAAAATTTAAAAATGTCAACATTTAAACTTTATTAACAGTCAATTGGTTGCCAACAGCAACTTATTCGATTAAAAGTTAAACCACGAGGCAGTAGCAGCAAAGATGTAAAAGCCATTTTGCTGCTACTGAGGATTATCCTCATGGGAAAAAAAAGAGTTTAGTAAAATGTTCTTCATGAGGACCATACTTCCCAATGAAGTAAAATCTTGCAAGTATTATCTTTTAGCTGTTACCGTATCTAAATGTTTTTGAAATCAAATACGTGCTTACAATAGTACATTTTTCAGCGCGATAGAACCTTGTTTAATATTTTGATATTGTTATTATTACTATTACTATTATTACTATCGTTGTTATTATTGCTATTATCTATATATTAATACGGTAATGAATAGTGCGCATAGTTACGCCTAATGTTTCGCCTATTGTTCGTATTGTTATTTACGGTTCTGTATTCTGTAAAATACACTATTTCTTAGTTTTTAAGAAGTTTCTAGACTTTTTAATGCACGGTTATATATTCCATGCGGTCTTTCGCAAGCAAGCAAGCAAGCGAGCAAATTAAAGCTGATATATTATTATTTTCAATAAGAATTGATGTTGTTCATTGTTTAAAATAGAAAATTCAAATAATCGTTTGTTTGTTGTTGGTTGTTTTTATTTTTCTAATTTTTATAGCCTGTTTTCATTTTTTAGAAGAAGTTTATAACTAAAATTTCTGTTTAAGTAAACTGTTTCAGTTTTGTCGTTAGTCTTTTTAGAACATTTTAAGCAAGTATTGTTTTATTTTCTGGAGCAATTAAGAGGAGCTGATGGCTTTTTTAGTAAGTTCAATTCATTTTCTTATTTATAGATTAAGATTATTTTTTGTAGAAAGAATAATGAGTATAAAATTTTATTTATGTGTTTAATATGAAAGTTAAATAGAATAAGATTGTTGTTTGTGTTCGTGTAAGTTTATATACATAAGTTTGCGTTTATTTCAATCTATTTTATATTGCTCTATATCTATATGTATATTTTATATTCTTAGGAAAAATAATAAGGAATAGAAAAATAAAAAAAAAATCTTCTGGAATTTGTCAAAAGAATGTTGTGTAATGCTTCATTTTAAGGTATCTGAATATGTATTTATTTGAAATTTATAATTTTGTTCTTTAATGGTTTCATCATTACAATGTTGTAAATTGTAGTCTGCATTCTTTGTTACATTAAAAATATTAAATGCTAATAAATGTCGTTTTATAGCTGTTAAAGGTTTGCTTATATGTTTATCTTATGCTCAAAGTTAAAAAGTTTTTGATAAATATGTGTATGAGATGATATATGTAGTTTGATAAATACGTGTATGTAGTGATATATATAGTTGTTTTATAAATGTGTTTATATAAATGTGTTTTTATAATAGTATGAAATGTATTTTATCCAGGGATGCGAAGTCCCAAAAAGACTCCAGCTTTTTGTATCTACTTTTTCTAAGTCTGTTGTGTCCAGAAGCTCTAAACATGTTTATTGACTTATTATCTGCTATAATAATTTCATAAGATTTGATGACTTAAAACTTATTGTTTATAAGCCAGGAGTCCTTGCCGCCATAATACCTAAGAATTCTGGGCTAACAAAATGATTGTTCCTCTAACCTAATAGTCTTAATTTTTTACCTATTAGTAGTCCATAAACTTATTTATATTTTTAGTGCTCCTGTATACCAAAAACTAGGATAAAGTAATCTTTTTGTGACTTTCAAATCCGGAGTCCTTTTTGGTACTCTGCATCCCTGATTTTATATAATGTGTACATGATTGTTAAATGAGGTGTTTTTATATGTTATATAACATTTAAAAAAATTGTGTTTTATAGTTAGTATAACTATAACACACAATATATTTGAGATATAGATCTAGAGCAAGATTCGTCAACCTTACCAGTCAAGTGGTGTTACTGCTTTAGGTCTAAGTGTAGTCTAGCCAATATAACTATTCTGAAAATACATAACATCTTTAATTATTTTTTGTGTAATGTTGTTACCTTTGACTTATCTTTATGTTAGTGTCTGTTGTTAAAAATGATTAATAGGTAGTTTCATTACTAGAACTCGCTGCTTTTGTTTCTTAATATAAATACATTAATATAATTTCTTCAAGCTGAAACATAAATTAGTGACTTTTATCTGAAATAGCACAGTGAATATTATTATTATTATTAGTGCGCATAGTTATACCTATTGTTCGATATTAGTTACAATTCTGTATTCTGTAAAATACACTATTTCTTAGTTGGATAACCGTTGGATAAACTGGATAACCGACCTTTGTCTTCTGAGGTACAGATATTAAAATTTAAAGTTCTTTTTAGTTTTGGTTTAGTTTATAGTTAATTTTAGTTTAGTTTTAATTAGTTTTAGCTTCAGTTATCTTTTATCTTACTTTAGACAACTTCATGGAAGAAATGAGGGGAATAGGTAAAAAAAATTATTGTTAAATATTTATATGTAAATATAATTCTATCAATTATTCTGAGGTATATTTTTTGTCTTTAGTGTCTGGTAGAAGCATAACTGGTAGGGCTGTGTTTTAAATTTTATATATTTTTTTACGGAGAATTATGTGCAATAGGTGAAAGAATTATTTAATATAAATATGGCATTTTTAAACTTATATTTATAACTTTTTTGTTGCCGTTTTTTCTTTGATGACTTTTTTTTATTTTTTTTAATTTTGTAACTTTTTTTTTAATTTGTAATTTTTTATTTTTTATAATATACTATTGTTTGTATTTGGTTTGTTTTTGTCTTTTTTAATTGAAATTTTATTTGTTTTTCACCAATTAAACTTAAATATAGTTAAATTGATTAAAATTTTTCTAAAAAAATTATTATTTATGAAACAAGCATTTTTTTCTGCTTTTTTTGAGTCCAATGTTGATATGGTTTAGAAAAAAAAAATTCAAAAATATTAGGACCTGTCAAGAATTTAAATTCCAAAGAGAGGACCCTCAAGATCTCATAAAAATCAAAAAATATTTTTTTACTTTTATTTTATAATTAATAGACATTGATTCGTGTCTCAGTAATATTGGTTTTTAAACTTTTTTTTTTTTTGCTATGAAAATCGCTCCACCCTAATACACATGTTTGATTGTAAATCGACTTTTTTTTGTTTGAAACGTATTTGTACTCAATTGCTTAGTTATTTATAATAAATTTATTTAGATGTGTGCATTTATCGTTTTAAAGACAATTTCCTTTTTTAAAGAAACATGTATCAAGGGGATACCAAAAAATTAATAACTCATAAATAAATTACTTCACTTAATATTAGTCTTATTAATTAAAGTTCATGTTATAAAAAATATAACAAGAATTTAGCTTTATTCTTTCGTCAATTTAAGGCATGATGAAGTGTTATTATTTTGTGTCAGTAATTAAAAACGTATTGTGTTGAACTTAGTAATGTCTAGGAAAATGGTTCGGCCATACACTGATATGACCTATGTCAGTTGTAAATTACTCAAATAACGTTAAATAATTGGTAAATTAATTTATTTTAATTTTACAGATAGTTTAATTTTTTAATTTGAAGGAGTTTTTCTTACAGGGTATTAGTTAAGGTATCGCAACTTTAAATTGTGGAAAACAGCCACTATAAATTAACAGACCGACCGTAACCCGTATTACGGGTTGCTTTCTGCTAGTTAATATTAATACTATAAGTATCTAAGATAATCGAAGTTTACACTAGTAGAAAGTATTGACAATATGTAAAAAAACTTTTACAAATTATCTGTTTTTACAAAATAGTCGTAATAATTAACTAAACGATAAACAACTCTTGTAATTAGGGTGATTATAAAGTTGAAAAATTTTTTTTTGCCAATTTAATCATATGCCAAATTTAGTTTCAAAGAAAAACACTGCAAAATAAGATAAAAAGAGGCTCAAAAAAAAAAAAAAAATTACGCTTTCTTTTGGCTTATTCAGATTTAAATGGAAAAAACGAATTTAAAAAAAAAACGACATTTTTTCAGCTATTTTATGACAAGCTGAAACTTAATATACTGATAGATAAAGCCTAATTAAAAATCTAAAAATAATAATTTTTTTTTGAATGGCAGCTATTTTAGTTTTAAAAGATATTATCAATACGAAAACCAAATGTCAATTAGAAAAAAGTTTAAGATTCTTGCAAGAAACAACCTTAATCAATGTAACCCTTCCCGATACATCTCCTTTTCCTGATAGCCATTTTTTTCAGACCCAAGAAAATAATTATTTAAAATCTAGTTCTCAGGTAAACTTTTGTACATAAAAAAATGGTTGCTATGCGCATCACCACGCAATGTTCTTTTACTCTCATCGTCAAAAATAATTTTTAAATTTTTTTGTTATTAAGCTCAAATCATGTTATATATGGTTGAAAAGCCAATTAAATTTTACACAAAGTTGGCGAAAAAAATAAAAATTATGATTAAAAATAACTATTTTTACAAAAATTACTGTACTTTTACCTTATAACCACATTAAAAATAATTTTCAATTAATAATTGAAATTGTAATATTTATAAATAAAAAATCTCCTAAAAACCATTTCCAACCGTACAACAAAGTGTATATTATTTCTTTGTTGTGTACTTTAAGGTGGTCCAATACCACATATATGATACATATAGATTAAAATTTTTCAAATTTTTAATTTTCACATAATTCTATGCAAAACTTGTTCGACTAACGAATTTTTATAGCTTTAACTAAATTTATAAGTTGGTCTACTTTTATTTCTAAATGAAGTGTTGTACGTTTTCATGGTTACGACCCTAGAAACCGCTTTTCAAATTAAAAATAAACCTATTATTTCTTCCACAGAATGCTAAGTTGTATGTCTGAAAATGATGAACAGACGAACAAAAATGGCTTCAAGTCTGTCAGTATCTCCATGACTGGAGATACTAACAGTTTTGTGTGATTATGTTTGTCATTGTCTTGTATTTCATAGGTTTTATTAGTACTTAATTCACAATTGATTTAAGTCAAGACTTAATTTTCTGTATATTTTCAAAAGAATTAGCAAAATAAATTGTTTGTGACGCTAAAAAAAAGCAGAGTTAAAGTTACTTACTCGTCTTGTTCAAAGGTTATTTCTGGTCACCTAGCATAAAATATATTAAAAATTGGTTTTAAACTTTATTTACCAACTCAAGAAAACCTAAAACTTATACTCTCATCGTTTACCATGTTTGAGTATGATAGGAGATATAAGAAAGATTGAGTTTGATATAAGATGTAAGAGTCTTTAATATTCAGAAAATTTTAAAATATTTGAGAACAATAAAACATGTGATCATTTAAAAAAAAAAGAATCTAAGCTTGCATAAACAACATCTGATGTTATTTCAAAAAGTTAGAAAGACATTTAAATTGAACGGATTTTTCTCTATCAGCATCCGTTTATCAACATCCAATTATGTCTACCCTTTTACAAAATCTAACGTTGTTGTTTTGTTTTTTAGCGGGTTTTTTTTTTTATGTTTTTTGAAATTTGCTAAAAATAAGTAGATGGATTATACATAAAAATTGATTCCGAATTTCGATTTCAAATAAATTATGAGGTTTGGAATTAAAATTGATTTCAAGATTATGATTGAAACTGAGTTAAAAAATATTTTTTACAAACTTTCCTTTGTGTAATTTGTGTACACTCTTGGTGTAAAAAATTGTTGTCTCAACAACAATGAATATAAATCTTAGCAATAACAATTGTATATTTTTGTGAAACATTACAAAATAAAGCAGCTAATAATAGCTTTTTTGTTTTTATTAGTCAATAAGTATGTAAATAGAACAATCGTCTGAAATGTTGTTGTAAACATATGTCACTTAAAAAGAAACGCCGGCAAAATAGCACACTAACAAAACAATTCTATACCTATAAATAAAAAGTTATATATCATATAATTACTTGTATTAATAATCATAAAAGTGTGAAATAAAACTAATAATATTTATTTATAAGACCTTTTTAGGATGTCAAATAAAAACGGTAACAAATTTCAAACTAACTTTCCGATATTGTAAAACTTTGAGGTTGTGAAATTATCGCAATGCTTTATACCTCAAAAGGCAAAGGAGTTTTTTTTATTGTATATTTTTATATTTACCGCAATTTTTAAATTAATACAAAGAAAGAATGAATTTATTTGAAACAGTATTTTTAATTTCAAATAGCCGCATTATCCAAACAATGTAGAAGTGTGAACTTTTTATGCAACTTTTTTATCCTGTAGTTCAACGCAAACATATGCAATTAAAGTAGTTGTTAGCAGTGCCTAACTGATACAGTAATGTAGGTGGGACCCATACACTCTCTTTACCCGACTACAACTTAAAATATGTATATGTCAGTCAGAGCATTTGTTTATTTAGTATCTGAGTAATACTCGACGAGTTACTTAAACATTTTTATAAATATTACAGAATACCCAAACGCCAATTTGGAATACTTGTATCATTTTTAATTCCCATCAATCGTAGTTTTGTCTTATACTAAAAAGTTATGTTGTTGTTATTGTAGTTTTGTTATTGTTTTAGTTGTACCAAATTTAATATGAGTTTTGTTACTTGTTATACATTACTGTTATATAATTTTTAAAATGCTCGACAAAAGTATATATAGTAACGATTTTAAAAAAATATACTGAGAAAAAATACACTGCTGAAAAAACCCTTTTCAAAGTGCAGCTAAAAATCACAGAGAAGCAAGAATCGAATCTATTAAAACTTCAAAAATCACAGAGAATCAAGAATCGAACCGAATTAAAATTTATTAAACTTTATAGCTATTAAGATTGTTATTTAAACACCACAAAAAATAAAATTTATGATTATTCTTAGTAGAATATTTGAAAAATGAATTTTGGTTTTTTAAATGGAAAAGTTAAATATAAATTAGCTAAATTGATTTATTATTTGTTTTTGATTCAAGTTTAACTAAAATTGGTTTTAATTAGGCGTTTTAAATTTTTTTTTGTTAACTAATTTTTAAATTATCATATAGTTCCAAACACATCGTATGTCAATCACAAAAACCGTTGTGTAATAACGTATAAAATGTTTATTGTAAATAAGTGCAAAAATCACTGATAAAATCTTGGGATATGCTCAGTTTTGCCGACCTTACAATTGACCACACAATCTAATCTTCTATGGGAATATAAAGAATTTTTTTTCTCAACTTAATACAACAACAGTCTTTTAAAATCAATTTTTTTAACTATTAAAACTCGGTGTCTTTCATATATCGCTTTGGAAAGCATGTCGCTGTTGTTAATTGATTTATCTGCTACTCATAATTAAAATCAAGCTTGCGTTGTTTTCCAGCCTTATTTTTTGCTGTCAGCATCTTTAAATCTTCTGAATGTTTCATATTTATTGAGACACCCTTCCCTCGCATCTTGGAACGTCTACATTTTTTTGTTTTTTTATGTTATAGTGTTGGATACCAAACATCTCCTGCAAAGCTGTGACAAGCGATTGAGCCGATTAAAATTGTTTTTCAACTTCATTTTGAATTTCATTTTGAATAGCCGGAGTTAAATTGAAGGTTGGTTGCAGGCGAGTTGAATGATGAGTTAAATTTGGAGCTTGTGCTGTACGACGTATGCTGATGCTAGATATTGTTGGTGTAGATTCAGAAGGCTGATATGATGTAGCTAGTAGTGCTGGTGGTGGTAATAATGGCAATGGTAATGGTAGGTTCTGATGGTTGAAATGTTTGAAACTTATTTGTAATTTGTAATTTAGATTGATTAATTTCATTGATGTTGTGTGGAAACAAACCAGTATTTTAAATCCAGTGACTGATTGTGTGCGTGTAAAAACTTTACCAGAGTTAGTATTCTTTAATTTACTAAAATATTCTTTGGACAAATTGCTGAACTTTGCCTCTGCATTAAACGCTTGAAATAAACAGTGACATCTAGTGGCTGCAGAATATGTAACGAATGAACTAGTACGCAAAGTAACAAGATATTTTTTTGATGCCAATAAGTACAAACCGATTGGTAGCATATGTCAAGTGTCCATCTACGATTAAAATATGAGTAGCTATAATTGAATAACCAAGGTTCAATTTATTTAAATAAACAATTAATTAAGTATACCAGTTTTCAACAAATCGACTATTAACCAAGACTTTTTTTAATGGCGAAACTTACACGCCAAAGAGCTACTGTACAAACTACTTATCTTCCGTCCATCGGAACAAAGATTTTAGGTATAAGGAATTGTGTGGACCACCTAAGCCCCAATTTTCGTCCAGACATTTTTCTTATTTAAAAATAATGAATGACGCACGTTTATAACCAGTAGCATTAATGCTATCCAACTGTATAACTGATTTTTTATCCAACTTTTATCCAAATTTTATATCCAACTTTTATATCCAAATTTTATATCCAGCTGTATAACTGATTTTTTTAATTGTTGCCAATTTCAATAGTCGTTTAGCACCACGTCCACAAACTATGTGTTGCTTTCTTTGATCACCAGATTAGCCAATTTTATCAAAATTTCACAAATGAATTATAGTGATTATCTGCTATAGTTAATATCTGCTTCGTTAAATTTTCTCTGCAGCGTGTTGAAATACTTCGCTACTATTTCTTGCGTGCAAGAAGCGCCTCTGAGTAATGAAATATTGCCAACGGCTCTGATGCTTAACTTATGACTCCTCAGGTTGATGAAAAGCTTGTACCAATCTTTCCCTGGTATATTGTTGGAAAAAAGATCAGACTTTGGTGTTGCAAATACTCGGTAACTAAAGTGATAAGGTCATTGTAAGCTCAACGAAAATCCCCAATCGGATTATTTAGTAAGAGTATCTACTAGAGTTAATTCAAAATGTTGCAGAAATCTTGTATTTGAACCACTGTTAAATGTTTCACCAATGCCGTTGACACACCTTTAAAAAGTTGCTACTGGTATGCTGAATGATTGAGCAACTTTGTTGAGTGAAAGTTCGCCGCTTTTTATTTGTACCACTGCAAGCGCGACTAATTCAGTTGAATTATAGCCTTTACAGATTTGCTAAAGTTCTTTAAATACTTCGCTGGATCAAAATTTTTGTTTTGTTAATTGCCCTTGAGCAGGTAGTGCAGCAAATAATAAAATATTGTTTGTCGCTCATTTATTGTGAAAGTCAATCAATGATTGTGAATTTGATTTTTTATTTTTTAATACATAAAAATTTAAAGTTTTTTTTATTAGTATTAATATTAGAGAAAGAATTTTACCAAGTTAATCTATGTGGATTTTTGGAGTGTTTAATTATTTTCTGTCAGAAAACGGCAAAACAATTTCTTAGCGGTGCGCATCTTAGCAATTAACGGTTGCAAATTATTATTTAGTTCAATACTCTTGTTCTTTTTAGACTACAAATTTATCATGTTTATGCATTAGCGCTATCGCAAAAGGTAAAAAAAAAAAGGGAGGGAAATTCTATCATCGATATACATTTTAAATATATTTATAGTTTTTTCTCATTTTTATTGGCTTTCCTACATGTCTCTCCTGAAAAAATTAAATTTTTTTAATTAAAAAACTCAATTTTTTTAGGAGAGTATGTTTTTTAGTCAATAAAAATGAGAAAAAATTATCAATATATGTAAAATGTATATGAATGATAGAATTCCCCTCCCTCTTTTTTTTTACCTTTTGCGATAGTCAATATTTTCGAAGTTAAAAAGTATTTTTGGCCGCCTAAATCAATTAAATACCCCACAGTAGGACGGATAATGCCGTTTTGAAAGGAGGATGCAAGTATCAATAAAACCGTAGTAATTAAAATTAGCTCATAATAATTGCAAGTAACTTTTTATTTACTTTAATTTTAATCTCAGAAACAAAAAATTGTCGAGAAAAAAAAAAGATTAAAAACAAGTTTGCTTTTTAATCTTTTTTTTTATAAATAATTGTCGAATGAAGACAAAGTAATAAATGTTTTTATTTTTTTATTTTTTAATCCTAATAAAAAAGTTGGTTTTGGTCCTGAAAAGAGGCTAAACACGACTATTTATCATAGGGTGACTGCTAAACTTTAAAACTTAGAAAAATATAGTCGTTTTCATAAGAATTGGTGATTTTCACAGTTTCACCCTCCTACACAAAGTTTCATAAGTACAAATCTGAATAAGCGAGATTTGTTTTATAGCAATATTAGTAACAAACACTTGTGGAAAATTTCAAGAAGTTTCATATAGTATTAGTGAAGATTTTATGTAAACGGTATAAACAAAATAACAAAAAGTCTGTCCTATGAAAAAACAGTTTTGAAAATCAGATGATATTTATTATCATAAAACAAAACAGAACAAACTCAATGAGATCCAGAATTATAGGGTTGGCCTTTAATACTATTTTTTACTCTTTTCTTAGACCTCTTTTTACTTTTCTCTGTGTTTTTAAATTATTAGAACTTTTTTTTTTTTTAGTTATGCTAAGTGCATAAGGAATACTTGAAAACGAATTGGGAATGACTTGTACTAGAAATAACTTGCATTATAGGTTTTATAATTCCATAACATAGTTGCTAATTGTGATGTACGAATGAAAAAGGCGATTATGGCTAATAATAGGGTTTAATGTATGTATACAAAAGTAATAAATCAATATGTGGTATGTAAATTGCATATATAAGTTGCGCCTATGCACCAGTAGTGGTTTGGACTATTAACTTATGTTGATACCTCGACCAACGGCAGTTAATCGGCATAACTGTCGGCCAAGGAGACCACGCTGGAACGGGAAGTTCTAATAATGGTCGGATATAAGTAGTATATAGGAAATGCCAAAGAATTAAACACGAATCCTAAATCCTTTTATTAAATTTCCCTAACACTTTATTTGCAGCTGCAGCTGCGAGCTCAGTTTGTAACATCGCTTTAAAGTTATTAGATACTATAACCCGCATTCTTTTGCTGTGGTTTCGAGTATATATACATACATATATTTAGCTCATTTTTTTTTGCCCATGTGCATAACTTATCATTTTTCAATGTTAAATGGCATAAGCTATTTTTTAGACCATTTAACAACTGCGTCAAGATCTTTTTGAAGACATAGTGCATCTTTTTACGACATTGTAATAACTATGATCTTACTGTCGTCTGCATACATTTTTATATGACTCAAAATTAAGTTCGGTAATCCGTTACTGTAGAGCACAAAAAGGAGCGGTCCTAAAATCAAACCCAGAGGTAAATTGTTAATGTAGTAAACAAAAAGGAGCGGTCCTATAACCGAACCCTTAGGGAGTACCTCAGGGTTTGGTTTTAGGACATAATAAATAATACATTATCGCCATGGAGAAAAATGTTTAGCGGAGGCTAAACACTTTTCTCCATGGCAATAATGTATTATTTATTTTGATACGTTTTTCTCTATTTGTTATCTAGTTATGTAGTTGATTGTGAATGCCATATGCTTTTAGTGTATATAAGAGTCTTTTGCGCGGTACCTTATCCCACGCTTTTGAAAAGTCTATATAAATTACGTCTGCTGTAAAACCCTGGTTGACGGCATCTTTAACAATATCTTGCAATAAGTTTGTTTTTGACACAATGCTGCATAATACAATTGTGGACTTTCTAACATTTTACAAGGTACCGAGATTTTGGAAACTGGCCGGTAGTTGCTTGCCTTTAACTTACTTCCTTTTTTGAATATATGTGTTGCTTCTGCTTTTCTCCATTGATCTGGAACAAAGGATATTAAAATAGAAGACTTAAATAACATGGTTAAAGGGACAGAAAAAGCTTCTGCGCAATTTAAAATTCAAGACTCTAGGATGGATAATATCAGGACCCTTCGCTTTTGAAGGATCAAGTTTCAGCAATCTGTTTTTGACTATTTCATAAGTGATAAAATCAACTCCTTTATCGCAAATGGCTGGAGATCGGTTTAAAAAATTAGGCAACGGTCCTTGCGGCTCTACTTCAAATGCAATATAAAAATAATTGTTGAGTTTCTTATATATGTTAAATGTGTTATCGGTCACCGATTCATTTCTGCCTTCAAGTAAATGGATTTTACCGTGAAATTTGATTTTGCTTTTGAGATAAGAATCGAGTCCCTTTGTGTTATGTTTAAACAAAGAAGTTAGTGCAGCTTTGTAGTCAAATTTTGCTTTTTTCACCACTTTTGTGACGGTTTTTGCTGCTTTGTTATATTCTGCTCTAATAAGTTGGTTCCCTCCTGGTCCTGTTGACACATATTTAACTCAGAGTTTACTTCTTTTTTTTTATGGCTTCCATTACCTCACTAGTTACCCATTGGTTCTTATTTGGCCTTTTATGGTTTTGTGATACTTGGTATGTAGAGTGAAGTAGCTTTATTATATTTTTCAATTTGAAGTTTGTATTTTTCGGCCTCAGATATTATTTTAAGTAGCGTCTCCCAGTCATAACTTCTAATATAGTTTGAGATGAAAGTATAGTTTGCCTTGCTCCACACTAACCGAGGAGTTATTTGCAATTCATTGTTTTTTTATTGCTGCTTCAATTGAAACTACAATAGTTAGGTAAGCTTGTCTCTCCGGGGTAGACCCTAACGGTTCAGCTTGTCGTAAGAAAATTAATCTGTCTGGCTCGTTGGTTATAATTCAATCCAAGATGGACTTTAGTTCTTTAAACGCGTTAATTTTAAAAGGTTAGGAAAGTGTCTAGTTGCGTAAGATAGTTTTCGTCTAAACAAGACTTGAACTGAATGACAAGTAAGCTGTTGATCAGTATGTTGACTGCTGTCAAAACACCTCATCAATCGTTAATACTTTCATAGCTAATCTGTCTAAAATTAAAGTCACCATAGTGTAATAAGGAGTCGCAACCAATTGTTTTGAGGGCCTCTGTAGCAGTCTGAATTGATTTGGTAATTTCTTTATTTGGTGGTTGGTAGATACACCCTGAAAGGAGTGATTCTTTTTCGAACTTGAGATTTATCCATAGCTGTTCAATGGTATTTTTGTTAAGTTGCTCAATATTTGCTAGCGTGCATTTAGATCGTATTTTACGTAGATAGCAACGCCACCTCCTATCTTTCCGACCTTGTTTCGTAAAAAAAATGTTATGCCCTGCAATAGCAGTATCTTAAGCCTCAGTGGTTGCTCGGTGGTTGATTGTATTCTGGCTTTCAGCTCGTCAATTTTCGTTTGATTTAGTGAGCATTGATTACTTTCCCAGAAATTGATATTACTGAAAACCTTTACTGAACAAGTTTTTGATAATTCGGATTGATGAGATATGACAGTAAAACGTCAAATTGATGGAGATGGTTGAGTTGGACGTTTTCTTTTAACATTGAGGCTTCATGGTTGTACCGGTTGGGATTGTTGAGGCTGATTCATGGTTTATTCTAGCTGGGGTAAGGGTGAACATTCATCTACAATATTTGTTGTGATTTTTGATTTTGAGGCATTAGCAATGGCGTCTGCAACGTTCTTGAAGTTGACAAAAAATGATCTTTGGTAGGCACCTGACTCTTGTGCGTTAATTGGCTTACCGCAGTTAAGGCGTCAATGGATAATAAGTTTTTTTTTCTCGATTCAGTTTGTTGAATTCATGTTGTTCTGCCTCCATTCTAGCAAACAAATCTTTGTACTCAGGTGTGATGAGACCGTGATGCCTGACTTTCAATATGACCAGGGTATGCGGTTCAGAGTTTTTGACTGTGACCTGCACGAGCTTGGTTTTTTCTGAGTTTGGTGTTGGGTTTTTTATCATTAAAACCTCAGGCTCTCACAATAGTTGAGGTGTTGATGCCAAGAGCTCTAAAGAAATTTTCGGCTGCCTGTTTATTATTGTCATATTTCTCTGAGACCTCTAGTCCCACCGCTATACACTTCATTATTTTTTTTGTCTTTGTTTCTGCTCATGTGCTACTTTATTTAGAAATAGATTCCGATCATTTTTCCTATTATTAGATTTGCTGTTGAAGTGTGAGGAGAATAATACTGGTTGAGATTTTTTTAATTCGCTAAGAGATTTTTGTAAGGTTTGTCACTCAAATAGTCAAAAACTAGTCAATGGAGTGACACCTAAAAAATATAAATAAAACAAATACAAAAAAAACAAAAAACAATAAAGAAAAGAAAGAATTTAAAATAAGATTAAGAGGAAAAAAGAATTAAAAAAAAATTAAAAAAAATTGAAAAAAAAAAAAAAAAAGGAAAGAAAACAAAATAAAGCACCAATAAATAAAGATAATATTTATAATTGCAACAATAATATAATATTAATAATATTAATAACAATGTAAATAAAAAACATCACAAATAGCAACTATAGTATGATAACTAAAAATTTTAACTAATGATAAAAAACTATGGTAAAATAATTATAGTAAAGTTTATAACTATGACAGAAATTATTAAAATAAACATAACAGTAAATATTAGGTCAATAACCATAAAACTATTACCACTTTGAATCACTATCACTATCATTGTAAATAATATTATTAAGGTTTATAAAACAAAGGTAAATTAATGATAATAGTAATATTAGTAGAGTTAAAAAAGGCAGTGTAAAATAAAAGTAATAATAGTTTTATAAATACAGTAATATAAAAAAGGCAATAATAATAAAAGATAAAATTAATATTCATTTGATATATATTCAAATAAAAATTTCCTAACTTGGTTTCGATTGAGAAGAAGAATGTTGGTAATAAAAGGGTATTTAGTTAAAATCTTTTTTTTAATAAATGGTATTACGTGGTTCCAGTGAGAAATTCATTGATGCTTTATAGAGAGATTGCCATATTTGATAGTGTTGAAAAAGGAAGCGTGCAAATTAAAATTATCAGTATTTCGAGTGTAATGTTTGTGTGCCACTAATTTTAATAAAAAAAATATTGAACAATTATAAAGCTTTACAAGATCTTAAAATTTTAGAATTTTTAATTCAGGAAACCTATTTTCGGTATTAGATGGTAATAGTGCGTTGTAAACTGATGTAATACCAAAAACTACCGTTTTGATCCCAAACAGTGCAACAATAACTTAGTGAGGAGAACGAGGAATAGTGAATTGATATTAGAACATGTTGAGGAACATAGTGTCGTATTAATGACAGCATCCTATTGACACATGAGAGTTTTTTATTTAATTGAATTAGTTGATAGTACCATGGTAGGTTTTTGTCAAGAAATAGCCCAAGGTATTTTATATAATTTGATGGAAAGTCTTTTACCATTAATTCTAATTTTCACATTATTACTATCAATCTTTTTTTTGGAGGGTGAAAAATAATAAATTCAGTTTTATTAATATTTATAGAAAGACGATTACTATTTAACCAATGACACAAATGATGGAGATCTTAATTAACTTTTTTACGAAGCTGGGCGAGTAATTTATTTATGCATAGAAGATTTGTGTCGTCAGTGGAATGATGAATTAAAAACAGTAAAGGTTCTAGAACAGAACCCTGTGGGACACCATACTTATTAACTTTACTTGTGGATTGAAACCCATTAATCGAGAAAAACTGAGTACGATTGTTAATATAGGATGAAAACCAATCATTAGCGATACCCCGTTTACCATAGTGATACAATTTTTCAATAAAAATCTTATGGTCAACTATATCAAATGCTTTTTGGAGATCAATAAAGGCGCCACAAGCAAAAAAACCACTATCAATCGCACCACAAATTATTTCAGTAATGCTAATAAGTGCATGGGAAGTAGAGTGTTTTAAACAAAGTCCAAACTGGCGGCCGTAGAGATACTTAGAATTATCAAGAAAGTTGTAGATACAATAATACATTAATTTTTCAAGAATTTTGCTGATATTTGATAAGAATAAAACTTGTTTATGAAAAAGTTTAGGCATAAAAAATTTTTGTTTGAGAACCCCGAGTTTTAATTAACTTAGTTTAAAAGTTTAATGAATACAATTAAAAAAAAAAAATTAAAACTAAAGTAAAAAACAGACCATACACTTTTCTATGACATTTTATATGATTGAATAATCAATAGTTTGTTTCACACTAACTTAGTAATAGCAGTGTTTATTTCATTTCATTCACTTTTTAATACTATTTATTAGTTAATATTTATTTATTATTAATCTTTATCTCAATTTTACTTTAAGTTCTTTAAATGTTGTAAATGTTTTAAGTTCATTCGTATTAATTTTGTCCCACAACTTTGGTCCTCTAATTGAGATTGAAAATCGAGTTGTTGCAAAATAAAAAACCTTTGGGCTGTATATATATGTGTTGGGTATGTATATTAGGGTGCATTGAAAAACAGAATTTTTTTAAAACTGCCTTGTAATAGCTCTAAATATATGCTATATAATAAAATATCACTTAATTAACAAAAAATTTCGAAATGAAAATATTTTTAGAGTTGCTTCTAGTCCCTTGAACATTTTAGGGTCCCTAATATTTTGGTTAAAAAAAATTCTTCAAAAGTAGATCAACCTGGTACTCAAAAGAAGCAAAATTTTATAAAATATTTGAAAATAATATTTGTTTTATGTAAAAATTATTACTTTGAATTTCATTGCATAATAACTATGGTTTTTCAACTAAAAAAAAAAAAAAGTGCATTTTCACAGGTTTTTCAATGAAATTTTTTTTTTTTTTAAATTTTTTTATAAAACAATTATTATTTTCGAACTTTTTATAAAAGTTCACTTCTTTTGAGTACCAGGTTGATCTACTTTTGAAGAATTTTTTTTTCCCAGAATATTAGGGGCCCTAAAATGTTCAAGGGACTAGAGGCATCTCTGAAAATATTTTAATTTCGAAATTTTTTGTTAATTCAGTGATATTTTATTATATAGCATATATTTAGAGCTATTACAAGGCAATTTTTAAAAAATTCTGTTTTTCAATGCACCCTAATGTATATATAGGTATTATGTGTTATATATGTGTTGGGAATGTATATATAGGTGTTATTTGAATATCTGATTAAGCATTTATTTCAATTCGTTTTAAATAACGGATAAAAAAAATATAGGAATAATATTTTTCTTAATTCTAAAAAACACAAAAATTAGAAGGTAAATATTAATTTAGTAAATGTTTAATATATTTAACTTAACTAATAATGTTAGGAAATGTGTAAAGCGGCTTACATCGGGTATAACTCTGACTACATGATTTTGCATATTAAAGAGTTTTTTTAAATTTATTTTTATTGGTACTGCAGCAAGTAATGTTAGCATAATTAGGATGACAATGTTTAAATGAGAAATATAAGAGTTTTTAAAGAAGTGGATTTATAAAATCAGGTCAATCTTCTTTGAGATTTTATCTTCCAGATAAAATCTCAAAGAAGATTGACCTGATTTATATGATCTCTCAATTGTACACTTTTGTCAAAGAAAACTCCAAATATTTTAGATTTCTATATTGTATACAATATAGAAATTTTGTATTACATGTAATACAAAGTTTGTATTACATGTAATACAAATTTTTGAAAGTTTTAATTTTAAATTTGCCATGTTCATGATAGCGATGGAAAAACTTGTGTTTTGGTAAAGTTAAATTTAATGACAGTTGCTTTAAATCTAAATCTAAAGCAAAGACTTCTATATTTACTGCTTTAAGTAATACTTTTGTAAAAATAGAATAGATTTGTATTATCATCAAACAAGACCTTACTAGATTTACTTAATTCATTTATAATAGAAATAAGAGTGGTCCAAGGATAAACCCTTGTGTAACTACACGAATTATATTTATATAGTTATTAATCCTAGCGTTATAAGTATATTACTGTCTATTTGACAAGTAGCTTGAAAAACATTTAAAATTTGATTGTTTAATGGTTTAGTTTTTTAATTTAGTTTAATAAAATATGATTATTGAGCGTGTCGAAAGCCTTGCGGAGATCAATTGAAACACCTTACGTTTATTTAGGTTCATCAAATTATTTAATAATATAACTAACGAGATAAATAATTGCCTGATTGGTAGATTGATCTTTTTAAATTGAAATTGTTTATAATAAAGGATGTTGTTTATATCTAAAAAATCACAACATTTTATAAATAATATGTTCTAATAATTTTGAAAAGCATTGTAGTATGAAAACATGTGCTTAAAACGAGACACAAATAACAAAAAGAGGACTGAAATATATATGAAATATATCACTCTTTTTCTGAATGTATTAGTAGTCTCTAATACTTTCTAGAATTTTCTGGAGTTTTCTAGAAGGTTATGTAATAAGCAAGATTTAGATTACATAAGCTGCCTTATTGAGCAATCCTAATAACTATTTATGAATCTGTATTTGCCAGTGTCAGTCAAATAATTCAGAAGTACAATAGCACTTATGTTTATAATTATTGCCTTTCAGAAATATATTCAAGTATTGTCATCAATCATAATGTCCTTTTAGAAAAATACTTGCACTACTAAAAAAAACAAGACGATCTGAAAGATAAACCTTGTACAATTTTATGAGTGATATGAGAAAAGAAGAACTGTTATACTTGAAGAACAATCACTGGAAGATAAAAACAGAATACCACACAAAATCTAAAAATGTAACGGTTCCTAAGAGAATCCATCAAAGGAAGGCAAGAAAGTATAAAGCATATTAAGAAAGATTGTTATCTATTTTGACTAAATCGGTCGGATATAAGGCTGGAAAGGATGCTAGTTTAAAACATATCCATCCACCCAAAAGAAGAAAAATGTCCTTGAAGCTCACTTTAACAAAAATAATGGAAACAACAAAGTCAACTTCCGAATCCGAGTCTGAGGTAGAATATCAAGAGTCTAAAAATTCAGAAAAACAGTCTACAAGTACCAGCAAGAGCTACGTCAAAGCAAAAACTGCAACCAAATTATCAACATCTTCAACGTTATTAACCAGAAAAACAGCAACCATTTGTCGACAATTATCTCAAACTGGGATCAAAATTTACACCTTTACAATCTGGTATATTTAAATCAACTATTAAAGAAGTTGTTAAACGTAAAGAAGAAATGAAGGAAACGGTGCATTTAGAAAGCTGGTCACTGCACTTTGATGGTAAACGTAGTCACCAAGTATATTAAAGTGTTAGTGTTTAAAAATAAACAAAGAAAAGTTAAGTTAGAAGCACTAAATCTACCAGACGAAAAAGCAGGTACAGTTGTTAAAGGTATAACAGCTGTTCTCAATGAATACAACTTGTGGAAGAGTATAAAGATAACTGTTGCGGACACTACGAATGAAAACACAAGAAGAAGGAATGACAGTCAGTTACAAAGACGTTTAACTAAAAAGAAACTTGAAGAACCACAATTCATTGGTTGTCAACATTATGTTCCTGACCTAGTCCTTCGAGTATTAACAGATAGAGAACTGGAGACAACAACATGTCGCCAAATATCGAATATCCGTTTATCCCCAAATTTTTGATGAACTACAAAGAGCTAACAAAGAATTTCAAAAATTGTAAGAAAGTGATTACTAAAACAACAGGATGGCGTGACGGTACTAAAATTTCTATTTCATTTAACTCGGGTATTCTGCTTTTTTGAATAATCTGGAGTGTTTCCTGAAGTGGAGCTTCAAAAAATGCCTAAATTAAATGATGCAAGATGGAACTCTCAAACAATACTAGCTGTTTTGTTTTTCTATAACATTTACAGAAATATTTAATTTACTTGGCGAGTGCCAAATCAATTTACAAATGCACCAATCTGCTTATATATGTAGGCTTGTGATGAGGTAGTAGGAGGTTTATGGTGTCCTATCCTCGTCATTATCCTCCATTAGGAAGGCATTGCTAATAACTTCTTGTATTGCAATAAATTACAATATAAAAATAACTAATTGTAATTCATTGCAATAAAAATGTTGCACTTTTGCATCTTGTTTAAATAATGCAGTCATTTAAAACTAAAAAACTGTTTCAAATAAATTTAGTCTGTTTTTAATTATTTTAAAAATTCAGGCAAATTTGCAATGAAATAACTCCTGGCTTCTATTGCTTCAGTAAAAATTTTTTACAAACTCAAGGTTTATAACTTTGGAATGTTAGTTTAAATTATTACGATACATTTATTCTTTTATTATTATTATTATTGTTGTTGTTTTAAAGGCATATAGTTTATTAGCGTGCTTTTTTGTCGGCGTAACTTAAGTGACATATGTCTCCGACAATATTTCAAATAAATGTTCTATTTACGTATTTGTATATAAAAAAAAAAAATTGTTTTTAGCTGTTTTATTGGTAATTTTTTAGGTAAGAAAACAGACATTTATTATCTTTATGATCGCTAAGATTTATATTTATTGTTCTTAAGACAATAATTTTTTAAATCTTTAGAAATTTTTTTTTTGTACACATAGTAAATAACATACAATAAAGTTTTTAAATAACGATTTCTAAATCGTTTTCAATCAAAGTCTTTGAATCAATTTTTTCGTATATTTTATCTTCTTAAGTTTTGAGCAAATTTTAAAAACATGTTCATAAACCAGTCAAAAACGTTAGGTTTTGTATAAGGGTAGACATATTTGGATGCTGATTGTCTTTTTAACTGTTTGAAATAACATCAGATGTTGTTTATAAAAGTTTGAATTCATTTCCTTTTTTCAAAAAAAAAATAATAATAATAATAATAATTTAGTCACATGCTTATTCTTAAACATTTACATTTTAATAAAGACTCTCCTGTCAATCTAAATCACGCAACGAGAGTAGTAGTTTCTTTTTTTTTTAAATTTTGTATATAAATTTAAAACTTGACCAATTTTACAGTTTGTATACAAGATATACTCGGTGTGCAAAAATCACCTTTGGGCAACGCGGTTAAGTAACTTAAATTCTGCTCTTTTTACCTTCTCGAACATGTTAATTTTTTTTTTTTTTAACTTACTGAAAAATAATTTATTTTTGATTTCAAAAAATTGTGAACTATGTAGGAATAGAACCATTAAAGTAATTTATAAGTCCTGCGAAACAGTTTGTAATCAAGTTTATTGCGTTTACCAAATGTTTGGTTGGAAATAGTCGCGGTTTGTTTTCAAAAAATTTTAGTTTTTGCAAAATTACTAACATTGTTAACTAATAACTTATACAGTGATATAATTAATATAATACCAACTATAGTAATTATAAGTAAAAATAAAAGAATTGAGATTTTTAACCAATAATTGATGCTTTATCAATTGTAGAGCTCCCATGCAAAACCAGACAAATCCAATGTTTACTTTAAACAAGTTTTTTTGTACTGTGTATGACAATGATTTTCATTTTGTACTGTGTAATGACAATGATTTTCATTAGTTTATGAACGATTTTTTTGAGCAAAAGCAGACTCTATCTTATTGTAATGACATTGAAAAATTACTTATATTGTACAAAAGCAGACAATTACAGTTTAGCATTTCGTACAAACTCAGACTAATCTAACAATCAATCAACTTTATTAAAACAAATCAGGTGATATTACAACTTCCGAAACTGAAAAGTAAAAAAAAATAAACGATAATGATAACTAATTAGAATATAGAAATAAATGATTAGAGCTGTTATAATGCAAGTTAATTACAAAGACGTAGATAATTTAGAGTTTTTTGAAGACCGTAGCAGCAGTAGTAGGAAGCGGAAATTTATTAAAACAAAACAATTATTTTCAAAAGAAAAAAGGTAATTTTACTGGTGTTATGTTGATTTTAGTTTTAATTCTAACCGTGACCCTTAAATGTGATGTAAAAATTGGACTCACAGTTATCCCTTCACATTTATCTGTTTTGAGCACGTTTTTTTATTTTCTCTTACTCATTACTTCATTAAGTCTTTCAAAATACCCTTGGTCTCCCTACCTTATTTTCCGTCCTTCCTTCAATAACATTGCTCAACAATGCTTATATGTTTTGTTTCAGATACACAGTGGATTTGACCGAAAACTTTGACTGGAGGGCTTCCTGCAAACACAAACAAGGTTCAGCATACAAGTGTTTTGAACTTACAGCAGAAGATGTGCAGCAGTTTCGAAGTTTCCTGTTTAAAACAGCTGTTAAGACTGATCAAAACACCGTACTGGTTAAGCATGAGCGCATTACAAAGGCAAGTTGAGTACGTAATGCTTCTACAAGAAAATTCAGTCGTCCAATGACTTGCGATTACTCCATTAAAGAAAAGTCAACTTGCAATAAGAGGAAAATATGTCGTGCAACTTTCCTACATGCAATTGCACCTATCAAAAAGAACCGGCTGGCAAGAGTACTTAAACGTTCACATCGTAGTGGTGACCTACCGAAGGAGGGTCGAAGTGGCGACAGAATTTCTCACAAATCTGTTGCAAAAAAGGATAGCGTAAAAACCTTTATTATCAGTTTGAAAGGCAGAAAGAGTCATTACGGAAAAGGCAAAAGTGTACGCATCTATCTGCCTTTTGAATTAAAAAAGTTATAGAAACCTGTGGAAGATGTATAATAACTTTACTGAAGAACACAAAGTCTCGTATCAAATGTTTTACGAAATTTTTGTTTCTGAGTTGGATTTTAGTGGTCTGCAAGTAGATTTTGAAAAATTGAAAAATTTGGTTGAGCACAAATCAAACGCCCAGGTTGAAGCTCAACTTAAACTGCAAAAGAAAATTTGCTTTTAGTAAACGTTTTAGTAATGAAGTATCTTTATTAGAGCTCTTTAGTAAGCAGTAAATTACTCTTATACGTGTATTAAGAGAGTAGCAGCCCATGGTTCAAATGATATAGCAAGTACGGTGTACCACTTTCTATGTAAGGTCTTTGTTAATTTTGGCAGTTCTAGGCAGCATCATGTGTCTCGAATTATTCAGTTATGGTTGTGGAGGGTAGAACAAAAGCAACATCCTTTTGGGTGTGGTTTAGCATTGGTTACAGGTGATGTCAATTGTAAACAATACTCCCAGTGGGCACGGAACATTTTTGAAACGTTTTTAAAACGTTTTTTACACGTTTTTATAAGGTTTAAACCTAATAAAAACGTCCAAAGAACGTTTTAAAAATGTTCTGTGTCCACTGGGCTGTGTATTAATAGTCATTAAATAGTTCATTTTGTAATACTAGCATTGTTATCAATTATCCTGCAAAAATGATGCAAAACCAGACA
The DNA here is from genome assembly GCF_038396675.1 of Hydra vulgaris. Lineage (NCBI taxonomy): Eukaryota > Metazoa > Cnidaria > Hydrozoa > Anthoathecata > Hydridae > Hydra > Hydra vulgaris. The sequence continues at coordinate 28,471,017 of NC_088934.1, read as the reverse complement.
AGTCCCTATTTTGGTGCAAATACAGACTAATCCTAATTTTAGCCCTTCATAAAAAAACTCTGATAAAGTTTTTCTGAAAATTTTTTCTATGTTATGTGAACTATGACCTCTGTTGGTATATGCTATGTTAGTGACATTTGAACGTTACCAATAGAAATCAAGGAATTAAAAATATTAGATGTTAAATTTTTTAAATATGAGTTTGTGTGGTTTTGCGTGGGAGCTCTTCAATTATTAACTAAAAATTATTTTTGTTTAAATTTTTACAATTATTTTTTAGTCAATCAATTATTAATTACTTTGCAATTATTAATTACTTTGCAAAAAACGGTATAATGTAACAGGTTTTTGTAAACTTCGATCATCTTAAATATTTACAACACTAATAATAACAATAATAATTAGAAAAAAAAAAAAAACACATTAAAGTAAAATGTAAGTTTTTATATTAGGAATTTTTTTTTGAGTATTTACTATTTTACTTTTATAAATAATAACTCTTCATAAAAATTTGCCTATAAATGTTGCCCAAGACTGACCAACATTTTCTAACAACATTTATAAAACAACCAATTTAAATCCTCAAAATTGTTTTAAGTTTCCTGCGAGGAATCTTTTATTTAACCAAAAAGAGATTTTTATCTATGCTTGCTGAATGATTGTTTTTTGGTGTTTGATTATTGGCTCCAATTTTACAAAAACTTTGCATATGATAATAAGGGCTCCAATTTTTCAAGAATTAAATGAATCGTTTATTTCAAAAACCCGTCAAGTGTGCTTTTTACAATTTTGGAAAACTAAAAAAAACTTCTAAATTTAAAGTTAGTAAAGGTTTTGGACTTTTTTTTTAGGGAAAAATTTAAAAAGTTTCTAATAGTAAAAGCAAATAAAGCTTGGGGAAATTTTAAAAATTTCGTTTTTTATACAAAACATTAAAAAAAATTTTGTATTTTGAAGGGTTTCTGCAATAAAATAAAACTTTTTACCAAAAAAAAAAAGTTTCCGACAATAATATTGATTTTGAAAAGCAGCTGTAGGTTGTAAATAAAAAAAGCATAGTATTTTTATGTTTAGATTTATAAAAAAATAAGAGAAAGTTGAAATATTAGTTAAATGAGGAATACAAAATAAAGAAATTATCGAAGACAAAGACGAGATTACATATAGCATACTACTTCTAGTTTTATTCTACTCTTTTTTTATACACTATATCTATGTTGCAGGTGAATGGGTTCGTAGACCACTGGAGGGTTTCCACATAAAAATATTAGTAGCTTTTAGTATAGTTGGCCAACTTTTTAATGTCATTAGCTTTCTTTTTGTTGAATATTTGTATTTTTTTAGGCGGACGTGCGACCACTGTTGGGGGCTCCCAAATATTTTTTGAGTATGGCATTGAGGAGGTGAAACCGTCAATAAAGTGCTAAGTAACCCATTTTTTTCGGTCAGTTTTGTTGTAATAAAACTCTTTGCTGTAGATACTTTAAAATAAACCTCTTCTTTTTGAATTTCCTCCCAGAAGTTTTACCTCAACTAACAGCCTTCTTTTAAAATTGTAGCCACCAAGTATTAAAAGCGTAGCTCATCTGTTACCTAAAAAGCCACAAAAATTTCTAAACAAAATACAACCGAATAAAAGGCTTATTAGTTCACGTGTGTGTAGAAGCCTAAAAAGGTGTGACTATAGTTAATCTATAATAATATCTTTTTAAAAAAAAAATGTTAATAAAAAATATAATTGGTAGACTGTCTAGTAATTTTTATTATTATTTTATGGTAAATTTTGTATTTCATTTAGCAAAATATTTGTTGAACAAAATAATTTTAAATTTAAATTTTTTGATTTTTCTCAAGAATGGAACTTTTTCTTATTTAAAAGAAAATTTAAAAAAATTGTTTTCTCAATCGAAAAAAAATCGAAAAATTCTTATATGGTTTTGAGATTTTTTTGAATTATTATTAATAATTTAACGAAATCTTTTGTTCTAACTATTTATTTTATTAATTATTTTATATTTACTTTCTTAACTGAGAAACATAGTTAAAATGAGCGTTGTCATCAAATTGTTTTCATTTTTAGATATTTTATAAAGAACAATGAAATTAGGTCACTGCTAAATTTTTTTTCGAAAACTAATAATTACGGAAATATTGGGTCCCGAAGTTCTTTTTCTACTATTCTGGGTAGATTTCTATAGTAAAAGTAAAAAATTACCATGGTCACATTTTTTGTTGCCTTGAAATCTTGGTTCAAAACTACTATATTTTAAATTTTACTCTAACATGGAGCATAAATATCTCCTAAGACAAATACTAGCACATAGTTTCCTCACGTGTTTTTAAAAACCACAAAGGTTACATTAGTTGTATGTAAAATAAATTATGTGCTTGCAAGAGCCTAGAAAGGAGTGCGCTGCCAAAAAACAATTTTTGCGGTAAATGCGCTTTGCTAGATTACTCATAACTAAACGTTGGCTTCGGTCTGCCATGGAAGTTATAAATGATTTGGTTTCCTTATACATCAAAGAATCAAAAAAACGCGAAAACCGATTAAAGAATACCGTCATCCTGGAATAAGCAAATCAACTTCATCTGACTGGAAAGACCAAAAGCAACACAACCAATCTGAAAGTAACAAAGTACTCGACCTTATTGGTGCTGACAAAGACAAGTACTTTACTTTTTTCCGCCTTGCACCTCGCAACTCTGCGGGTAACCCAATCAAAACGGGACCGCTAGTCATCACACTTTCAAACGAAAGCTACCGTAACCATGTACTGTAACTTTCCAGCTTGTTCTTTCGAGTCCCAGCAAACCAAGCCAACTATACCACTCTCTTCGTTAACCCTGACTTAACGGCAGTCGAAATGAACTTAGCATGGCAACTACGCACTGAATATAAAAAAAAAAAAAACGCACCTATACCTGCAAAATCAACAATATTATTCGTAATACGAGGCAACAAGATCAAAGAAATTACCAAAACCAGAGAGCTACTTATCAACCAACGTCTCCAATTTACCACACCAACAAACGACCAAGCACTTAACTGCAAAACATCTTTCAATACCCAGTAAACTCCTTTACCCAACTCAACAAATATTAAATGGCCGACGAACTCAACATCAAACAACCACAACAGACAACGTACGTTCAATAAGTCAAAAATCTATTCTGATAAGCCAAAAACCAAAATTACAACAACCAACACAAGCAAAAGCGAATCCAGAACAACTCATCTACTAGGCCAATAACCCTTGCTCACTTAATGGTCAAAAATTTGATGAACTAAGAGCCAATATTACCTCAAAAGACACTTTACTCTAACCACACATAACTTTGATTTCCGAAACTTGGTTCACCGAAAAATCCGACAGAAAAATAGATGGGTACCAACGGTTAAAAAAAAAAAAAATTGGTAGAGGAGGAGTAGCCATCTACACAAAGGAAAGCCTCGATTGTTCTTTCCCCAAAATTTTTTAACTCAACCGCACCACTATTGAGCAAGTCTGGATCAAATTAAAAATTCACGACGACTCAATTCTAATAGGCTGTCACTACCGCCCTAACGACCTGAACAACTCAAAGCTTGATGAAATAATAAGCTCAATATGCACTGCCTCTGACAAATGCAACTCAATTGGCTGCTCAATATTACTTGCGTACGGCGGTTTCAACTTTAGCAGCACTGTGTATTCAAATGTCGACGTAGAAGATGGCATTGCGTCTGTTGCATACGTACAAAACGATTGGCCAATTGATAGCAAATTTCAAGACTGTCTCGAAGAAAATCATTTGACCCGACTTATAACTTTTCCAACCAATTGTAGTACTCGTGAGAAACCTTTAAAAATTACTCTTAACTTGATCCTGACCAACAAACCAGACCGATTAATCTACATAAAAGAAGCTAGTCCTCTCGGCCACACAGCCAAAGGTCAGGCACACTGTCTTATTTAGGGAATTATAGCTCTAACTAACCTAAAAACTGAAAAACCCAAAATAACTGATTCCTCCAACCTCTATAACAAAAGTCTGATCTGGAGCAAAGCCGACGACAACACAATTTCGACGCATATTGAAACATTCGCCTGGCATTTGACTTTTGACGGCTTGAAAATTTTCAAAAAATATCAAACATTTATTGACAAATTCAACGAAGCAACCTCATTACACGTCTCGTCAATGACTACCTCTTACTCTAACAAGCATAAAACATGGGTGACCAAAGCTGTTGCAAATGCTGTCAAATTGAAAAGCGAACTTTTGGGCAAATTTGTCGCAGCCAGCCAAACAAACAAGCCAACTCTTCGCGAACAGCATAAAAAAGCAAGCAAAGCAGTAAAAAAAAACTATTTAAGTCATCTGTTCTTGCTTAAAAAATGGAACTGGTAAATAATAGCAGGAATGACCCAAAAATGATCCACTCGTACGTCAAAAGCAAACAAGAAACACACGACCGCATCCGTCAACTTAAAAAAACTAATAATTAAACTACAAAAGATCCTAAAGTAATCTGTAGCGCACTAAACGATTATTTCCAATTAGTTTTCGAAATCGAACCGCTAGGGTTTATACCAACATTCTACCCTCGTTCCACCAGCATAAACCAACCGACCACACTTATATCATATGAATCCGTCACTGAAAAACCTTCGAGCCTGAACCAAACCAAACAATTGGCTTCAACGGCATTCACCCACGCGTCCTAAAACACTATGCTGTAGGCTTTGTTATCCCACAGAGCATTATATTCTCTGAGTAGCTTAAAGCCGGCGAAGACTGTCTCAATGGAAGAAAGCCGGAATTAATTCTATCTTTATACAAGACTCAAAATTGAACCCCTAAAACTATCAACCTATCTCACGCACTTTTGTCCCTTGCCTGGTAATTGAAAACATTTTAGATAAACACATTGTTGACCACTTTAACAAAAATAAACTCATCAGCTCTGCTCAACACGGGTTCCAAAAGCGAAAAGGTTGCGTCACAAACCTACTCAAAACTTGCGACATCCTGACTGAAGCTGCTCACAAAGGTTACCCAACCAATACATGTTCACAGACTTTGCTAAAGCATTCGACAAAGTTCCACACCATTGTCTGCTCCATCAGCTGAAATCTTACGGAGTGTCCAACAACTTGCATTATTGGATCTAGAGCTGGCTAACCGACCGCCAACACTGCGTAACCATTGGTAACAATAAATCCAATTGGAAAACATTCTCTAGCGGTGTGCCACAGAGATCTGTTTTTGGACCACTCCTGATCCTTATCTACATTAACGGTTCGCTAGAAAAAATACAACACCACTTTAGAGTGTGTGCAGATGACTGTAAAATAATGGAATTATAGAATCAAACCATGACATTATTAAACTCCTAGCCAACATCAACAAGGCAGTGAAGTGGTCCCACACATGGCTCATGTTATTTAATGTTGACAAGTGCAAAGTCATGCACACTGGGCGCAGCAATAACAAAAAATCGACTGCAATTTGTACAATAAATAACCTGGACGGCCAGCTGCACCAGCTATTATGCACGTCATCTGAACGAGACCTAAGGGTTTTTATGACTAGCGATCTAAAAGTTAAACAAACCAGACATAAACAACAACATCAATAATGTTTTTGTTCTGTAGAATATCCGTACACTTTTCTTTTCAGTAATGCCCATCAAACTATGTCTTTAAAGTTTTCAATCTATTTTTTATTGACTGAATAGTATAAAAGTAGGTAAGTAGAAGAACTTAAGTTTGAGATTTTTATTCTTTTGATATAAGAAAGTTTCAGATTGAAAAGTGTGGTTTTCTGATACCATATGTTCTTCTAACATTTCATAATCAAATTCAACAAAAGAAAATTCTGTCCAAAACCTGAAAGTGTTAACTTTTATCAACACGTAGTGTTTGGAAATTATTGGTGCAGTATAAACTGAATTAAAGTATGGAATGTCACATATGTATATTTACAGTTTTTACTTTCATCGATTCGAAAGTATATTCGAATTAACATGCGATCAAAAATAAAAATCAGGATCAGGAAAAACAGAAAAAATAATAATTTTTTAGGTTGGGAACCAGATTCAGTCTTGATAAAATAGAAGCTTGATAGTCTATTATAACTACAGTGACATCAGCATTTTGAGTTCTTTTGCCATTATGACAAGCCTTCTGCAGTCAATAAACTAATTTAAATATTTTCTGCAGTCAACAAGTTATATCTAGCATCAACAAAACACCTAATTAAGCATTTCTTACCTGATAAATCTTTATCACATTGATCTTTTCCATATGATGGTTCATTGTAATTGTACCTTTTAAGGAAGAATTATATTGTTTTGCAAACTTTATGAAAGATTTCTCAGTAGAAGTTTAAATGACAAGATGGTGCATTATCTGATTAAGCATAAAGATTTTTTAAACAAGGAGATTATTTTTAACTTTGGCAAAAACAAAATTAGTGAAACAGTGTATATCAACAAGGTTTTGCTGTGTACAAAATCCAATTAGACTTTTTTCTCATTTATTATGGCAATTATGGTGGACTGATTTAAGTCTGGATCTGAAATGAGCAAAAGAATTAGGGTGAGTATGCAATTATACCTCTTTTAACAAAATTTAGAAGAATAGTTACTCTTCAGATACCTTTTACCATTTTCAAAAAATTTTGTAACATTTTTGTACCTCCATTTATCAGAATTGGCAATCAATGTTTGGAACCCATTTATCACTTGAACTTATTGTTAAGCAGTTTACTAGATTAAAAAACCGTAAAAAGTAATTTTTATTAAGCACTCTTGTACAGTTCCGTTATAATAATGTCCTATATTAAAATTTTTAATGACAGTATTAGTTATTAAAGATGTAAAGTAGACATTGCTTACTAAGCATATCTATACCGTTGATAGGATATATTGTTAGCTAAGAATATGGCAAAATGAGGCTACTTCTGTGACTTTTGTGGGCTTTTTAATCAACTGGGCTCATATATTTTTTTAGATATTGGAATATGCGTGTATAAAGAAATCAAATACTTCTACCTTTCATGGCAGACCTAAGGCCTTGTTAGTTATGGTTAATCTAGCATGTGCATTACCCGCAAAAATTTTTTTTTGGCAGTTTACTCTTTCACAGACTCTTGAAAGCACATAACTTTGTATATGTGCTTTCAAGAGTCTGTATATGTATGTATGTATGTATGTATGTATGTATGTATGTATGTATGTATGTATGTATGTATGTATGTATGTATGTATGTATGTATGTATGTATGTATGTATGTATGTATGTATGTATGTATGTATGTATGTATGTATGTATGTATGTATGTATGTATGTATGTATGTATGTATGTATGTATGTATGTATGTATGTATGTATGTATGTATGTATGTATGTATGTATGTATGTATGTATGTATGTATGTATGTATGTATGTATGTATGTATGTATGTATGTATGTATGTATGTATGTATGTATGTATGTATGTATGTATGTATGTATGTATGTATGTATGTATGTATGTATGTATGTATGTATGTATGTATGTATGTAAGTATGTATGTATGTATGAGTGTATGTATGTATGTATATATGCATGTGTGAATGTTTATATGTGTACATATAGGTGTGTAATTAGTTATATATTTATGAGTGAATATTTATATTTACATTGTTAAACAATTATTATTTGTTTGTAATCTGTTTAATCGGTTTTCGATGAAAAGATCTTGTGATCTTCTATAAGACTCTGCGTTCTTATTGTAAATTTAACGAAATTTGTAATGCATTTTATTGATTCTTTTAAAACTTGTTTTGAATAAATAAAAAGAAAAAGAAAAAAAAGCGTTTATTGTTTTAAGACATTTATATTCTAATTTGAATTTAAAATTTACAATATGTTTTTTAATACGAAATCAATTTATCGTGATCAGAATAAATTTTGATATAATTTTGAAACTAGTTCATTTAATAACTTAATTTTTGTATAATAATATGATTAAATTTATCGTGTTGTTATAAATATAATATTCATTTTTTCTATTTTACGCGACATAAAAACAATGAGCCACCTTAAAGGTTTTGTCGTTTTTTAATGTATTTACGTATTTTCTTTGTTATTTTCCATTTCAATAAGATCTCATTTTTTTCTTCCATCTTTTGATATTTTAATTTTTAGATAACTAATCCTTTTTTCATACAATAAACCCTTTAAATGATCCATTTTTATCGCTTTATGTTATATTTTTTAATTTTTTCAATTTCATTTTTTCTCAAAGGTTATCATATTACTGCACCACATTCAAAATCAGGTAGTCCTAATGTTTTATTTACAATTTTTCCTGATGTTTCTTTTAAATGTTTAAAAGAATTTTTAATTAATACAAGTTGTTTATTTGCTTTATTTGGCGCTTTGTTAAGGTGAGGTTTCTAGTTTAAGTCATTTGTAATGGCTATACTGAGATCAATTTTAGATTGAGTTTTTAATAGCATAAAATCATTTAGTCGAAAACCAAGTTTTTGATTACTTTTACCAAAATCCATTATTTCCATTTATTTTCGTTAAACTTAATTAACAGTTCATTTGACCACTTAGTTCATCTATATTGTTTTGAAGATTTTTATTGTCCTCTTCATTCTTTATCACCGAAATCGTTTTTGTGTCATCAGCAAAGAGCTTTACAACCTTTTTTATATTAACACATAAACCATTTACGTATATAGTAAATAGTAGTGGACCTAGTACAGATCTTTGGGGAACTTCACTTATAAAGTTTTTTGATTCAGGTACATGTTCTTTTAAAACTAATCGCTGTGTTCTATTGCTATGAAAACCTTTGCGTCAATTTTATAGTTTAATTTGAACTCCAATTGCTTCTAGTTTCACCAAAAGCCGTAGGTGCGCAACTGAATCAAAAGTTTTTAGGAAATCCATAAAAATAACATCTGTATATTTAACCGCTCTGCCAGTGCTTTGGTAATCAAGTCAAGCGTTTCAAGTAATTTTTTCGTACAATTTTATTGTTTTCACATCCATGTTGCTGAGAAATAATTAGATTGTTTTTAAATTAAATTTTGTTTCATTACTTTTTCCTTATCATTTTTTCCATAAAGAAATCAGTTGATAGTTTGTTTGATCAATTTTATTTCCTTTTTTAAATAGAGGCATTACGATAGCTTTTAGATAAACTATTTTCAAACGGCTTTTCAAGTATTTTCGATCATGGTTTCGCCATCTCTACTAAACAAGATTTTAAAACTTTTGGATAAACTTTATCAGTTTCAAATGCTTTATTAGTATTTAATTTTACTAGGTGATTTTTGATAATATCAATCCTAATTTCGGGTTCCTTATATTCGGTAATTTGCTTTACCTTTGTTTGATTATTATTTGATTCATTCTTAGTAAAAACTGAAACAAAGTAGTCGTTTAAAATATTAGCCAATTTAATTCAATCATTAGTGGTACCATTTTCATAAAGGGTTATATTTCATTTGTATAAAGCGCTTTCATAGAATCTTTAGTTTTGGCTTTACTGTTGATTATGTGTAAACTCATTTTGGGTTGTGTTTCGAATTTGCTGCTATGTTTTATTCATATTTTATGATACTTGCATAGACGAGAAGTTTTATTTGTTTAAACAATATTTAATATTTTTCTAATTGTGATAAACTTGTAAATTTATTTTCTACATTTGATCCTCTTTCTTGTACAAATACTTTTAATGTTTTTCACAAATACAGCACCGCTGTATTTATGAAATGTAACATTTCACAAATACAGCGTTTCTCAATAGCACAACAAAATTTTCCTTTTTTACTTTTTTATTTTTGCACACAATGTATTTTTTTTTTTTTTTAAGTTTTTACACTTTTTGATGTTTTTTCAATACTTTTTTCCCAATAAATTTTAAATAAAAATATTTATCTTTTTTAAAATCTCGGGGTCTCAAAAAAAATCGCTTTTTTTGAGGCCCAGGTTGACATGACATTTGAAGAGGGTTTTTTTTTGACAATTTTAGGGATTTTACCCCAAATATTTGGGATATGAACCCTAATATCTTTAAAACTTAATGTGATAGAAAAAAAAAGGATTGCATATTTGAAATCAGAATGAGGCATACTGTACGAAAAACATACTGTATGCAAAAGAAAAATTTAAAAAAAAAAAGTTTGTTGGCCTGTGTAACAAATTTCGTGTTTTCAACTACATCTTGAAAAGGTCTAATTGAAAACATGATGCTATAGAATTTTGGTTTTTGAGAATTGAGAGAAAAACTTAAAATTCTAAAAAAAATAAGTATTTAGAAGCTTTATTTAAAAACGCTGAAATATATATATAAACCTTTTTTTTTAGATATAAATTTTAACATAAGATACATTTTAACTAGATTAAATGGTGTTTCTATATTTAATAAACGTTACTTTTTATAAAATAACTTTTCTAAATAAAACTGGTTTACGTTGCTTTGCTATTCATTCGTATTCATATAGTTTTCATATTCCTAAAGATATTTTATCGAAAGCTTATGTTTTTGCTGTGAAAAGCATAAAATTTTAATAGCTGAAATGAGTGTAAAAACAAGCTGGATAAAAATGATTAAAATACTTTTTCTTTTTTAATCACACATAACACCCCAGTTAATGTTTAAAAAAAAAGTGTAAAATGTTATAAAAAATATATATATGTAATGTTTAAATTATTAGAGACAAAATAACAGTAATGTGTAAAATTATAAAAATAAATTATGGAGAATGTATAAAATGTTAAAGATAAAATATACTATGGGGAATGTTTAAAATGTTAAAGATAAAATGTACTATGGGGAATGTATAAAATGTTAAAGATAAAATGTAGGGAATATGTAAAAATATTAAAATACAAAAGATAATTTATTGAAGATATATAATTCGCCTAATAAATGTGTATAAAAAAGAAAATTCATTTTTAAGCGTTAAATTCAAAAGTTAATGGTCTTCATAAAATTGTCTGAAATCTTATTAGTTTATTTTATAATATTGTATGCAACCTGTTTTTTTTGTATATAGAAGCAAAAAATGGTGGATGAGAAAGATTTAGTTTGCCAGTTGCAATTTAGAGATTCAGCAAAATACCCCAATAATTCGTTTTTAATTGCTAGTCTTGAAGTTAATGCTATTTTGACATTAATATCTAACATTGCATTAATATTTGGGCTATATAACACAAGAAGAAACAAGAAATATACTCGGAATGAAAAACTTGTCTTATTACTATCCGTTACTGATATAACAAATGCTTTGGTAGTTTCAACATCACAAATTGTATTGCTTAAACGTGTTGCGTATTTTGGTTGTTTAGAGATCTCAATAATAATTTTTTTTCGCGTTTGGTTTCTGGGTGTGACCTGTTCTATTTTTCTTATGATATGTTTGGAAAGATTTATTACAGTTGTATACAACAACAAAATATGTGGAATCTTTGTAAAAGATTCATACTCCGTTTGGTACCTTATATTTGTTGCTTTTTCTTCATTAGTGGCTGGTGTATGTAACGGATTTATCTGCGCGACTTCAAACTTATACCTACATTTTTTATTATATATAGGAACTGGTAGTTTCGCGCTTATTTCCCTTACAATGTTCGTTATTACAAACGTTTCAATGCTACATGGAGTTAAAAAAAACTTAAGAAATTGCTCGCTGGAATTTCAGAGAAACGCTGCAGTTGAAAATTACGTTACAAAAACCGTAGTAATAATCTCCCTCGCCCATGTGCTGTTTTTTTGTCCTTTCATAGCAACGCAGTTCTATATGTCTGTTATTTTTTCCAAAAATGAAACTTCTCTTATTTCCCCAGCTCATAAAATACTATTGTGGACCGTTGTATTTAGGAAATCAAGTTCATGGTTTAATGCAATTATTTATACCTTTAGAAACAAAAAAATTTCAAAGTTATACGTTTCTAAAATAAATTCAATATTTAGAAATGGTAGTTATAGAAATAGTTTAACAGCAACAAGAGAAACACCTAAAAATACTACTATCTTTATTCTAAAATCCATGCGAATGAACAGATAGTTGCAATTTAAAAATTTTGTTGTACCTAATAACTATCGAAAATTTGTAGACTATAACATATGAAATAATCTTAAAAAAAATGTTAAATATATTTAAAAATTGGTTAAAAGTTTAAAATTGAATTTCATTTTATTTTATTAATGGATTCGATTTTTGTTGCTGAATAATTTTTTTTTTATAAGCAAGTTTGAGGCATGAGAAGTATAACCACTTAACCAAGACTTGTCACCATGCTTTTACCAAAAGCTCGTCACCATGCTTTTACCAAACTTTTAAATAAAATCTTAACAAACTCTATTAAAACCCATCACCAAATTTTTATTAAATATACAAAAAAGTTTATACATAGAATGGCAATATAATATATGTTCAGAGCCGTAACCAACGGGGGTCAGGGGGGTTTTAGCAAAAAAAAAATTTTAATTGAATTTATTAGGGAAAAACATATATGTAAAATATTTTTAACAAATATTTTATCTCTTCCCTCTATTAAAAGAACCATAGGCCCCCCTAATGTCAAAATTGTGGCTGCGGCTCTGATGTTTAATAATATATTAAAAATATTGTACAACCTATATTATTATATATTAATATTCTAGCAAAATTATAGTAGTGTAATTTCAAAGATTTTAATTATGTATTAGATGGTATTAAACTTTTCATCAGAATGTTTTTTACATTTTTTAGTGTCGTTACTTTAATTCGATAATTAGACTGTGGACTAAATCAACTAATACATTTTCTAAAATTGACTAAATCGACTAACACATTTTTGAAATCGACTAAATCGACTAAAAGTCAATTAAATCAAAATATGGGAATAATTTATTTTTTTGAAAGTGTTGTAATAAAATTAATAAAGTAGTTTATACTCGCTTTCTGTTTTTTAACATCATCTTATTTAAATAATAATGGAACAAAACAATATGAGAAAAGGGCCGCTCCGACAACGTGACAGTTCATTCCCAGACTCTAATGACTTAGAAACCACCTTAAATACTTGCTAAATATAAAAAAATCTATACAACCATATTTACGATGGGATTGTATAGAAAAAATTTAGATTTTGGTGTTTCGCAACTTAATTTTGCCCCATGGCCCACGAACCAGCTTGGAACGGCCCTGTATGATATGAAAATCACAAGTATCGAGTAAAGAAAATAAAATAAAATAATGAAATATATAACTGAACGTTGAATTATATATAAATAATGCTAATGAATATAATGCGATGAACTAGATAAAACTATCTTTTTGCCATAAAGTAGATTGATAAATAGTTTTTAAACAATAACTGTTTAAAAGTTAAACATCGATTATCTCAAAATGAAAATATTGGACTAGTACTGTTTTTCTTTCCACCGATTCATTTGTAATTTTTTAAGTATTAAAAATTTATAGTATTTTTATATAACAATTATTTCAAAAACGGCACAAAGTTATGCTGGCGCTCGTTCTTCTTCCGGCAATTAACCAATCAAGGTAAGACCCATTTCGGTATTTTTGATTCAAAATCCTCGATTGATAATCCAAATTTTCTTGTTTGCAGATACTATGATCTAAACTTTAGTGTCAGCAATTTCCTTTCTGCTTTATCAGAAAAAAACTTTCTCGAAAATGTTTGGGGAGTTACTAGACATTATTCTAACAAACTTTTCGAGTTTGCTGTTATCAACAACTTGTCAGTTGCATGTTTTCTAGATGCTGAAATAGAAATCAAAGATTGCATTTTACGTTTCCAACAAATATATGTACATAAATTTCATGTCCTAGTGCAAAATATACCCATCGGCACACTTAGAAATGGGTGTCAAAGTGCAATTATCCTGCTAGGTAAATACCTAGCTGCAGGAAGAGGAGAATTTGATTCATATTACTTGCAAAAGTGTAAAGTCCACGGTGAAGAAATTTTTACTAGCAATATTATAACAGTTATAAAAAACTGGAAAAACCCAAACCAAAATCCGTTACCTCAATACCAAAACGTTGATAGACTTACCCTTTGTTACAAACATCAAGACCAACCTAAAACCAACCCTCCAAAATTACCAAACCTAAACATTTCACCCTCAAATCCAAATCCAATTCAATCAACTGTCCTGATGAACAACATTGAAAGCACAAACGTAGACATTGATATCAATAATGGCAGTGTTATATCATTATAGACCAAAGATACTGCAAAAGAAAATATTAATGGGAAAGAGCTTCAATTAAAAACAGCAAAATCAAAAGCAAAACCTACCACCCAGTCAATATGAAAATGGCTGGGGCAATCGGAGTGAGAAACCCCTAAAAAAGAAACATATACCACTGATTTGGGACCAACAGAATTTGAAATGACTTTGGAGGAAAATTTTTTGCCCAAAGCAAAAGATAGGATGTTCAATGACAACGAAGCAGACGCTTTAATAGTCAACGACGAATACGACAATAAACTTTGTGCGGAAAGGAAATTAGATAATTTTTTTCTCTTTATATCTTTCATTTTAAAATCTGTTTTCAATTCTGACTTTTATTTCGAACTTTTTTTATTCTAAACACTTATTTTTTATTCCCGCTAAAAATATTCTTTTTTTCGATTTCAACCTTTCATTATTTTATTTTGTGAAAGTTTATGGTTCAGTGCGCCCTTGTGTTTGTATTACGTCAGTTCAATCGAAAACTCGTGCTTTAAGGTTAAGGTTTGGATGTTTGTGTTTTTTATTTCAGGTTGTAAAATTGTTTTTATAATATATAATATATTTCCCTTAGGTTTGCTTTAACATTTTTTTGAATAAACCCACTGAATCTACAAGAATATAACAAAAGATTCCAAAAGAAACTAGTGAAAAGTTTTTTTTTATGTTTATGTCTTCTTTTTCAAATTTAAGTAAGTTTTTATACAGAAAAAGAGTTTTTGTCGTAAAAAACTTAGGTTCCTTTGCTTCCCTCAGGTTTATTTTAACATTTTCTTAAATAAACCCACAGAATCTACAATATGACAAAAGATTCCTAAAGAAATCAGTGAAAATCTGTTTTATTAACATTTTTAGTGAAATATATATTTAACTTATAAACAATAAGCGTTATAGAATATATATTCTATAGCCTGCTGATGATCATGTTTATAGTTATAGAATATATATTCTATAGCCTGCTGATGATCATGCTACACGAGTTTTCAATTCAGGAAAGCAGATCCTCTCCATCATGGCTATTAATATTTTAACGTGCAACATAAACGGTCTAAAGAACCAAGACAACGCAACAACCTTTAGATTTCTTATCCTCCTCAGGAAACCAAATCTGGACCATCCGCTGTTAAACAGTGGGGCAACGAATGGACTGACGAGTCTATTTGGAACTCCGGTCAAAGTCATAACTGTTGCGGGATGGCATCCTTTCTAAATCCAAAATTCACAGTAGAATATTAAACGTCATGATATAAGTTGATGAACGCAAAATACAGGTGCTGAATATTTTTAAGTCTAATCTGCCGAGAGAAAAACGCAATTTTTTGGCGACCTTGGAGACTTCTTGCAGGACACAGAACTACCCGTCCTGTTGGGCGGAGTTTTCAACATGGCCACTCGACACAGAAGGCGCAAATAATGCTAAATACTACACCTACGGCATTGATGAACTCGGGGTCTTCCATGATAAGTATAATCTAGTAGATGTTTTTCGTTTTAAGTTCCCAAACCAAAGAGAATTTATATGGTGAAATCAAACGGTAAAATGTAGACTCGTTAGAATCTACTGCCCTGGATAAATTTCCAAAAAAAAACAACAAACCAAAATTCTTTTTTCGACCATGAATTCATGACAACAAGTAAATTATCAAAATTCGCAAGAATGATGGCACGTTAATGAGTGAACCTGGTAAAATACTCAACTCCCTGACAAAACTTTATAAAAACATTTGCACAATATACATATTGACACATGTTGACACATATATTGTCAATTTGTTGTTAAAATCAATTTTTTTAATTTACAGTATGCATAATAACTTGACATTACATAAATTTTTTATAACATAATTAGATATTCATTAGATATGTTATAGTTATATTATAATAAAAAAAAATATTAGGTTGATGCATAATAATTATTGCACTTTTTTTAGCGCCACTATTAATAATAGTAAGATAAAAGGTTATTATTTAAATGACTATTTTATAGTATTTTAATAAAAACAATATATTAATAATTAATATAATATAGTTACTGAAAAAAAAAGGTTCATTATTTATAATATCAATATAATAGTAATAAATATCAATTAAAAGTTCTTAAAAAAATATTTTTAACAATTTAAAATACAGGTTTTACTCCTGCAAAAGAAGGTCAAGTACTGAAATAGTTTTCTCTTACTTTTTGAAAGTAATAAATATAATTTATAAAGATAATATCATAATTATCAAATTATTTATGATTATATTATAATGTAGTATTTTTTATTATATTACAACAACTATTATTATATTAGGTTGCATATAGTATATTAGGATGCATAATTAATACACATTTTTTAAAGTTAGTATTTGTTTATTATTCAGTATTCCATATTATATATTTCAATATTTATATCTTTTTTGAAGCCAGTATTTATATATAAAACTATTATACATAAATATATAAATATATTAGAGTGTCCCAAAAAAAATTTTAGAAATATATATCCTGGTTATATGCATAAAAAAAAGCAACTTTACCAAATTTAAGGGTTTGTAGACCCTTAGAAGCGTTAGGAGTAAAAACTGAAAAACAGGCATTTATGGATTTTTTAAATGGTTTTTCACCTAAATGATGCATTTCTACCTCTTTCTCATTTATTTATTTTGAATTTATAAATAAGCAAGTATTTTAATACCATATAGAATAGATAAAACATATTATTAAAAGAAATTTAGTAATAAAGTTTATGTTTTTTAGATATATAAATATTAATATGGAAATAAACAATAGACGATGAAGAAGAACAAGCTGTAAAAAAAGAAAATTTGATGATGTGGAAAAAAAATTAAAAACGAGGTAGAAAACCCAAGGAGACCATTGTATCTTTTGAACAGACCAATTTTAGAGCTTAACAAATACCAGTTACCAACAAATGGTGATATTTTAAGAAGATATTGCCATAATATTTATTAAGTCAACGAAATCAAATACTAGTTGCTCCATGCAGAAAGGAGGATATCAACTAATATGTCAACTCCCTGGTGCAATATGTGAGACAAGTATTAAAGATTATCTTGTCAAAGAAGTAGTAAATATCTGGTCCAGAGCGGGATTTCGAAAAGATTTCTTGATGAAAAGTTGGACCATTAGAAATACGATTAAAAAGCTCAACAAAAAATGAAGAAAGCAATCAGATTTCAAAAAGTAAGAATTTTTTATTTTGTTTACAATAAATATATATTTTTAAATTTTAGCATCTTTTAAACTTATAAATATGTTAATTATGTCTTTGTTGTTTGTTTTTACTTTTTTCTATATTAGATTTTCAAATCTAATATAGAAAAAACTTCTCTTCAAAAGAAACTCTTTCGATTCTCGAAACCAACTATAAAAAAACTTCAAATGAACTTTTTGACATGCAAAAATATTGTAATGAAAATCAAAAAAGATCGAGAATATTGGCATGATTTATCAGAAGAGAATTGAACGTAGAAATGAGCTAGAGAAAAAACTTGAAATGTTCATAGAAGATAAAAATATAATTGAAAATGATTTTGTTTATGATTTTGACTCAGAATCAGTATATTTTGAGTCAAATTCATCCAATGATTCATTTTTTGATGTATGTAGTGAAGAAGATAAAAAGTCCCCTAAGCCATTAACAAAAAAAAAAAAAAGGATCTGATGAGCTGCATCTCTCAATATCAGGGGATGGATTAATAATAATATAAGTAAAGTTGCTGCAAGATATAAGAAGCTATAAGTGAAGTTGCTGCAAGATTTCAGCTTGGTGTGAGGGGTCATACAGCATTCATTCTACATACATTCTTTCTTTAATTCTTAAGTATGCAGGGCATGATTTGGAAAGTATTGTTTTGTCAAAATTAGGAACCCATAGAAAAAGATCTACCATACCATCGAAAAAGATCTACCATACCATCGAAAGCAAAGGTGAATTAGAAATAGTTATAAAAATGTTTTGATCAGTAAAAAAATCTTGCGTCACTTTGATAGTAAATTGTGCAATGAATGGGATCTTAAAAATAATATTACTGTTAAAATGGAAAGGATTGCAGTAAGCGTGACAGCCCCTGATGATGATAATAGTTGTGATATTCTATTAAGAGTGTTCCAGGGAAATTAATCTAAAGGCATAGACCAAGCAAAAGAAATAAAAAAGACTAGAAGATTTTGAAATTGAAAATAACATTTTTGCTGTTTGTACTGACACAACTGCTTCAAACACTGGTGCACATAATGGAGAAATTGAAAGTAGGTATGTTGTCGGAAAGCACATTATGTGGCTTTTATGTCGTTGACACATATATGAGAGACACATCAGTCATTTAGTACAAGCACTAACAGGAAAGACTAAGGCACCAAAAAAAAATGTTTTCTAATTTTAAAAAACATCGGCCTGAAAATTTTCAGGTATGCAATGAAGACATTAACTGAATAGACAGATTTAATTTCAATATTTTCAAAAATAATTCTTACATGATTGCTCAAGAGGCTAAAGAATACTTAGGAAACGCCATTACCCTGAAATTTTTTCCCAAGATAAGAACAGACTACACAAGGTTATGTGAACTTGGTTCTTTCTATTTGGGTAACGAAGTACCAAATTTCTACCTTCATCAACCTCCTGCTTGTCATGAGGCTAGATTTATGGCAAATGAGATATATTTATTGTTGCTTCAACTAATTCGTAAAAAGCTTAAATTTATGTCAGTGGAGGAGATAGAAGATATCAATAAAATTGCAATTTTTGTAGCAATATTTATATTCCTTGGTTTCTGAAGTCATCTATAATAATCCAGGCACCATCTAATGATCTAAAAGCAATTAAAGTAGCAGAAACCATAGAGGAAGAAGACGAAATATTAGGTAAAAGTCTCAAAAATTCTTTTTTTAGATATATGTGGTAGTTGACTAAAGATATTGTTAGTGTATCACTTGCAGATCCAGGAATAACTAATGAAGATAACTTCTTACTGATACAGAAACTTATTAACTATCCATATCCTGAGGATATTTCTTATTTTGAAATAAAGAAACCACAGATTAGAGTGGATACAATCATTAACAGGAACAATCATTTGCATAACTTTGTTGGGAAAAACAAAAAAAAAAATTTTTTTTTCATACTTGATCTTAATATACAAGATATATTGTTTTGGATTTCTGATGGAAATATTGCCGATCTCCATCCCAGCTTTAAGTATTTTAAAAATTTTGTTTTAAATATTCAGTGCACAAATGACTACTCTGAAAGAAATATTTGTCTTGTGCAAGATTTTCTAGCAGACAGTCATATTGAATGTCGGAGACAAAACATCATGGTGGTTGCTAGGAGAATAGAAAAAAAGTGGATAAAAGGATGAAAAAGAGCGATTTGAACAGCATAACTCTTTAGTATAAGTTGATTTTGATTAGATGTTTAAAAATTTATTTAAAATAAAAAAATAAATATTTTGAAGCGAAATAGACTTTTTTCTTTTTCGGTTTTTTTTATATTTATAAAAAAATAAAATATTTTGAAAAAAAAAATGGAAATCTACCTAAACCTAACACTTCCTGAAGGTTCGGAGACCTGAAGTTTTGTTCTTTTCTTTTTTTTAAAGTATATAACCAGGACATGTTTCGAACCTTTTGGTTATGTGAAAAAGTTGTTTTTTTGGGACACCCTAATATATATATATATATATATATATATATATAACATATATACTACATTGGGAGTGACTAGTATTTCTCCGTACTTAGAACACATATTTCATATGGATTGTTAAATAAGCTCTGTGAGTGCTTTAACATCTTGTAGGTTCCATTTCAATTTGAATAGATTTTTAAAAGGTGTATGAAAATAAGGTAACTAGATAGATTTCAGTAATTTTAAAGTATCATCCCATCTTGTCATAGTTATATCAAGAGAAATATAGAGGTGACAAGTTAGTTTATACTTTGTGAAAAATGTAAATATATATATATATATATATACACGGAACTCAAAGTGGGGCAGAATGCCATCCAATCATTTTTTTATGAAGTATAAACCATTCCGCCAACTTTTTATAATTATCTATATTTTTTTTGTTCATTTAACAATATTCTCTGGTAAAAATATCGTTGGTAAATAATATATGAAGAACACTGAAATATATATAACAATGATTAGGGGGAACGGTGTTTTTAATTTACCGAATACTATCCCATTGCTTTTTTTTTCTCCACTTCGAGCACGGTATATATATATATATATATATATATATATATATATATATATATATATATATATATATATATATATATATATATATACATATTTGATAAATAATTTGAAATAATTGAGTTGAGTTATGAATGTTGTTCAGTGTAGATAGACTCAAAACTTAAGCACAAAAAGACCATAAGTAGGGTAACTAAGCCACTTTCAAAATTTAATCGTCAAATTTATTTGTACATATATGCATATACTTATCTACATATTTATGCATATATGTATTTACCTATATATGTATATGTAATATTGTATATATATATATATATATATATATATATATATATATATATATATATATATATATATATACCTACATATAACTGTATATATATATATACCTATATATACCTGTATATATATATATATATATATATATATATATATATATATATATATATATATATATATTATTGTTATTATTATTATTATTAATGTATTTAATTCAAATAACGTGTATATATAAAAAGGCACAAGGTCCATAGATACAGCTAAATATAAAGTAAATAAAAGTAAAAATACACCCATCCAAAACAACCCATAAATCAGAAAGTCTCTTGTTAACCAAGTTGACAGTATTTTGTTAACCAAATTGACAGCGAATTTTTTAGCACATTCTACATAAGTATATATATGTTTAGTGTGCATATGTATATATATATATATATATATATATATATATATATATATATATATATATATATATATATATATATATATATATATATATATATATATATATGTGCGGTACAAACAGACCTAGCTACTCAGATGTGTATAAACACCTATATAGGTATGGTGGTGATGACTTAACACTCTAGAATCAAAAATTGTTTTTTTTTACACATATTTTTTTCATTACTAACATTAGTAAATTTAGTATACAATAAACAAATTATGTTATACAAGTTTTTACATATATAAAAGGTTTTTACATTGATTTATGAGGGGCGTGTCACCCCCCTCCTCCCACCTTATCCATTTTACCATAAATAAAGTTATTTTTTTAAATTTGGCTGATGTTTTAGTTGATGAATTATAAAAATATATTTTACTTGACTGTGTTAGTGTAAAGTTGGTCATAATAGTTGAGGGAGGCTTTTGCCTAACTCTTTTCCCCCCTTCCTCCCACCTCCCTCCAACCTAAAAAAGAGTAAAAACTAAATAAATTTTTTGAAATAAGTTTTTGAGATAATTGCAAATACAATTCTAAAATACTCTGAAACCTTTATTTTCAATTAGTTAAAAGTCAGTAGCAGTAAAAAAAGGTGTTCTCTTATAAAATATAATTGGGGTTTCATCGTCAAAAAATAGTCACTCATGATGATTATTAAGATGAATTTCTTTATAAATTTTGTCTTGGCTTTTATAAAGTAATTAAAATAATAATAAATGAAAATATTATAATAATCATTTTTAACGATAGACACAACGTGAAGGTTAACCAGAGCTGTCTATCAAAAATTTTTAAAAAGTCACAACACTTGTAATATGTTTTTGACAACTCACAACACTTGTTGTGTGTTTTTGCAAGTCACAACACTGCAGTAAATATTTGTCAAGTCACAGCACTTGCAGTATTTTTTTGTCAAGTCACAACAGTTGCAGTATGTATTTGGCAAGTCACAACACTTGCAGTAACTTTTTTTTACTGGAATAGAATAACACAATATATATAACTTATAATAAACTGTTTAAATAATTAAAAAATATAAATATTGTTAAAAAAGAATTTGTAACAAACTCTAACATTAAAACAGGTGAAAGCTATATTTTTGTCGTGTTATCAAATTATCAAAATTGTAACTCTCCAGAAGCAACACCAGCAGCAAGCTGTATCTTTTTTAAGCAATGGTTAAGAGCTTCAATATCAGTTTCATCATCTTTCCAGAAAGAAATGGTGTATATAAAGTCATTTTTTCTTTTTTTATCTTTTTCTACTATACCCAACACGTTTATACAAAATTATGCAGCTATACAAAATCATATTATACAAAACACGTGTGCGTGTGTTTTGATCGTACCATTCATGGTATGGTTTTTCGCCAACAATTCTTCCTAACATGACATCTTCTAAATCATATAGTTGGTCGTTTGACAAATGTTTGTATGAGTTTATAATTTAACTAAAACTCAATTTTGATAGCTTGCTCTCTAATTATCTTTTATCTTTTTCACCCACTTTTTGGCGCTTGGATGCAGCAAATCTCAGCTCAAATTTTAGCATGATGTAGTCGATTTCTCAATCTACTTTTATGTGCTACATCAATTGACCATTTAAGTACCTTTTCTCTCAAACTTTGGTCTAGACTGTCTAGCTGTTCCAGTCTTATTTTTTAATCCTAATTTGCAAGAGATATAGCAAGTTGTTGCATTAGGGGACTGTACTTTGGCATCACTAAATATATTTATTAATTCCTCGCTATCCATAATTCTCACACTATATAATGTAAAGCCTTGCACTAACTGTCTCCTCTTTAGATGTGTCTGTAATAGTAAGTGAAAAATATCTATAATATTGTCTATTTAAAACATCTTACACTGTAATAAGACATGCAGAAGTCATTTAAAAAAGTTCTTTATCAATAGAGCATAAATTTTTAACTGATTCTAAAATGCTTGGTTTAATCAATTTTCCAAACAAATCAGTCTGTCTGCAAAACAACCCAGCTTGATTGGATTTGCAAGTTTGAGCTGTTTGTATAACATTTTATACAAACTGAATACCAGGAACACGATCAAAAGTTGCATACTCTAATGATACATGAAACATTTTTATCCATGGTCAAGTAAGAAGTTTCGCAAATACTGCAATCAAAAACATATGTTTGATTGCGGTTTTACTACAAAATGCTTTTGGAAGAGTTGCTTGCAAATTTTTTCACTTTACTGTTCTAGTTGTAATGTACTGTTCAAAGTCACCGTAATGCTTTATCAGAATAATACAAATATGGAAAAGAATATGAAGGTAGTTTCCATGATACCTTGGAATAATACCTCTTGGTAATTTGTTATTGTCTAAAAAATTTACAAAATATAGCCAGAATAATCAAGGTCGCCAAACAGTCATTTCCATATAATTTGAAACTCTCATTGATTGCAACTTCAAAACTATATTTATAAATGTAAACTTTAACTTACCCAAAGATGATCCATCTTTAGCTAAGTTAAAGATTTCATTTATTAACTTAAACTTAAATTTAAGATAATGTAAAGAAAAATAAAAAATAGTTAATTAATTTTATGCTAAAATAAGAAAAATTTTAATATTTCAAATTAGATATGAATTAAATAACATGTTAATCATTCTGTTACTTAACTTTCCATTTTTTTAAATTTAATGTTAATCAAATATAAAATAAAATAAAACAATCGATGACCCCCTCTGTCTCCAAAAAAGACATCTGGTAAAAAAAAATTAAATAGCAACAGTGCTAAAAATAGAGTGCTTGCGATAACTAGGAATTCAATGAAATTTGGTAAGTACCTAGATAAATAAAAAGCTAAAATGAAAGGAAAATTGAAAAAAATTCGTCCATATCTTCGACATTAATTTCGTCCTAGATGTACAACCAAATTTTTGACAGCAACAAACACAGCAATAAAGCTAATCAATATATTTATAAACCACACAGTAATAAAGTTCAACTATTCTAATTTTTAAAAATACTCTATGTTGATTTCAAATTTTAAAAAATTTTCCAACAAAACAAGTCTTCACCACGTTAACACAAAACAGACTTCAAAAAACGTGGCACAGAATTTTAGCACTAAATTCGGTTTCGTAAGCCACGATTTCCGCAAGGATTTAAGGATAAAAAGTTAAGGAAATTTGTTCTTATAAAAACAACAAAAAGAATATATTTTCGGGGCTATTTTCTGTTAAAGCACAACTAAATTGTTTCTATAAAACTGTTTTGTAAGGCTTTAACTTTTTTACTTAAATTAATTAAAAAGAATCGATCTAAAAATTCGGTAAAAATAACAAAAAATTATATATATATATATATATATATATATATATATATATATATATATATATATATATATATATATATATATATATATATATATATATATATATATTGACGACAGAATAAAATACTTTTAGTTAATTTACTTCAAAGTTTTTTTTTCAATATTTATTTAAATTCTCTCTTTATTGTTATAATCGAAGATTACAATAATAAAGCTAATCTTGACTAAACTTGCCAAATGATTGATCATCGTTATCAAACATATGTTCTCTGTTATCAATAAAAATAGAGATACAAACACTGTTAAAAATATCAATAGTTAATTTTGTCATTAAATTTTTATCTCTTCTTTAAAAATTCTGATTTTGCTTTCTTCAACTTAACATTTGTGAATAACTTTCAATAATTGAAACAAGGATGGTTTAATGCCACTGTATTTTTTTTTTTTAAATAAATGTTGAAGTTGGATTAAATTAAGGTTAAGCAAATGTTACAATCTAAAACCTTTTTATTTTTTTTACAACAAATCCAGTAATATATTTAACAACATCACACACGTATTATGATAAACTTTTTGAATGACTCGAGCTATTTACTGCATATTTGTGGTCCTCATAATTTGTTTTCCATATCAAAATCTTCAATAAGCTAATGATCAATTGTTTTTATTTTATATATTTTTTGAAAAACGCATTGCTGAAAATATTGATAGTGCCTAGTAAATGCAATGAAGAACCTAAAAATCTTGTATGCTTCAACAACTTTTGTAGGCAGCTTGAAACTATTTTGTTTAGGATTATAATTATATTCTTTGTGACTTTTTATCGCAACGAAATAAACTTTAAAGTGATCTCGAGATAATTTAAATATACTAAAAACTATACTCACCATTTTAATAGTAATAATTCCTATATAAAATTTCAGGCTTACAATCATCCCAATAAAATCTGTTTTGATCTAACTTAAATGCAGATGTTCTCCATTTTTACCACAGTGTTAAATACTCTAATGACTCTTTTTGTTTTTTGAAATTAGTTTATTATAACGTTGTAAACTTTTGAAATTCTTAGCTAACAAATGTCTGTTATGTCAAGATGTCAAAAAGATATCAAAAAATGTTATTAATAACAAAAATAAATCCTTCTCTAGCCTCGCTGTCTCCAAAATCCATAAAATACTAACTTTCTTGTAAACATTTTATAGAGTTTAAAATTTTTTGTCTGTGCTGCTAGTTTAACGTTGTTTTTTTTAAACTAATTAATGTCTCTTTGTATTTTTTGTTGCTTAATCTTCCTTTTCTGAATAGCAACTAATTTTTTAATATATTCCTTTTTTATCGGTTCATTACTACAATCAAACATTGTTATGTGCAAACCTAATGTATTTCTTGTCAATTTTAACATACGATAACAGAGGATTCATGAAAATATAATTTTTTTTTGTAACTGGATGTAAAAAGTATGTACAAGTAGAGTTAACTGATAAATCAGCTTTAAGATGTTTTTTTCAAATTCTCAAGGGATAATTCAGCACCATTTAAGGATAACATTGTAGTTAAGAAACTGTCGAATTTCCACACTTGTTTTCAAAGAAGTAGCATCATTTATTGTTTTGATTTTTTTTTCACTTTTAATTGTGATTTTTCTATTTGCTTGAGGTTTTTTAGACATATTTTTCTTCATTAAACTGCTTGGAAAATCAAAAATGGTATAGCTCCTTAATGTTTTGAGTTTTTTTTTCCCGAACTAGAGAGCCTATATACTCAGAGAGCGGACTTACGTGTGATCGTTTTTGATTGGTTGTTAGATTTTTTTAATTTTAGACGCCATGTTTTTGCCAAAAAAACTAACTGAGAGTAAAAACTACAACAAAACTTTTTCTAATATTTGACCTAAAAGGTAAAAGTACTGCTGAATTTTAGTTTCTTTTCCTATTAATTTAATTCCTTTAATATTTTTATTTTGTCTAATTTACGTTGAAAATATCTCTGCTTGAATGATGTGTAGAATCATTGATAAAAGACAACCTTGTCTTACTCCAATTAGGATGTTTATATTTTCGGAAAGTTATCCTTTTATTTTAACTTTTGTTACAATATTTTGATAAACAGTTTTAATATAAGACATAAATTTAAAAAAAACAACAAAGTGTTCAAGACTCTACTCTATCAAAAGCTTTCACCTGATCTATAGAAAGTATACATTCATCTAACTTATGTGTATTAGCAATACTAATTATGTCTCTAGTATAGCTTAAATTGTAATATATTGTTCTGTTTTTAATACATGCAGTTTGGTTACTATCTACAATATATGGTAAAATATTTTCAAGTCTGTTAGCAAGAGTTTTTGTTAAAGTTTTATAATCAACGTTTGTTAAGGATATTGGTCTCCAATTACTTATATCATTTTTGGTTCTTTTTTTTATAAATGGACGATACAATTGCCTCTTTTTGAGAACATCAGTTCTCCCATTTTGAGTACATTGTATAAAGTTTCTGTTAAATCTTTACTTATTAAATCAAAAAACATTTTATAATACTCTATTGCTAGACCGTCTGATCCGGGTGACTTGTTGTTTTTCATTTAAGACAGAGTTTTTCATATATCTAACTCTGATATTGTTTTATTTAATAAATTGTTTTCCTCTGCAGTCACTTTTTTAACGTTAGAAAATAAAAGTTCCTGAGAAGCGAAGTAATTTTATTTTTGTAATTTGTAATTAATTTTAGTTTTATTTTTAATTTTATTTTAATTTTATTTTTGTATAGCTTTTGATAAAAATTTCTAACAAAATATCTTGAGGATTATATATGATTTTGCCTTTTTTATTACTAATTTCAGAAACATATTGTTTTGCAAGTTTTGCTTTTCCTAGTCCAAAAGAAACTTTGAACATTTTTCTCCTTCCAATCTTCATTGGATTCTTGCCCTATTTGCCGCCCCCTCAGTTTTTTCTTTTTAACTTTATCGATTTTGATTTCCTTATATATAATTTTCATGTTCTTACTTAAGTGCTTTTTTTTTGAAGCATTTTTTAATGATTTTAAAAGTCTATATCCTTTTTTCTTTTTATCTGGTTCTGTTTCTTACCAAAAAGTTGAGAAATTTGTTTTATAATTTCTTTTCCCTTCTCCCACCATTCTATTTTATTTGCATAAACATACTTTTGCTTTTCCCATTTTTGCCAGCTCATTTCTATACGAGTTTTATATTCGACATTTTTGAGGAGTTTTTATTTAAAATCCAAATTTCTTTGCCAAATTTTATTGTGTCGTTTGTTAGTAATATAATTTGGGCGTTATAGCGGTCCGTTAAAACAGTCGGTTCAAAATCAGTTTTAAGATTTTGTCTAGATTTTTTTACTAAAGTAGAATTGATCTAGCCTAGAATGAGATACCCCATTTGTGGCTGCATAAATGTATTCTCTTTTTTTTTGGAATAAAAATTCGCCAAATATCTTAAATTTCTAGTAAATTTAGTAAACATTTTAGGATTTTATTAGATGGGCTGACTTTTTTCAAATTTGTTGGGAATCTGCTCACTCAGACAAGACCTCCTTAAAATCTCCCCCCATTAAAACTTGAAATTCATTTAAGTTTATTTTACTAAAAAGCATTTATTAAATCTATAAATAACTTTTTTCTTAACTTCATTTCATTTTCTAAACTTCATTGCATTTTCTCCGGTGGGCGCGTAAATATTAATTCGTTAACTGAGAACCAAGAGGACTTATGTCCATTTTTTATGTTTCCGAAAAAATCAAGTTTTAAAATTTAATTTGTAAAGAATTTCTGCTAGAATCTCCGACTATTTTTTTAAATATTTTTAAAAGCTGTATTATTCTTGAGATTAGATTTATTGCACACATACTACATTGACGGTTGAATATTTATTGATAATAAACAGAAATAATATAAAATGTGAACATACGGCATCTTGACTCTCGGCTGAGGATTTATTACATGATTTGAGTCGAAGTATATCAACTTTGATGATTAATCAATGATAATGAATCAAATTAAACACCCGTTATTCATGTTTGTTTTGCTTGTGTGGATATTTCGTTATATAAGAAAGAGATATAATTATTTGCAAAATATATTTCCATAATCAACTGAAATATTTGGATGAAAAATATTTCTTATAAATTATATAAATATGTACTTGTTTATCTGCTTTTTCTTGATGCAAAAACAACGTTGATCCGCTGCATATCATTCAATGTTATTTCAATGTATAAGGATCAACGTTGATCCAATGTATATAACCCAATGTTAATCCATACACATTGGATTAACGTTGGCTTATAAACATTGAACCAACAATTTATCCATATACATTAGATCAACGTTGGATTAAGATTGGAAAACAACCAACTTTTGCGATGTTTTTACATACGTTGGACCAATGTAATTTTACATCCTAGTTTTAATAACATCGTTATTAGGGTTTCCATTAATATAAATACAATAAAACTAACATTGGATTAACTTCGTATTTGCATCTAAGAAAACAGCCGACGTTCGTGATGTATTTACATACGTTGGGCCAACGAATTATATAAATGGGTTACTTACGCAAGGTGGTGGTATTATGTCAATGATTTCTTCATTTAATTTCTAATTTAACGACCAATAAATAGTGATTAGTAAAATTTTACTGCATGTTAAGTTTGATGTCAAACTTTTTTAAAGTCATCTGCTGGTGATCCAAAAGTTCCTGAAACTCTCTTTGTATCCATTGACCCGTCACAACATCAACATGAGCATTTTATAATATTTTAAGAAACCGTTTAGGTCTCTTTTTCTTAAAATTTTTCATAAAATAGAGAACATGTTCTTCATAAATTTTCATAAAATAGAGAACATGTTCTTCAACAATTTCAGTTCGTTAAAGAGCATGATAATCCGCTTCACAGACCAAGAGTAAGTGATTTTAAGAAGAACAAAGAATCATAGTTCAAAAGTTAGAAGAAGTTGAGTTAAAAGATGGCAAAGAGAAAGCAAACAGGTATTGCACTAGATGGTAGAATGTGCAAATTTAATTTCAATATGCTAATTTTAGCATTACTGAAACTTTTGAGATTTTAATATTAGTAGTTTGTATTTTGTTTGATCAATTTTATTGATGTTAAATGTAAATAAACTAATATTTTGAAATCCAGTGACTTTGCATGCGGGTAAACGTTTTAAATAAAAATTAAACAATTAAATAGGTTTTCATACCTATTTTTTTAAAGGTTTTATTAATGTCTTGTGCTCACTCGGTTGCCTCTGCAAAAAAAAGTCTAGAAGTATTTTGCTGCAAACACACTTGAAATATCGCCAGAGCACAAGCCACTTAGGCAACAACCTTTAAACAAACGTGTTTTATAACTTGTAAAAAAATAAATTTTTTAAACTTTTATAAAAATGTAAAATGACTCAAGACGATTACCAGAAGTATTGATGCTATTTCCAAATGAATAATTGTCGTCAAATCAACTTCAATGTTTGTTTAGCACTACGTCTGCTAACTATGTATTGTTTTACTTTATCTCCAGAGAAATTTCAACAAAGTTTTGCGAACTACATAAAGTGTTTTTGTTAATACCGGCTTCGTTGAATTTGCTTTTCAGAGTCTTTAAGTACTTAGCAAAATATAATTTAATTTTGAAAAAAGGTTCTTGATTAGCGTAAACACCTATAGAGGCATACGTTTTTTTTTTACTGATAGTAACTTTTACTTCCGAGAGTTTTATGTTCGTTTTAAAGAAAAAGAAAAACATTACGTTACAGCACAATTCGTTGGGGTAAAGTGTTATAATGATTATAACGTGTTTAATCGTTATTATGCTAATGCTTATTTAAAAAAATACCAAATCATTTCACTATATGTACTCGAAAAATAAATCATTTAAGTATTTAATAAAAGAATAACTAGTTTTCATATGGCAACTGAGATTGAATAGTATTGATATTTCATTTTTAGAGTTTGTTTGTTATAAATAACATGCCACAACATAAATGTAGTAAATATTAATGAAGCTATGGAAATAAATACAATGTTGACACAAAGATGCTAGATCTCAAGTTAAATGGTTCATCTAAATCTGGTAAGTTTACACTTACCAGATTTAGTTATTATTTTTGCTTTCAGTGTTTAAGTGAAGGTAAAATTTTTTTCTCTTATTTTTACTATTTCTAATGTCTAGATTTATTGAGTTTTATAAAAAAAAAAAAAATAGTTTCTGTGTATAAAAAATATTTAGTAAGATTGAGAGGCATTTTAATCGCATATACAACAAATAAATAAAAATTTTCGCAAAAATAAAACTGCACACTAAATAAAAAATTTAAAATCGATAAAACTAGAAAGTTGCTAGATTTGCTCGTGTAGCAACATTCTAGTTTTATCGATTTTAAATTTTTGAATAACATTTTGCATAGTTATCAGATATGTGTCACCTGGCCTTTACCTATATTTCCCAAACTGTTTTTCTAGTGCATCTGATTGCATATGTCCTAACAGTACATAAGATACACAACAATTCAAACAAATACTTTGCACAGCTTGCTAATCTTTTAAAAGTTTTTTGCAATGCACTCGCACTCGCACTCGCACTCGCACTATACATTGTTAACTTTATCTTTCGCACTATACATTGTTAACTTTATCTTTCGCACTATACATTGTTAACTTTATCTTTCGCACTATACATTGTTAACTTTATCTTTCGCACTATACATTGTTAACTTTATCTTTCGCACTATACATTGTTAACTTTATCTTTCGCACTATACATTGTTAACTTTATCTTTCGCACTATACATTGTTAACTTTATCTTTCGCACTATACATTGTTAACTTTATCTTTCGCACTATACATTGTTAACTTTATCTTTCGCACTATACATTGTTAACTTTATCTTTCTTAATTTTGAATTTACGCATTTCAAATCTTCAGCAAAGTAAGAAATATAATTCTCTAAGAAATCTATTTGCCAATCATTGACTAAAGTAATAGGCTTTCTTCGAATATCATTTAATCTAATATCAGAGCTTTTCCTTTACTGTTGACAATAAGCCACCACGTGATAACTGTTTCAATAAAAAGTACTGTATATTCAGCATTCAATGAAAAGTACTGTATATTCAGCATTCAATGAAAAGTACTGTATATTCAGCATTCAATGAAAAGTACTGTATATTCAGCATTCAATGAAAAGTACTGTATATTCAGCATTCAATGAAAAGTACTGTATATTTAGCTTATGGAAATTTAACATTTTTTTGAAAAACAGCAACTGTTTTTCACAAAAAAATTTTCAGAACTAATTCAACACTTTGTCATTCAACACTTTGTCATTCAACACTTTGTCATTCAACACTTTGTCATTTATTTGGTTTTGGTGACAAAGCGTTTTGTGTTAACTGTGACAACTTTACAGTTCGATTATCTGTAGCATGAAGTTGAATTATCAATTTCCATTTTGCAAGTTGTATGGTATCGTTATCATTTAGCAATTTATATTTTAAAGATTGTAATTTTTTAGTAATCCAATTATTTTAAATACATTTTAAAATATGCTTAGTATCGTTTAAAAGATAGTATGCTGGAAAATTTTTTGCATTAAAATATTGAAATGTTTTTTGATTTACTTGAAAGTTATATTTTGAATCCAAGCCATAATTTTTTCAAAAGCTCCTGAACCCTGCAACTTGACACTATGTTATTATTGACGATGATATCATCAATAAATGAATCCGTCCCAGACTGAACAACTTTATCAAAAGACAGTACCTATCTTAGGATTTTAGTCAGTATTCTGTGTGCCACATTCAAACCAAAGTCAAATCTTATTAGACAGTAACGCTGCCTATATTCCAAAACTCAATATTTCCATAATACTTCGTCAACACGAATTCGCAGATACGGTTTCTTTTAATCAAATATCTCAAGATTTTTCCCAACTTTCTCTAGCTGCAAACTTTGGTACTGTAAACATCACCATCTATAATATGACTGAATATAAATTGATTCAGCTTACGATAGTCCATCACCAGACGTACTTTTAATTTGTTTAGATTCGTTGAATCACTGCCATTAACGGAATGATGCCTTTACATTTCCCTTTAAATGGTTTCAGCCATCTCTGTGCTATTCATTTTTTTACCTTTATTGTATACTCACTTTTAACGTCTTGGAGATATTGTAATTTAAAAGTTTGTTGAAATTGGTGCTTCCAGCAGCCATTTCCAAGACACGCTCCAACTGCCTTTTTTGAATTCTGCTACGAAGTCTTTATCAATCAGTTTTTGAATAGTAATCGAGGATATTTCACTCATTTTTTCTTGAGAGACTTGAGTAGCGCCAATAAACTAACAATTGGTGCTACTGCTATCTCTAAAAAAAAAAATAAACCATAAAGTTCTTCATTGATCTTTATGGCTTCACCGTCTCTCATGACTTGTACACCTCTAAGTAGTAGTATTGCGTCCATACCAAGCATTACTTGATGTTCGGAGATAATCTTGGCAACAAGGCATTCCTAGGGCTGGGCTTAGGATGAGGGAGGGGGGCCTAAGGGGTGTATAACCCCACGACTATAAAAATCCTGTCGGCAAATATCGGCTGTATCTACCTGGTCGGCAAATGTAGACTTTCAGTCGGCAAATATTAAAAAAAGAGTACTTTTTTTATTAGTCTTTTTCTAATAAAATTTAAATCCAGTCGGCAAAAGGTCATATTCCATCCTCCTTCCCCCATGCCATTCTCTTCGGGACGCCACTGGGCATTCCAAATTGACGGTGGTATCATTTATAGAAAGATCAACAACAATTTGGTGCTTTACTTTAATTGACGTTTCATTCATCATGACAACCTTTTCTCTTACTGATTTGAAATTTTAATGTTTATAATATCACGGCCTAAAATTGTTTGGACTACCCAGTGTCAAACAATGCTTTTATTTTTCTTCGATTGATACATACGCAGAGAGTAAGTGGTTTTAAATTTTGTGGGGAGCCGTTCCCACAAAAATGGGTAGCTTTCCTTAAATGATTTTCGAGTTTGAACACTTTTTATAGTAGTGCTGGGCCAGGTGGCTGTACGTTCCACACAATGCAACTTTTCTTTTCAATTTCTTTGCGGTAGCTTCGACTGATGTGTCCATCCTCGCCGCAACGGTAGCACGTTATGGTCTTTTGTCCGCGTCTTTGAGGAACCTATCTTGGACTAATGGCAACACAATTCATGCAACTTACAAAACACAATTCTTTGCGACGTAAGATTACCAAACTTCTCGATTTTTCAGCAACCTGGTATATGGTTGATATTGAGCATGCACTTTGCATTTATTATTTCGTCAGGTAATCCGAGAATTAATGCGCACCTTGTCCAATCTTTGCTTACGTGAGATGATATTAGCTTACTCACTCTTTTAGTTCTACTAGATATACGTCGACGGACTCGTTCTCTTTAAGACAGCAATTTACAAACTCTTTGTATGCTGTTAGCGGAGAAGCAGAAAAGGCAGTAGTCAGTGCACTTTTCATTTCGTTGAAGTCTTCTTTTACCTCATCACGTATGGCCTTGATAAACGACGTTCAAAACAAAGTAAGTTTTTGTTTTTTACTCCATTGACCTCTAGTTTTTTAAAAAGAATTATATGGTTACCAGTTTCAAAAGCTTTCCTCAAATCAATAGAAAATCCTTATGAAAGTAGTCATTATTGAATACGTCTGTTGCATGATTAATCAATTCGATTACTGCATGAATGTTTGAGTTATTGTGTTCAAAACAAAAAAAGGGTTCTGATACATGTAAGAACCCTTTTTCACTAACAGCAGCATGCAAGCTCTAATAGTAAATATAGACACGAGTAGAATTTGAAGGGACAAAACATCTAATTATCTTTGAACCCATTCTGAGATGATTTTGAAGAGAGACATAAAAAGGACTAAGTAAAAAGCTAAAATACTAAAATATAATAACTCAGAAACCCACTTAGAGGTAACAGAGATGAAATAATGCTAAATAAATAGATAAGTAAATAGATAATATAATGTGAAGAAGACTTACGCATAACAACATAAAAATAAACTGTCATCTAAACTACTATTTTAAGATAAACGTGCAATAGAGGTATTCTTTTGCAAAGTCAACTATGACGCTAACGCAGCACCTAATGCGAACGTTGATAGAGAACGGAACTACGTATATAAAAAGTTGAACGGAGCGTGTCTTCGCCCAATAAACAACTGGCCACTATCCATATAGATTATATTCTGAAAAAAAACGACAAAAGAAATATTTCAATTGTCAACCTTTTTGATTGGTAACGGATGCTGTTCTCATTTAACATTAAAATTTTTAACTCTCGGCTTCAGAAAAAACCAGGCAAAATTTAATAAAATAATGTACAATTGGTGTGGCTGGCAAAAAATATGGAGAGTCACTCACGTTGATTGGTTCTATTTGGACATTTAACTCTATGTGATATCTAAACATGGATCCTTTAGTGTAATAAATTAGATTATTATAATACATGCGCATTATGTTTTCTAAAAATACATACAAACCACATAAAGATTACAACGACCAATCACAACAATATGCTTTTTACATAACAAATACCCCAAAATAAGACAGGAATAGAAAACGATTAGCATGAGATCTGTACATGATAGGTCTATTTATTTATACTATTGCCTCAGCCACCATTTAAGTGGCAGTTCAGAGTATTTATTTTATAATTACTAAATTTATTTAAACTTGCTAAATTTATTTAAACTTGCTAAATTAGTTTAAATTTTCTAATTATATTATATTTATATATGAATAATTACACTTTCTTGTCTTGATCATCATTTTCTATTCTTATTATTTTTAGTCACTTTAAAAGCTTAAAAACTTTAAAAGCTTATACGTTGAATTTTGGATGTATTTTCTGTATTTGACTACAATTTAGTTAGATTCTTTGATCCTACGAAATTTTATCTGATGTCGATTAGTGAATTAAAAAAAGTATTTATAGCATCATGGAATTCTTTGAATTTAAATTAATTATTATATCTTCTTTTGCTTTCTTATTTTTTCAAGTTTAGGATAAGGTGAGGCAAGTCCATAATGTCAAGTCTCCTGTGCATTTGATTAATATTGTTTAATTCCTTTTATTTACTATTGTTTTAGATATTTACATATTCAAACAAATAATTGGTTTCAATCAAGTTATAACTTTTTAAAGGATTTTGTTAATAAATTACTAGAAAAGTTATAACTTTATATATAAAAATTTGAAACAATAGAATATAAGGAATTACACAACGTTAATCTACCAAGGTCTCACAAATGCACAAGGGACTTGATTTTAGGAACATCTTGCTCCACTAAAAGCAAAAAAAAATAGTTGTATTATTGTTATTTGTGTGATTATGATAAAGAAATGTTTGTTTTGTGGGTAATTTATTCCACGATATTCAAAGTTTAATAATTCTAAAACACAATCAATAAAACTTGTTTATTTGCAATTAGCTAGTTTTGTAGATCTTTTCCCAGCCATGGGCAATTAATTCCTTTGAATAACTGTCGCGTTGTATGTTTTTTCATTTTATGTGTAAAAAGGATCGCTTAAAACAAGCAATCAACCACAAAACACAATGTGATTGATCAGCGCACACGCACACTTTAAAAATTTCTTAAAACGAAAGAAAACTTATTTTCCGCTCACATATTGAACACAATAGACAACTTGTCTAGTAATGCTCCTTTGACTAAAATGCAGTTGGTTTTGTGTGATTTTTAAATTATTTGATCAAAGAATTTATTATAAAAATTTAACTAAATAATAACTTATTGGATTTTCTCATTAGGCCATCTTTAAAAAGAGATAATGGTTCAGGTATTTTCTTATACTCAAAGCAACATGTAATGTTGATTGTTTAAGTAACATGGTTAGTCTTTAAAGATAACAATAACATAAACACTCAGTATATTGTAAATGGTACGATTATTTTAACTAAAACCATTTTTAGAAAAAAGTATAACTTAATGACTTTAATAAGTAAGCTCATTTCAATTATTATAAAAATCTGACTATATTCACTCAATTTAAAAACATAATACACTCATTTTAAAGGGAGTCATTATAATTAGAAATTAAATATCATTTTTAGCAAATTTAATCGATAATTATTTTTTAAATTCGTTATAAAATGACCTAAAACCATATTAAACAACGTAATAATTTGTTTTGAGGGATATGTCTAATGGCATTTCCTTATAGCAAAGGAAGTTCCTATAGGCATTTCCTTTTGATATAAGGATATGCAGCTTATACATATATAGTATAAATTAAAATAAATTTAGAAAACAAAACCTCGTTTAATAAATATCTAACTAATATGGTTCATCAATCTCGCAAGAGTAAGATCTATCATGAGGATATTATAAAGTTCAAAAAAGCGACACGAAGAAGAAATATTGCAATCACAATAGCTGCAATTACAACCTTAATTATCACAAGATTCGTCAATTTTGGTCAAAGAAACATTTTTCCGAAAAAGAAGTTTATTGTACAATTAATTAAACATGTATTTAAAATACTTTTTCTTTCATTTAAAATATTAGTAAGAACAATGTAGCGCATGATTTTTATATATTTTAGGAGTACACTTCATATCTTCATTTCACTACATCTGAAACTCGAATAAATAAATCACAAGATGGTGTCAAGTTTTTCTGCATGTTGTGTTATCAAAAGTTCACAGCTCGTATTGGTCGAATATCCAACATTAGGAAGTATTTACAAAGGAAACATCACAACATTTTGGGTAAGTGGTTTGACTCATACGACACACTAAACAAATCAAATAAAAAGTGAAACGTGCTAAATACCAATACTTTGAACGCCATCAAGTTCTTTATGACATTGAACATCTCGATTAAAACATTTAATAATCCATTTTTGAGGAAAATAATCAAAGTTCCACTTCCTTGTGCAAAAATTTTAGAGAAAACTTGGTACCAGAAACGATGGCAAAATTATCAAACATAATTAACGAAAAATAAAACGATGCCCTGGTTGTCACTTTATTTAGTGATATATGGACATCTCTTGAAATGTTGGATTTTATTGCGGTTGGTGCATCATTAACGAATAGTGATTTAAAAAAAGAAATCATTATTATTGCTATGGAACAGATGACGGGATGTCACAATGCAGAAAATATTAAATTAAGAGTTGAAAAGATTATCAACTCCCTTACCTTCAATAAATCAAAAATAAATTGTAATCTTTTTTTTAATTTTATAGTTTTAATTACTGTAAACGCAATGAATTTATTGATTACTTAAGTTATATTTATAAATAGCGTACAATACCACATAAAAAATAAAGCTAAATTACAAATAAGTTGTGATGGAATTCGTTGGTCAGCTGCTTTCCTAATGTTACAGAGTTTTCAAAGTGCTCATAAAAGAAATGCATTCGATCCGGAAAATCAATTTCCAATCGAATTAGATAAGATTGAACTATACCTACAAATCCTTCTTCCCGCATATCAGTTCAACTTAATTGTACAAAAGAATCTTTCGTCGGTTGCTGATGTTATGCTTGCATTGACTATTGATTTATATGATTTCAAAATGGAGTAGAATGGAATTACATGGAAATGGAAAAGAATTTGCTAACTTGTTAATTTCTTCTTTTAAATTAAAGTTTCAGTACGAACTTAATTTAGTAATTTATCAAGTAGCATCACTGTTGAATATCTCAAAGCTTAAGTTGTGGTTCTTAAGACCTGGTTGTCAATTTATTGTTAAAGGTATTTAGTTATTAAGTTATATTATTTAATTAAGTTTAAAAATTTAGTTTAAAAAAATAGTTCTTCAAAACCTAATTTATAAATTTAATTACTTTTATATATTAATTTAATATATTTAAGTTTGTATAACAACTGAAAATTGTTTTGGAGCAGTAGAAAAGCTACACTAAGTCCTGAAATTCTTTTCGCCACATACTATTTATCAAAGTGCTTCAGAATTGCAATCAGGATATGAGCTTACACAAACGAAAGAATGATTGAGTTCAAATGATCAGCAAACTGATTTGCTTTTTTCGTCCGCTGGAATCCCTTAGATCGAAAACGCGTCTATGACCTGTGTCCACTCTAGTATAGTATTCTGCCTATTATGTTATTTTTTATTTTTTGGTGACTAATTTTGGTTCGACTAATTATATTTTCTGGTGTACCCACTAATTATATATTGATTTAGCTGGCTACCCTCATATATCAGTTTGTTATTATCGTACACTATTTTCAGTAAGGAGGTGTCTACGCTCATCAGGTGTAATTTATAATCCTTGAACTATTAGTCTTTTAAGACTTTGTCAAACAACTCTTATACTTAGCCCAAAATTATTTTTTCCGAAACTGAGATTTCGGTATTTGTTAGAGGAAGTATAGAATTCTATTTAATAAACTTAAAACTCTTAAAACTCTTAACGAGTTCAAACTAAAGCAAGTGCTTCAGGTTAGTGACGGAGTGCGTGACTTTTTCTAAAGTTATCTGGGTGGTACAGATAAGCTATTTCAATTTATTTTAAAGTTCTTCTTTGTCAACCTAGTGTCGATTTGGTTGAATCATACGTATATATATATATATATATATATATATATATATATATATATATATATATATATATATATATATATATATATATATATATATACATATATATATATATATATATATATATATATATACATATATATATATATATATATATATATATATATATATATATATATATATATATATATATATATATATATATATATATATATATATATATATATATATTTACTTGGAGTGGTTCAGTCCTTATCGATTTTGCTTTCGACTGATAATTTGAACTAGTATTTAGTTTTAATTAATAAGCTTTTAAAAAAAAAAATTATTTTTGTTTAAAAAAAGTTTAACCTACATTTTATTTTCATTTTATTCTATTTTATTTTTATTTTATTTTTATCAAAAGTAAAGTTATAACGTATATATTTTATTGCAAGTTATATGTTGTGCAAGTTTATTTTTTTTTGTATATATATTTATTGTTATTTTTTTCCTACGAACTTGTTATTTTACTTTTTTTTACGAATTATTTCATTATTTTAAATCAAATTTAAAAAATATTATTTGCTATATGTATGTATGTATGTATGTATGTATGTATGTATGTATGTATGTATGTATGTATGTATGTATGTATGTATGTATGTATGTATGTAAGTATGTATGTATGTATGTATGTATGTATGTATGTATGTATGTATGTATGTATGTATGTATGTATGTATGTATGTATATATGTATGTATGTATGTATGTATGTATTTATATGAATATATGGGTATGTGTTTATATACTCATATACAGCTACACCACGCTTATTTCTCTCCACCCTCACAATATATCTAAAAATGGTGGAGCTAAACCTAATTAGGGATGGAGTTTTGGTCTTTTTGGTCATTGTAGTGAAGTCTAGTTATATTGCAACATTGACTAGCATAACGTAGAGTCAAGGCAATGACGTCTGTTGCAAACACACGCCTCTGATTAGTGGCGTTAGAGCAGGTTTCGGGAAACGTCATTGATGATCGCAGTGCATTCCTAAGGATGGGGATCACCAATAATCCACTTAATTCTAATTGGTCATTATAGCACCAAAATTTTTTTTTACCAATTACACCTGTGATTTTCAGCGCTTTGTTGGGTTTATATTATATATTTATAAAATTTACAATATTTATATACCCTGCTGTGAAACCGGAGCTAATCATTTTTTAACTTGATTTTGTCTAGTATTAGGACCACGCGTTATACTACATTTATAAACTACGTTTTCTTACATACATATTAAAATTATGGCTTAATGGATTATTTTGACTTCAAACCATGAAGGCAACGCATTTTCTATTTTTATTTTAATTCTATCCAAACTGATATTAATTATTATTTCTCTTACAAGTTTATGTATTTTTTTTACTTTATTGTTTAATAGTGTACAATATTTTTAGTCACGCTAGTACTTGGTACACCAGCAAACTGATATTGATTTGCAAACTCATTGATCATTATTATATCACTTGCTAAGAAAGACTCGAGCGTGAGTAAGATCCCTTCTTTTCATGAGCTGTTAAAAGAAAAAAATTTTCTCTTTTATTAAATAGCATTTACATTCATTGCTCATTGTCACTTAATAACACCATCTACAATCTGTTTTTATTATCACATCTCCCAGGTCTACGTAGCTGGAAGGCTCACTTTTTCACTTTTTGAAGTTATTGTATTGCATAAACAAATAAAAATATATTATTGGCTGGTGGCTGGTGAGTCATGCTCCAATGTACACCACAACAACAAAATGGATATTAGACAATCCCGCTGATGAATGTGCTCAATATCCTAATAACTACGCCTACACTTTCGCACACGTTCATTCAGAAACTCCACAATGTACGTCGAATCAGCGCTCGCTGAATATGTGCTTGAATCTAAAATCTCACTTCATAGCGCATCGTTCCACACCAGTACGATGTCCGAGCTCTTTTGACTTAAAGTTAAGACTTGTGGCCTACGGTATCTAATTTTTACATTCGAACAATTGAAATCCATTTTGTAGATTTTGCATTTAGCTCTTAAATGTAAGTCCATAAGCGTGAGAAGTGAGTGTGTTTAGCTTTCTCATCACTCAATTTTGAAAGTGGACGATGATATAACAAGACCATACATACCAAACTTTTGACGAAAAAAAAAACCAAATGGAACTTATTAATGCACCATACCATCATACCAAAGAGATAAACAGTCACCAATATCAATAAATCAAATACTTGTTTTTTGTTACATATTATTTATGCACTGATTGAGCTTTTGTTATTTCTCCCCCTGCCCCCTAAGCATCTATACTTGGTTCTTCTACTTCACAAAGTCTTACCACTTATTTTATATGAATGATAAGACTTTAAAAAGATAAATTTGTATACTATTTGATTTCCAAAGAAATTTTAACTTCGTTGAAGTTTCTCTGCAGTAAATACAATCCATAATTTCAACAAAGTTGACATTACTCTGGAGATCAAATAAAATAGCAAATAGTTTACAGACGTGGTGCAAATTAAAATTGATTTGACTACAACTAAACATTTAGAAATTGCATCATTACTTTTAATAATCGTCTTGCGCCATATATTATTTTTAAATATAGAAAAACGTCTGTTCAAACGTTGGTGATTAAGAGTGTTATGCCAAGATTGCTATGGTGATATGTCAAATGTGTTTAGTGCAAAATACTTCCTCACTTTTATGTAGAGACGAATAAAAAAGCACTGGACATTTTTAAAACTACTGAAACTATGAAAAAGTATTTAAAAGATCTTTGAAACCTTTTAAAAACGTGCTGTGCTTATTGTGGAAATTCAATAAATTAATAAAATGAATGCTTTAGTCAACTGCAAACAGTTCAGCTCTGGCTAAAGTTTATACCAGTATGCTTAGTCATTGGATTTCATAATATCTTTTTGTTTACATTCAACATCAATAAAATTGATTTAAAAAATTTACAAAGGCGCTGTCCATAAAATCAAGTTACACTTTGAGAGATAGGGGAGGAATTAGTAGTCATACGGAACTTGTTACTAAAGAGTTACGATATTGTGACGAGGAGGTAAGGGGGGAGGGTTAAAAACGGTCAAATATTGCGTGAAGTAATTTGTGGACAACCCCATATAGCTAATAATAAGCAGTTAATAAATTAAGAAACAACTGCAAAACCAACAACAAAATTATACAAAGCCAAGAGTAAAAAGTATCGTTTAAGGTGAAGTTTTAATAACAATAGTAAATAGTATCAGTGTTAAAATTCAATATGCAAGATTTGATTTTTTCAAACATGCATAGTAAAAAAATATGTAAAAAACACCTTTTTTTATTGCCGCAAAAGTTGCCGCAAACTTGTTTTTTAGTTGCCGTGACAATTAAATTCAATCCTTGTAACCTCACCACAACTCAAAATCATCACAAGAATAAAATTTGAAATAAAATTGAATCAAAATGATTGATAAAAATGAAATCAAAAGTATATTATAAACGACAACTTAGGTCGCAGCTGATCCTTTAAGTATTGAATTACCTAATAAAAAATATAAATATAAAGTTTTTTATTTACCTTTTTTATTTTAATAGATTCATAAAGACTTCAACTTTTATGGGAAAAAAAGATAAAGACGGTTTCTTAAAAAATTTTAAAATGCTTGTATTGTAGTTGTGAAGAGCTTTTAAATCAACAAAAGATGAATGACAAGTTTTATGTCAAACTTAACATGAGGATAAAGTTTTAAAAATTACTATATATTGATTATTAGATTAGAAGTTGAATTATGAATCATCTCCTCTTCACTGATAAGATTTTGAAATCTTTTTGTAAAACAACTGTCACTTTGCATGGTTGTAACGGTAGTAATTTTCATAGATTTGTTTGTGCCAGTCTACTTAACGGTTAGAAACACAAATATTTTGGTATTATTATATTTATTCAATTGAGACTTTGCTTTTGATTTAGTCGCTGAATGTTGTTTTACGTTGAAAATTTATACATCATTAAGTAAGAAAATAAATTAAATAATAATAAAACTAAAAATAAGTTAAAAAAAGTTTAAGGATTTCTAAATCTGGAATAATTTCTCAAACTTAAAGATTCACTTAAAATTTAAGTTGTTAAATTTCTTAAGTGTTATAATATCTCCACTTTAATTAGTTTGTTAAGTGTTATAATATTTCAACTTTAATTAATTTGTAAAGTGTTATAATACCTCCACTTTAATTGAATATAAATGTCAATGATGTATTTGCAAATTTGAAATCAAAGTAGATTCAGGTTCACAAAATAAAATTTTATTTCAAAGAGCATATAAATTAGCAGAAAATCTCGCTTGGTTTTACATAAAAACGAACATTTCAAGCAGTGCAAAAAAACCTAAACAAAAGGATAAAAAAATGCAGTTTTTTTTTATAAGGATTATAAAATATAAAAAAGACGTGGTTTGAAATTCGTTCAACAGGTTTCTTATATCAACTTAATAGAAAAATTATTAAAAACATTTTGACAAAAAATTTAATATCATTTTATTTAGTATTTGATTGATTTAATTTGTTTTATTACGCATTAATATTAAAACTTTTGTTATGTTGTATGTCTTAGTAGTAAAATAATTTTAATATATTACACTTGTCATTAAACATATATAACATTTCCATTCTATACATAAATTTTTGTTTAATTTTAGTGAAAATTTAGTGATGGATTTTAATAAAACATTTTGTAGAGGTTTTTTAAAAGTTTTGAGTTATAATATTGGTTCTTTTTGAGTTTGGTTACATTGGTTACATGAGTTTATACTTCTCATTACTCAAAATTTCTTATAAAATTAAAAAAAAATTATTCAACTAAAATATATTTATAAATATAAAAAAGGTTTAATTAAAATTTTTTGAACTTTTCACTTTTATTAGTTTATAATTACCCAGCGGGCACACGACGTTGGAATAACGTTGAAATAACATTGATCGACGTTGATCAACGTCAATCAACCTTATTTTAACGTTATTCCAACGTCGTGTGCCGCTGGTTAATATCCTATAAATTTTGAATCGGATAGAAACAAAATTTTTAAATTGCAACTATCTGCTCATTTGCTTGGATTTTAGTAAAAAGCTTGAATTTTTTTTAGTTGTTCCTTCCATCGTTGTTAAACTAATAATTGTTAAACTGGTACTTCTAAATATTGAAATTATTTTAGAAACGTATAGCTTTGAAATTTTTCTATTTCTAAAAGTATAAATAGTTGCGTTAAAAGTATAAATAGTTGCGTTAAGATTTCCTTAATACAACGGTTCACATTAGAATCTTATGAGCTAAAGAGATGAGAGAAGTTTCATTTTTGGAAAAAATAACAGACATATAGAACTGCGCCGCTATGAAAGAACAAAAAGACCCCACATGGATGAGGGAGGTTAC
The DNA here is from genome assembly GCF_038396675.1 of Hydra vulgaris. Lineage (NCBI taxonomy): Eukaryota > Metazoa > Cnidaria > Hydrozoa > Anthoathecata > Hydridae > Hydra > Hydra vulgaris. The sequence goes on along the minus strand of NC_088934.1, from coordinate 28,426,476 downwards.
TACTACGGTTTTTGTTACGTGGTTTTCAACTGCAGCATTTCTTTGAAATTGCAGCGAACAATTTCTTTAGTTTTTTTTTAACTCCATGTAGCATTGAAACGTTTGCAACAACAACCATTTTCAACAAAATAAGCGCTAAACTACCTGTTCCTACATATAGTAAGAAAATCTAGGTATAATTTTGAAGTAAGGTAAATAAATCCGTTACATGCAGCAGCAATCAATGAAGCTAGAGCAATAAGTATAAGGTAACCAACGGAGTATGAATCTTTACAAAGATTCCACATATTTTGTTGTATATACAACTGTAATAAATCTTTCAAAACATATCATAAGAGAAATAGAACAGGTCACACCTAGAAACCAAACGCGAAAAAAGATTATTATAGAGATCTCTAAACAACTAAATTACGCAAAACGTTTAAGCAATATAATTTGTGATGTTGAAACTAATAAAGTATTTATTATATCAGTAACGGATAATAACATAACAAATTTTTCATTTCGAGCATATTTCTTGTTTCTTGTTGTGCTATATTGCCCAAAAATTAATGTGATGTTAGATATTATTGTCAAAATAGCATTAACTTCAAGACTAGCAATTAAAAACAAGTTCTTTGGGTATTTTGCTGAATCTCTAAATTGCAACTGGCAAACTAAATCTTTCATATCCACCAATTTTATTTTCTATAAAATAAAAACAAAAAGAAACGAAAAAGAACAAGTTGCATATAATATTATAAAAAAGCTATAAAGACATCATTTAATTATGACCAATGCTGGTTTCTAAACTTTAAACTTTGGAATGTAACGCTTCTAAACAAAAAATCATTTTGAGAAACTTATAAACGCGGAAAGACCTGAAATTTCTCCGCGCAACGACCTTGTTTATCAAGGTTCGTGTTTCGTAGTTAAATGGTAGAGAGAGTGTCGTTACAACAATAAACTAGCCTCCTCGAGTGCAGTAGCCTTTTCGGCCTTGGGAAAGTTAATAACATTAAACAAACAAAAAAATTGCTGCTCAAAATACCTAAAAATTCATTTTTTTATAAATTACGTTTTAATACACATTTATTTGGAAAATTATAGAGTAAAAATTAATCTCCATTAAATTAAAACTTAAATATTTTACACATTTCTTAAATTTTAACTCTTTCATTTTGTACATTTTTTATTATTTATCTCTGATATTTTACACATTACTTATATTGTATCTCAAATATTTTACAAATAACTTATATTTTATTTCTAATATTTTACAAATTGCTTATATTTTATCTTTAATATTTGACACATCAGGGTAACCTGAGGCAAATCGAGACATTTAGGTTTTCTAGTGTTAAACATAATTTTTCGAAATAATACAGTAGTTTTGTTTTATTATGTTAAAAATTTCATCCTTTTTTTTATGTTTTAAAGTAGTTTTCATCAGTTTTTTTTCTAAAATTTGACATAGAAAAGTGAGTTTAAAGTTTAAACGCTAATTACTGAAAAAGATCGTCAATGTAAACTTGCTATCATCATTTTATGAAAGTAAACTTGCTATCACCATTTTATGAAAGTAAACTTGCTATCACCATTTTATGAAAGTAAACTTGCTATCATCATTTTATGAAAGTAAACTTGCTATCATCATTTTATGAAAGTAAACTTGCTATCATCATTTTATGAAAGTAAACTTGATATCATCATTTTATGAAAGTAAACTTGCTGTCATCATTTTATGAAAGTAAACTTGCTATCATCATTTTATGAAAGTAAACTTGCTATCATCATTTTATGAAAGTAAACTTGCTATCATCATTTTATGAAAGTAAACTTGCTATCATCATTTTATGAAAGTAAACTTGCTATCATCATTTTATGAAAGTAAACTTGCTATCATCATTTTATGAAAGTAAACTTGCTATCATCATTTTATGAAAGTAAACTTGATATCATCATTTTTTGAAAGTAAACTTGCTATCATCATTTTATGAAAGAACTCAACTTATTAATTGCATGTAAAAGTAAAACAGTAACTTACTTGGGAGATTAAGAAAAGTGCTTTCTGATAACCAAGAACAAAATCTAAATTAGTATATTAAAGATATAGACAATTTGTTTCGAGGTCTTTCAGTGATGGATATTAGATTGATAGCATTTGAGTTGCAAAAAAAATTTAATTCCAAATCCTTTTTAACAATGATGGTGTGAGGCGTTTTAAAACGCCACCCTGATTTATCACCCAAAAAAACAAAAGCAGTTTCTATAAACAGAGTATTTGGTTTGAATGAAGATAATATTAAAATTTATTTTAGTAATTTTGAAAATTTGTTAGATAAATATCATTTTGAGTTAGAAATATTAGCATCATCTCCAGATTTAAAAACTAATATTACTCTTATAATTTTAAGTTTTTTGAAAGATTCCTTGTTTATTTGAAAGATTAAATATATGCAAAAAAGTATTTTTAATATAAAAAATACATTTAATCATAACATTACTGCTATCATTATCAAATCCCTATGCTTTGTTTAATTTTAATGAACGCACAGCATCTAATAACTCTTTTTCAGTTAACTCAGCATTTTCCATTATTGATTTGCAAGGAGTCAAATATTTCTCATTGATAAACTCACTGTGTTTTAATTTTGATGCTAAATTTAAACCTGCATTGACAAACACCTCATTAAATGTTTTAGCAATCATAGATTCTTTTGTAGTATCTTGATGATGATAATTTAGTTTTTTTGGAAGACCATTTAGCTTAAGTGATTTTCCAGTTTTCAGAAAATAGAGAATTATTAAAAAGTTCCATAGAAATGCCATTTTATATTCGATTTGTAATTTTTTTTTTTTTTTTTTTTGAGGGGTGTATGACGCCTTTATGTGCGATTATAAATATTAGGAAATGATCCGATATTTAGTTTTTATTTTGTTTTTTGTAAATTCATTAATTATTATTTAATCAATTGAGGTTGCGCTAATCCTAGTAATTTCTGTTGGTTTATTTATGGTTGGAATGAATCCATTTTGAAATATGATGGTTATAAAATTTTTTACATTTTTATTTGTGTAGTAATCAAGCACATTATAATTAAAATCCTCTACAAAAAAGACACGTTTGCAACATGATATTTGCTTTTAATTAAATTTTGAAAGTTTTTTTCAAAATATTAGTTACTGCCAGATGGCGGTCTGTACACATCAAAAACAATGCCCGTTTTTGGTGGTATTATAACTTGTACAAAGCCGTTTTTAGTAGTTTTATAACTTCGATCTTTAATGATTAAAAATCATTACTGATTACACTAAATTCGGTTTGCGGTTTACAATTTTATTGTCTCAGAACTTCTTACTTGATGAATATTATAGTTTTGTAGTTGAAAATTTGAATCTTTTTTAACTTGTTTATCTCGACACCAGATCTTTGTGAGACAAATAATTTTAAAATTAATTTCAACATTAAATAAAAAATCTTTAAATTTAAATTTTTTTTTTAAAAGCTCCTAATATTTAGGTGTAAAATAGAAAATGCATTAATACCTATATCAGCAATAAGATTAGAAATATCAGAATTATAATAAGAAGGGTATATGTTGTCAATTATTTCATCAGTGTTAAAAAATTAACATTTGGATCTGAATGATTCTCTAAAAGTATATTTTTGTTTGTTTGGAAAGCCTTAAAGCTTAATTCGCGAAAACTCATATCTTCCTTAGCAACAAGAAATGTTATACTTGCAAAATACTTAAAGTATAAAATAATTAAAGATTTTTAGGTAATTTCCTGAATTCTTCTACTATTAATGTATCGTAAATTACAACCGAAAACATTTTTCCTATGTATCTTTATTTTCTCGAATAGTTTTTTCCTGAAAAATGCCGTTTTTTTTTCTTTTCTGAGTGGTGTGTTCTTAGTGCTGTGTTCTTAGTGGTGTGTTCTTAGTGGCGTGTTCGACACCTTTATGAGCAATTAAAAATATTGGGAAATGATCCGATTCGATATTATTATTCCAGTTTTTATTTTGTTTTTCGTATATTCATTAATTATTATTTGATCAGTTTTTTAATTCATAAAAAATGGCTTTTTTATGAATTTTTTATGAATTAAAAAAAGACAAATTTTTAAGGTGGTTTATCGTAATGAACCACCTTAAAAATATAATAATAATATTTAAAAAAAAAATGTAGACGTGCCAAGTTGCAAAGGGAAGTGTCTCAATAAATAAGAAATATTTAAAAGATTGAAAGATGTTGACAGAAAAAAAGCATCAAAGCAAGCTAGGAAATAACCTAAGCTTGATTTAGATGATAAGAAGCAAATAAATCAACAACAGCGACTCTAAAAACAAAAAGAGCAGGTTAATTTTAAAAATGTTTTGAGCAAAGATTGAGCTAGTCAAAATAGTGAATGGTATCAGTGCAAAAATTCAAAATGGTTTGGCTTTGTCAAGCATGCATTCCAAAAACAACTCAACCTTCAAACTGTTCTAGACTTAACATCATTTATTTATTTATTATTATTTATTTCATCATTATAAAAAAGAATACAATGTGTTATATAAATAAAATCTACATGACCGGGGCTAAAAGAAGACAATATTTGTCTTATCACTACGCCCCGACGTGCTTTCGTCGGCAAACGTGTACAACCATTGAAAGGTAAACATACACTTACTTTGTACCATTTAAAAATTATATACAAATAATTACAAGTATGTTAAGATCAGTTACTAATCTATAATCAAAAGAAAATCGTAAAAATTAAATAAAAAATAAACACACCTAAAAACTAAAGATAAGTTACTAGGATAATTTTAAAAAAATTTAAATTAGAGACAAGTTAATACGATAGTTGTTATAAAAGAAAAAAAAATGAAAAAGAAAAAAAGAATCTTAAAAAGAATTTAATTCATTAACATCGTTCAGAATTTTTTGTTTAAGTTTTTGTTTTAATAGAAAAAGTGAAGAACAATTTTTCAGCTGGTTATTTAATTAAGTGTTCCATAATTTCGGACCTCTGATGGCAATAGAAAAATTAGTAACCAAGTAGTACATTTTAGGTTGCTAATAATTGTAATTTATAAAGGGTACACGTAATTAATTTTATTGAAAAGTGTGTTAAATATTAAAGGAGTTACATATTAAAGTTAAATATTAAAGAAGTTAGGAGTTAGTGTGTTAAATATTAAAGGAGTTATGAAGTTTGTACATAAATATAACAATTTAATAAAGGTTTAAATGAAAAACATTGAGTATGTGATGATTTTTAAATAGTTCTTTAGAATGTGTGAATCGGCCTGCACTTGAAATAATTCTGACAGTGTGTTTTTATCTACTTAGCAAAATTACATTAGTGCTGCACCATCCAATATTTGCATAGTTTGCATAACAACGTTGTACAAACTATGGAAAAGTATAAAATAATCTTAAGAGAATCTTAAGAGGGAAAAATATAAGATTTGGTTTAAGTAGTTTTGGTTTAACAATTGCTTAGCTTTGTATAGTATGCCAATATCTTTCGAAATTTTATTTTCTATCGTTCTAATACGTTCTCTCCATGTCAAGTTTTCTTCAATTATCACTCCTAAAAGTTTTAATGATGACTCTCTAATTATTTTATAGTTGCCAATATAAAGATCAGGAAGTTTTAATGGAATGTTTTCTTTATCGTAAAGTCTATAAAAAAAGTATGCTTAGTTTTATTTAAATTTAAGGACAATTTGTTTGCCTTAAACTATTCCGCTAGATTTGTAAATTTCTTGTTTACTATTTTAAGTAAAAGGTTGACATCTCAATTAGAATAAAATACAGGGTGGATGCTCGAAATTCAGACAAAATCTCCTTATGTCGAACAAAAAACAAGATTTTGCTTATCATTGGACAAAACACCAACAACCTTTAAATCAATACTCTCTGATATTCCTATTGCTTTCCAAACAATAGGAAACAATTGATCACTTGATAAACCAGCTGTATTAAAGTATGCTAACGAATACGTGAAACGCTTCAAAAGACCACCAACCATTAAACACAGTATGTGTGATGCAAGATCCTTAGGTTTTTGTGTTTTTAGGCTAAAACATCTGTCAAATTCATTAAGTTCTTCATTCATGTCTCCTAACTCTGTAAACCCCCTTAGCTCTCCTGATGTCAAACAAAAAACAAGATTTTGCTTAATTTTCATCTCATCAAACATTATAATTGCTTACCTTTCATGATCTTTTAGCGTTTCTATTTTTAAATTTAAAGATAATCTTGAAACTATTTTTGTTTTTAAATTCTTTGTTGCGAAATTCAAACATTAATCAAAACAAACATTGTACTCTTGGGAAAAAAAAATAAAAATTGCAAATTTAGCACATAAAATGGTTTGGCTTCCCAAAAAGCACAGTTTATGATATTGCAAAGAGGTTTAATGATGGTGCAGAGTCTGTAGAACGAAAAGAAAAGACTGCTCAAAAACCAATCGGGAATAAGGCCTTCATCAGCAGAGTACAGTAGTCGATCAACAAAAACCCCAGCACCTCCATCAGGAAACTGAGCAAAGATATAAATGTATCTCATTACACCATGAGAAGAGTGATCTGTGATGACCTTTGGTACAAGTCCTATGTCCTGAAAGTCAGACAGATGCTGTCTGCTTCAATGAAGAAGAAGAGAGTGGCTAAGTGTTTCGTTCTTTTAGCATCAATAAAACATGAAGCTGCCGGTAAACTTCGTTTTTTCAGCGATGAGAAAATTTTTACTGTGGATGCCAAAGTGAACAGAAGAAATGCCAGATGGTTGGCTCAAGACCCAGAAGATGTCCCAGTGATTGGTCAGACAAAATTTCCAGCCAAAGAAGCCTACTTGGACCTTCTGATTAAGGTGGTGAAACCTTGGATGGACAAGTGTTCCAATGGTAGGCCATATGTGTTTCAGTAAGACTCAGCTCCTGCTCATACCTCCAATTTGGTACAGGGTTGGCTTGAAGAGAATCTCCCTATTTTCTGGTCGAAGCACTTTTGGCCTCCAAACTCACCAGATATCAATTCATTGGACTATTATGTCTGGGGCACTTTGGAACGTGAGACCGATAAATCAAGTCACAACACTGTTGAATCTCTAAAGCGAGCAATTACTACTGCAGCTGCCAACATGTTGGCCGATGAGGTGGAGCACGCCTGCTCTAGGTTCAGGAAGCGTATCGAGTAAGTCATTGAAGCTAAAGGCAGCTGGATTGAGTGAAATGAAAGCTCTTATATGTGTACATTACTGTTTTAAATTTCAGAAATATAGCTTTGAAACTAATACTTTTATTGTAATTTTTATTTTGTTTCAAAAAAGTCCGGATTTCGAGCATCCACCCTGTAAGTTCGTGTCACCTGCAAATAAAACTGAGTTTAAAATTTTTCAAAACTTATAGAAATTTTTTGCATAAATAAGAAATAAAAGTGGACCCTGAATTGAGCGCTGGGGAATACCACAAGTTATAGTCAAGTAATTAGTTTTTGCTTCTTCATAGGACATGTATTGTTTTCTCTTGTTTAGATAACTTTTGAGCCATTCTAAATATGTGCTTTTAATACCATAACTTTCAAGTTTTTTTATAAGAATGCTATGGTCTACTGTATCAAAGGCTTTGCTAAGATCTATAAAACTCCGAGGGTAGACTTACTTTCGTCAAATGCTTTAAATATATCGTGAACAATATTAATAATGGCGTGGTCAGTTGATTATCCTGGCTGAAATCCAAATTGTTTATTATATATAATTTTATTTATATTTTGAAAAGTTAAAAATCGTTTGTACAAAATTCACTCTAAGATTTTAGAGAAGCAAGGGAGAATTAAAATTGATCTGTAATTTTCAGGATTAGAAATGTCTCCTGATTTGAGAACAGGTATGACCCTCGCAATTTTAAGTGTCTTCGGATAAATACCTACTTTTAAAGAGAGATTAAAAATATGTAAAAAAGGGATTGTTAATTATTTTATCGATTTTTTAATTACATTACTACTAATATTATCAAACCCCACACTTTTGTTTAGTTTTAAAAGATATACTGCATTTAAGAGTTCTTTTTTAGTAATTTCATAATTATCCATCTTAGAGGTCTTATTAGGAGTAAGATATGACTCAAAGCTTACTTCAGTAGTTTCTATTTTTGACGCTAAAGTGGAACCTAGACTAACAAAATATTGATTTAGTGTTTCAGCAATTAAAGACTAATTTGTAATAGTTTTATTATAAAGTTTAGATTAATTGGAAGACTATTTTCGTCAGTTTGTTTCGTACCAATTACTTCCTTAATTATGTTCCAAGTATTTTTTGGATCATTTTATGTTTTATTAAATGTGTATATAGTAATATTTCTTTGACTTTTTAAAAACCATCTCAAAAATACGTTTATAATTTTTGTAATTAGTTTCACATATACAGTTATCACAAAAAAAAACTTCTGTTTTAATTGATTGTTTTTTTAATTGTTATTATTAATTGCATTTTTTAATTAAGTATTTCTTTCTCCCTAAATATGAGGGTAGAATTAATATATTTATACACACCTCAAAATGCTCTAAAACTTCAACAACAACAAAAATTAAAAAAAAAATGAAAACAAAAAAATTTATCTTTGTCCCGTTATCTTTCCCATTTTATCTTTTTCCGTATAAAAAAATGAATTAAAACACTTAACTGTTTCACTTGATTCGCTTTTACTTTATATCTCCAATAATGAACTTTTAGGTTTTACTTTTTTTAATTGTTTTTGTTTTTCACTCATCAAAATAATCAAATATATTTCATAATTTTGATTAGTATTATGTAAGTAATTGCACAACATAAAACCAAAAGAAATTCGCGGGAGTGTTAAATAATGATTTGATGAGTGGCTTTTTTATGCATTAAAAAATGACAAAATTTTCAAGGTGGTTCATCGTTTTTAAGCAGAGTATACCACAAAAAATGTTTTTCTAATTTAATAACAACACGTTAAAATTAAATCGTGTTTTAAAGTTATTAACTTCAAAATTAAGTTAATAATTTTTATATTAGTTTCAAAATTTCATCGAAGTTTATATTGATCGCGATAAGTTGATTTTTTACTTGAGTAAAATTTAAACACAAATTAAAATATGAATGTATTAAATCAATATATAATAATACAAAGTAATAAATAGTTAAAAAATTATATATTTAGTTCTTATACAATTGAAGATCTTATAATTACATTTAGTTTTTGTAAAATTAAAGGCAATAATCAAACGCAAAAAAAAAACATACACCCATATAAATCTCTTAAAGAATTAGAAAAAAAAAAGGGAACTCTTAAATTAAATTAGGTAAAATTATCTCGCCGGGTAAACAAAAGAATTCTGAAAAAATACTTGAGGATTTAAGACAAATTTAGTTGATTTAAATTGGTTATTTTTTAAATGCTGTCAACACTATTTCACACATCATAAGCCTTCCTTACCGTCGCACAAAACACAATCTGAGTTGCCATGGGTCGGTATACTGGTTCCGAGTGTGTATCAGAAAGGTTTACCTTTGAGTCATTGGTCAGAGATTTGTCTTTGCACAGGTATCTTATCCATCGTGGATTATCAGAGATATGATTACATTGTCTAACAGCTCTTTACACTGGCCCCTTACGGGAATGACCCTAATACAAAGATTTTCTGGTGAGGTCTTATTTCAGAGATTCTTAATGTATATCTATCCATATAATCGATTGCGGGCTCTTCGATATATGACTAACACGTTCCACATTATCATAGATTTATATTCACCCTTGTAACTGGCCTCTGATTATACTAAACTTGACGTAACACAAAGCAAGGACATCACCCTTAATGGTCATATTAACAATCAATAGATATAGTTATGTTTAATGGCTTCAATATTCCTTTTTTAAATAAGATGAATTTTTTCGTTTGCTTTAGAAAAGGCCACTTTTCTGGCCTTTTCTAAAGCAAACTTCTTGATCGCTGCTGTGAAATCCTTTGATCTAGCTATATCACTTTCAATGCATAATAAAGGCAAATTATTTAATTGAGGCTGTTCTATTGTTGATCAAATTTCATTCTTAATCCATCATATGACTAAGGCTGTAGACGTTTAAAAAATTTTGTTGATTGTGTCATATGGATTAACCCTCTGTTTAAGAGCAACTAACAACAGATCAACTATAGGCAAAACACACATACATTTAAAAATATCAAAAGACAACAACCCAGATCTTCACCATAATCCTACCTATGGCTCCCCTTGCGTTTTTGCTTTAGTTCATCTTTGTACAAATCGGTACCCAGATCTTTTCTTTCTTTTTCACTTGATCTGAATTGGCTCCAAAGAGAATGAACAAAATCACTCAATGAATAAAGCAGTTCCGTTGCAGTGTTGAGATTGATATATTATTGCTGCAAGTACTTGCTTGTTATATTCAACTTCTTCAGCTATTTTGACAACATTTGATATAGGATACCTTTTTCATGATAACTCATTATAATCTTTTAATCGTTTGAGAGTTTGGTGTATTTATACATTTTCGCATACTAAATGCAATATTAATGTTTTTTTTGCAAATATTGTTAATTAAATTAACAATATTTGCAATTAATAATTTCTGTTGCAAGTAAATACAGCTCTAAATTTTATACTACTCAAATACATGAATGATTAATGATCAAAATTTCTTCAGTAACGGAAGTGATAATGAAATTAGAGGTGAAACTGAAAAAAATAACTATATATTTTTTACTTTATGCGCAACGCCTCCCGAGCTTTTAAAAAATGAGAAACATATGAAAAGACAAGTTATCTGTTTCCCCAAAATAAAATAAGGTCACAAGTCGGAGAGCCTTTTTTTTTCAATAGGCCTGAGGTTGCAGCCTAATCATCCCCCGCCTTAATTCGGCATTGTGTTTGTTATAAATAATATAATTTGAATTAAATCATATTAATTATTATAAACTTATTACTCATTATGTTAAATTTTTGCAAAGTCAGAGTTTCAACTTTGCGCATCCTGTTATGGTAGTCCTTGATAAACTTTATGTCATATTAATTATTATTAATTCATTACTTATTAAATTCAATTTTTAACCTTCAATCTTTACCCATTTCTTAAATTGTTAAAGACCTTACTATATATTTTATACTATGTATATTATTTTCTATAATCTATTACTTTTAGCCTCCTAGAACAACGATATATATATATTCACTTCGTCATACAAACAAAGTTTGTCTAATGGAGTTCGTCCAGCAGTTTCTATGAAAAGATATGTGAAAAACAATAACGAGTATAAACATTTGATCAAAGTAGAAAAGGAAAAAACTTGAAAAAGTATTTAACAAGAAACTAATAATTAATTTATCACAATATAGTTTATTAAATGTTGAAAAACAAACCCTAAATAAATGTACTTAGTTTATAACTAAAAGTAATTTATTGAGTGAAGCACCAAAGATAATTAAACGATCTATTAATCTAAATATGTTTTTTTGGAAACTAAGAAAAATCAACAAACTCCCTTATTCCGCAAGAAATTGCAATGGACATCTACGATTTCGGATAACCAACACATAAATAAATATTTTTGAATAAAAAGCAGATATCGTTATAAAAAAACCAAAGCCCAAAATTTATAATCTTTTTTTTACCAATAAAGTCTATAGAGTTAGAGAAACTACGTGACAGGAGGGAGAAGTCATATTCAAAATAGCAGGTAAAGGTGGTGCCTTTATTCAAGAAATAGTACAGTATGTGAATAAAATTACCCATCTATTGAAAGATGTTAATACTTATAAACTCATGCTGCATAATTCTGCATATATGAGTTATGCAGCATGAATCATATATATGCATATATGATTCATGCTGCATAATGGCAAGAACACTAAATGACGTAAATATTCTTATAAACTACATGAATGTCCACTATATAATAGATGAAATAAAGGCAGATTTTTTCGCCATTATACACCTTGTTGCTGTTCAAGTTTCCACGGTTAACCAAAAACTCACAAAAAGGAGATGCCGTTGCGACCTATTGTTTCAGCATGTAATACACTTACCGACAACTTATCTAAATTTATAACACAGTTTACACAAACCATTTTCTGAACTTTTATTTTCTTTTGGTTCTTCAATTGTTTCATTTTATCTCTTCTAACTAATTTTTTTATAACAGATGTAACCTCACTCTACCAGAATCCCATACCAAAAAGGGATTAAAGTGATTCCAATTCATCATAGATCACCATAAAATCCTCCGTCAGCCTATAATAGTATAATTTTTGAAACCATTTCTTCATATAATATTTTCCAATTTGCTGATTGGTTCTACCAACAGATTGGTTGTGCATTAATTAGAAAGAGAAAGACCCTTCATATATTAACTTATTTATGGGCAGATTGAATGATAAAATTAGATCTTAGTTCCTAAATTCTGTAACTTTTAATAAACGCTAAACTAAAGACATTATTTTTTTTGCTTTATGGGTTTATGGAAGAATTACAGGGGTTATATGATTTCATGAATACCATCCACTCAACTATTAAATTTAATTTTAATGAACCTACTTCTTCTATTAATTTTTTTGATTTGTCAGTATGTACAGACAGAAACAGACACATCCAAAGTTTATTATACAGGAAGCCAACTAATAAAATAAGCCTTGTACATCATAATTCCAATTATCCATACCATAAACTAAAGGATTTTATATATTCAAGCGCTTCGCAACAATAGAATTATATCAGACGGGAAAATAATGCTAAAAACTGCTAACTTTAGCGCGGACTTTCGTGTAACGCGGTTACGTTGTGAAAGATAATAATTTCCTATTTTCTAGATCTTTAAAGTTTATTTAATAACATCTAAATAATAAACCCTTAATAATCATAGATGTAGATATATTACCCATAGCGACTCCCATGGCCGTTTTATTTAGTAGGCACTGTGCCTAGGGCCTACGAACAATTAGATACTACGAAAAAATTAATTACATTTTTGTCATTCTTTTTTTATTGAGTGATTAAAAATAGAGGAAAAAAGAAAGAAAAAATTCAAAATTAATCACTTTTATAATTAAAAACTGTTTTAGTTAAGTTATTAAACACAGTTGACTGAATTATAGACTAAATTATATAAACTTTGCTGCTCTTTGCATGAGCAAAATCACAAATAAAATCTTTAAATGATATTTTCACCTCTAAATTATTTTTAATTAAAAGAAGTGCAAAAGAAGACAATAGTTCTAGTCCCATCGTTTACTGCAGATAATTTTTGAAGAGTATGAGTTTTGAAAAAGATCTTTCACCTTCACAACTTATTCCAAAAAATTTAAAGATAAATATGAAAAGCAATACTTACATATGGAAAACTTGTGACCAACTTGTTTTCTATTTGGGTCATTATCATTTGAGCAACAGATTCTGTGTCTTCAAACATTCTGGAAAACAAAACAAACTCATCAGCAAATGCTTTTTCCAGATCTGATGAATATTTTTTAATTAATCAATAGAAACTATTTCATCACGTGACAATGATCTGTCATAAAGAAAACTGAACCTATAATGTAATCCTGCATAAGCAGCTTACCGTTTTTCCATATCAATTATAAGTCTGTCTTTGATCACATAATCACATAGAAAAAATGGATACAGAAATTGTTAATAGCATTCAAATTGAAACTGGTATTAATATTATCCAAAACTTCGTCATCAAATCTTTTATGCGCATCTTTGCATTTTGTACATTCTTTGTAGTCGAATTTTGTAAGAACTTATACCATACTTTCAAACGCTTTGAATTTGTTACGTGTTTCATAAAAGTGTTTTGCGAGATTGCGAGATCATTTTGACAATTTCACAAAACACTGGGTATCTTCATAATGAAATTGTTAATGTGACGATACCCAGCAAACACTGGGTATACAAAAAACGTACAATGTATGTTCAGTTTACGTCCTGAACGTCCTAGACCTTTTAGGAACCAAAATATTTTTATTTGGTCAGCGCGGAACGTTCAAAAGAAAGTCTGTATTACATTCGGAAGTGTGCCTTCTTATAACAAAACACATATCAAACAAAAATGTAAACTAAAATTAAAATCTCGTTTTATTAGTATCAATCCAAAATATTTAGTTTTATGGTTAACTTTTCGTAGATACTTAATGCGTGCACCATTTTTTTTTTATCTCTAAATATTTAGAGATGTTATTTAAATAACATTGAAATCTTAATAATAATAACTAACGGTTTCATAAAGAGTTGTTTGAAATAAATTAGATTGAAAGTTAGTAATTTAATTATTATTACATGAATAGATTGTTTCTTAGATTTTTTTACCAGTTTGATTTATATTTCGTTTTAGTATACATGAAATAATAAATTTAAAAAATATTTAAAGTATACTTATTTCTTTATATAGATAATTATATCAAAAACTGTAATTTAAGTTTTTGATAAAACTATAAATACAGTTTAAATATCTTTAAATATATAAATTTTTGCCCAAAATTTGTAAAAAGTTTAACTAAACATTATAACAAAGAAATTATATAATAATTGATTACTAATAAAAATATTATTAGTAACCAATACTTTTTACAAATTTTGTTTTTATTGCCACAGTTATTACTAAACTCAGATTTTTTTACATTTCATTTCTTTCATAAGGGTTTTTCGTAGTAGAATATACATTATGTGCGCAATCTTTATTGCCATTGTATATACAATGACAATTGTATTGTCATTGTATATACAATGACAATATACATTGTATACACGAGGACAAAAAGTGCTATACAACTTTTGTTGTTATGTTATGTTATACGAGAAAATAAAATTGTCATAGTATATTCTATGGCAATACAAGATATATGGTTTAATAAGAAAAGGAATTCAAAAATTAACATCTAGTCAATTTCTTTATTTAAAATGTATAATTTTTCATTTGTTTGGTTGATTATTATTATATTTTATGAATCTTTCTTCTTTATTTGGAGCGATATTTGTTTTTTTTATATATGTCTATGCTTTAAAAAAAAATTGCTACCCCAACCTAAGCCTGTAGTTGATCAGTACTTTTGTGCATGTTCTATTCATGTTATGTTTATTATATTATATATTATGATTAACAACCATAATTTAATCTTTCAGACTCAATTATTGGATTAAAGGGATTCAAGCCTCAAAGGGAGTCAAGTGAAGAAGAAGTATGTACCACATACGACTGATAAATATTATCTCATAAGATTGTTTGCAGATTTGATATATATATATATATATATATATATATATATATATATATATATATATATATATATATATATATATATATACATTCATATATATATATATATATATATATATATATATATATATATATATATATATATATATATTATTGATGAAAGAAGATTAAAGCCACACGATATTACACACTAAAAAAAAAAGGTAGAAATTTCTACCTTAGGGTAGGATATGTGATATACCTTTAGTAAGGTATAATTTTCTACCTTTTAAGGTAGAAAATTTTATTAAAATCAATTATTTGTCATACAATTTTCTAACTTAAAGATATAATTTTCTACCTTATAAGGTAGAAAATTATACCTTACTAAGGGTATATCACATATCCTACCTTAGCTAAAAATTTCTACCTTAATTTTTTAGTGTGTAGATAACAGTGTAGCCTATATATAGTGTTGCTTTAGTGATATATTCTAAAGCCTAAGAAATGCTGTCATATACATTTACGTATATATATATATATATATATATATATATATATATATATATATATATATATATATATATATATATATATATATATATATATATATACATATATATATATATACATATATATATATATATACATATAAATATATATATATATTTATATGTATATATATATATATATATATATATATATATATATATATATATATATATATATATATATATATATTTATATGTAATATATATATATTTAGAACAAAAAAAACTTTCAATTATTTTAACATTTAAATAGATGATAGATATCTGTATATTGAATGTTTAGGGAAAAACCTAATATTTTGCAGATCCTTTAATATGTTCTTTTAATGATTAGGTTGATTATGTTTAAATGATAAGGTTTTTTTAATTTTAAAAATCTGACTAAATTTAATTGATTTATTGGTTTCACAGTTAAGATCAAACTATTATATTATGCATAATAAAAAGTTGTCGTTTTTGAACGACAAAAATGAACTAAAAAATTGCGTTGGAGAAATCCTGAAAAGTGCGCCGGATAGAAAAGACGTCGGTGACCGTGAAAAACTAAACCATGGCAACAGTTTTTATGATGCTTTTTACATCTAGGGATTATCTTTTTCCGGATATATCCAGAATTTCGGATATTTCGGATATTTCTTTCAACTTTTATTGTTTCCAAATTTCTAAAAAGCTTTCTGTTTACACAAGTTTAAGTAAACATTTCTGCAATACATATGTTTTTAAATTTTTTAAGTCATTACCCATACAAAAAAAAAAAAGTTTCAAAAACATTGAGAAAGCTATTAGTTTAAAGTTAAAATAAGATAAATATGAGGGAAAAATTTACCGGGTTTTTTCCGGGTTTTTTTTGCGAAATGTTTTCCGGATTATTTTAATATGACCTACATGATCCTTGTAGATCTGCAATTTGAAATATGTTTTAATCTTGTGTATACTTTTAATTTTGTGTTTTATTTGTTTTAATAAATAAGACACACTGGTTGCCATTTCTTTTATGTTTCTGAATGTTACATTTTTGTCTTCAAAACCCTACAAAGTCTGTGATTGCTAAGTAAGGCTCATTACATAACAAATGTCTTTTGAACGATTAAAAGACGTATTGTCTAGACCAAGTTTTTATAACTGCTCTTATTCGGAAATTCTTATTTAAGTCTTTTTACGAATTCTTTAGAACGTCCTGAAGGGATGTATTTGAGCGTCTAATCTAGAATCAGTTTCAAACGCATCCGAGACGTTCTGTCTGAATGCTCATTGTATGTTTTTGTACGATTTCGTGCTCGCTGGATAGTGCACAACTCTATGCCACACTGCTGCAAAGCTTTATTGGCTATATCAACTTTTTTCCAAATCATACACATTAGCGCAGTCTCATAACGAATTTTTTATAAACGATTTTGCTTTGTAGATAGCTGCTGGTACTTGGTGTTCGATTTTAGCAATGTCAGACAATGCGAATTTCCAAATAGTTTGCATAAAAAGCTTTTGTAGCATTACTACGTGCTGACCATCTTGTTTCCGACAGATTTTGTAGGACAGAAATGTTTGCTATTCTCTTAATTTGTTCTTTAAATGTACTTTCTTTTTGGCTTCACCACTTCTGTGGTGAAGCCAAAAAGAAAGTATACACTGACTAATTAACACCAAAATATTTAACTGCTGTTGAACAACACTCCACAGCAGAACCAATCAAATTGAGGCTGTGGGAAGAGCATAGTAAACACTCTGATGATCAGTTGATCTCTCTAAATTTAGCTTATGTGCCAGAATAAATTTCACTCATATTGCTAGCATTATATGATATAATTAAGACCTAAAATTTTTAATAATGATAGCTTGAAATTTAAGAGTATTCACTACAAGATCAAACAAGTATTTTCCATTGTGATGTTCAGTTGAAACAAACTAAAGAAATCTTTTGACAACATTTCGATTTGGGATGACATAGCGAATAACCAATGTAAGTTGGTTCATGTGACTAATATTAGGAGTTGAACCTATGTTTATTCCATAGTACTTTGCATTCTTTATTTCAAAAATTATTTGCGTCAATACTTTGGAGCCTAATATATCAATGAACTCATTGCATATAATTGAAGATATAGATGATACATTTCCCTACCCCAAATTTCCATGTTTTTGGATGTTTTTCATTAGAAATGGATCGAATTCTGTTAAAAGATCAATGCAGCGAAGTTTTTATTGTTATGACAGTTATAACTGTTACAACAATGGAAACTTAGTTGCATAAGCTTACCGTGATGAGAGGGAATTGCATAAATGCAATTCACTCTCATCACGGTAAGCTTATCTTTTTTTAGCAAGAAATTTTAAAACTGAAATTATTCTTTTTTAAACTTCGATCCAGTATTTAAACGATTTCTCTTTTTAATTTTGGAAGTCTTTATCAATTAGTGATAAGAAGGACTAGTGGACTTCTAACGTTGCAACATCATTGATAGAACAGGAATATGGTCTTTAGATTTCTCATACAAAGTAATTCTTGCAGTTTCATTTTTTCAATTTTAAAAACCAGTTTGAAATTGATTGCAAGATTTATCGATACCACCATATTTGCAACCAAACAGCTTGCACACATAACATAGCAGTTTACTTGTTGCAGGAGAATAAACAAGCAAATCTCTCTTGACAACTGGTATCCATCAGACATGATTCCAAAAATTTAAACTATTTATAATTACTAAATAAAAATTACAAATTGTTAACGTTAAAAAATTATAAAGCATTTTGTATTTTAACTAGACAAAATAATGGAAAACCGGAAAATAAATAGTTATGAAGTCATGTTACAAAACGTGAATTGAGATTAAAAATATCAAACTGTTGGGTGTGTTTATAAAGTACGGTTCAAAACAATATCGTAAAAAAATGCTATGAACCTGTTTACAAGTTACATTTATTAGTGTTGAATTTAATTAATTTGATGCCGATACAAGCAAATATGCAAAAGTGCCTTGGGCTTACGACAACCTTAAAACAGCTATCGGATCACTTTTGATCCCCCTCCCCATTAAGCCAATAATTTAGTGAAAAAACGATTGAAAAGTGGTTTTATTCGTACATCTTGATATATATTTAGGTCTATATTTTTTATTTAAAAATATATGATTTTTTTACTACCACTCAAAAATCTATTTTTGTTGGTACTTAACATCGTTAAAATTAGTAGTTTTTTGAAAACTACCAATTTTATTTCTATTGTTATATATTTATACTTCTTTTATTCCTATTTTTATATATTTATATATTGGTGCATCTTATGATAGTTTATCATTTTTGAATTTTCAATCAAAAATTGTTTTCAGTCGAAGATTTTAAGAGATGATGTACCCAACAGTGAACTTATAGACATAGTTCTAAGCAAGATCAAAAACATCAAAAACTAGAAGAATATGCTTTGATACAACGTCATCTAATACCGGGTCAATTAAAGGACCAATTTAGAGGATCAAGCTTAAGAACTAGATAAATACCCTCTTCAAATAGCCTGTAGTCATCATGTGACTGAATTAAGAATGCTTTCACTTTGGAAATTAGTAACCAATAACAAAACTAATAAACCTTATAATTTTCTTTTCAAAAAGCTAAAAATATTTTTGAAGAACCTAATTTTAATCCAATCGACAATCTGAAAATGTCATCAAGACTCCGTTTCTTGACATTACAGCCATACATAAAATGCATCTGTACAAAATGTATGTACAAACCGAATAGCTATTGATGCCGCATTAAAGTCTCAGTGCAAACATTGCTAATATTTGGATTCAACAATGATACCTCTTTAGTAGATGGTGAGTTAACATAAGAGAAGGAAAAAATTGCATCAGCAGTTCTGTCATTTAATATGCCTAGTTCCGACTAATTTTAGGCTGGTGAACAAATTAAAAGTTGATATCAAGAAAATTTATAAAATGGATACAAATATTGGTGAAATACTAACATCCTTATCTGTCTTGGTTAATGACATTTCTTATCTGATTTTTGACATAATTGAGCTTGATAGGCAACGAATTAAAGACTAGTTCTCACTTCCACCAAACTATTTGCATACTCAGCCATGCTTCAAAATTTTTCAAAAATATGCCAAAACTTTAATTTTTGTAATTAACCGTTAAAAAGGATCCATAGGTTTAATAGGACAGTTATTCATAGATATTCCTATGAAACTGAGTAGTTCAACAGATTGCTCACGTAAGAAATGTTGGATATAATGGCCTAACCCTATTAAAAATTCCTACATCAGAAAAGTCAATAAAGCCAAACTCCAATACTTTGCAAAGCCTCGCATAAATGAATCACAAATGTTCTGGAAATTTTCAGGTTATTTTTAGCAATGAGTTAAATGAGTTTTCATTGGATGGAAGAGTTAAAGTTTGGTGAAGCTCAAATGAGCACAAAATATGTATCTAACAAAGAAGCATAATTAGGGAAGTGTATTAATGTGGGGTGAATAAGTGCTGCAGGTGTAGGAAACTTTGTATTTATTGATGGAATCATGGATCAATAGGTCTATTAAAATGTTTTGAAAAATAATCTAAAAGTAAGTGCCCTAAAAATATGACATACTGCGTTATTAACTTTTAAATTAGATAATGACACAAAACATACAGCCAAACGTATCAAGGAATGGCTCATATAAATTACTCATTAATAGCTAACCGACTTCACATACCCCAAAATCTCCAAATTTAAATCCCATCGAACATTTTTGGGATGATTTATATAGAAGACGCACAATTTGAGAAATCAGCAATAACTAAAATTAGTAATTACGGAAGAGTGGAGTTCAATCACTCCAGATACTCCCAAAAACTATTTGTACTATAAAAAACAGACCACATGAGCTAATGAAAGCGCTTAGAAGCTTGACTTGATAAACTGTTCGTTCATGGCTAAACTCCCGCAATATACATAAAACATCTTTTTTTGTCTTTTTTTAAAAGTTTCATTAAGACTTTAGGCAAGGCTCATTATATTCCCATAGGAGTCTGAATTTATCATTTTTATTACATGCGCGGTGTTCTATTTATTTAATTCTAAGCATCTGTTCAAAATATTTTTTTAAATTCTTTAATCCTTTCTTTCTTACTCGATTTTTCCTTATTTCACTAAGGCTTGTCAACTCGATCTAATCCTTTGTTGCATATTTTTGCGTTTTTTAAAATGTGATTAAAAAAGAAAAATTTTAAAAGTTTTCCAGCTCATTTTACACTCATTTGATCATTTCAGTTATAAAATTTTTAATAATTGAGCCTAACATATAAGTTTTATAGTTTTGATTTTGATCAAAAATATAAGTTTTCGATGATTTATAATATCTTTAAATATAATTTTATGAATACAAATGTAAGCAAATCAAGGTAAATTAGTTTTATTTATGTAAGGTATTTGTAATGTTTAATAAAAATAGAAATACCCTTTTGACCAAATTGTGTATATCTTTAAGGTGGAGATTTTTCTAATGTTAAAAATCTAAAAAAAAAGTATATTAAGTTTTATTTATAATAATATTTTATAATGAAACTTTAAAATATTTATTTTTTTGGAGTTTTTAAACATCTTCTTTGAATAAGCTAAAATTCTATAGCGTCGTATTTCCAATTATACATTTTCAAGATGAAGTTGAAAACATAAAATTTGTTATTGAGAAATTGTAGTTGTAATTGTAAAACATCAAAGTTTTCATGTTATCTTCAAAACAGGATAATATGAGTTCTTTTAATTTATAAATAACAACATTTATATTCTATTTACTGCCAATTTGTTTCAAACAGTGCTGATACACGTAAACTCAAGAGGCAGTGAAAAATCTTTCACTGCTACTGAAGGTTAATGAAATGTCCATTAATCAGTATCATTGTTCTCAAAGAAGTATTTTCAAATTCTTGCAAGTATTTAAAAGTTTTAATAAGCATTATATAAGTACTTGCAATGTTAATTTTGTTCAAAGTTCTAAAATGGAAAAAATGTTTCTTGCTTACACTGCTTCCGCTTACTTTTAGAAAGATTTGAATTTGAATAAAACTTAGCAGATTAACATGAACTGATTTAGTGATGAAAGTTTCAATTACTTTTTTGCAAAGTTTTGGCAGTTTATGTATTTGTTCTGAAAACAAAGTAAAAAAAAGCAATAAACGGATTTTTAGAACTTAATGAAAAATGCTAGAGGTTATAACTTTCTTGATAGAACTTTTGAATTATAAACATATATCTTTATGAAAATTAAAAAGCCAAAACAAAACTTCTTGAGTTAACTCTTTTTATCCTGTTAGTAAAACAATGGAAAAGAAAACAAGAAAAATACGCGGGAGTGTTAAATAATGATTCGATGAAAGTAGCCTTTTAATGCATTAAAAAACGACACAAATTTTAAGGTGGTTCATTGTTTTTATATAGAGTAAAACAAAAAAGATGTTTTTTAATATTTATTAACGAAACGATAAATTTAAATCGTGTTTCAAAGTTATTATTAATTAAATCAAGCTTTTAGTTTTTATATTTCATATAAATATCATTTCAATAAATATTATAAGCAAATGTTGCTCAAAATGTTTTTGGTTTTTGCTAAATAGTTGATAATTAATTGAACAATGTAACAATTATAAAAAACAATTTTTAGTTTAAAGTTGATATAACATTAATTATTGAAAGTTTTGTTTATTTTATTAATTTTATATTATCATTAAATTGTTTTTACTCATTTAATAAATTTATTATTCTTTATAATTATTTTAACTGATAATATATTAATTATATCACTGTATAAATTTTTAAGTAAAAATGTGAGTTATTTTGCAATAACCTCTTTGATAAATAACCATACACGATACCATTTCCAACCATATTTTTGTATATCCCATATTTTGAATTACAAACTGTTTCATCCAATTTACAACTTTTTTAAATCAGGAAGAAATTGTTTTTCTGTGCATTTAAAAAAAAACTAGCTAGAGAAATAAACGGTTCGTGAAGCTAAAAAAAGGCAGAAAATAAGTTACTTAACAGCATTGGCCAAAAGTCATTTCTGCTTACCTAGTATATCTTGTATACAAACATCAAATTTGCTCAACTTTTTAATTTTATATACCAAACTTAAGAAAACCAGAACCTACTAGTCTTGTTGTTTAGCTTGCGATTGACAGGAGAGTCTTTATTAAAATACGTTCACGAGTAAGCAAAAAATTGACCAAATTTCTTTTTTCGTAAAAAGAAAATCAATTCAAGCAGTAAACAACATCTGATGTTATTTTTAAAATTTAGAACGACAATAGAACTGAGCGGATTCTGTTTTATCATCCTCCTTTTATTAGCATCCAAATATGTTTACTCTTTTAAAAAACCTGACGCTTTTGTTTTGTTTAAGAACATGTTGATTAAAATTTGCTAAAAGTAAGTAAATAAAATATACATAAAAGTTTATTCAGAGATTTTGATTGAAAACGAATTTAACGTTGTTGTGTGTCATTTACTATGTATACAAAAAAACAAAAAACTTTATAGGCTTAAAAAAATTATTGTCTTAACAACAATAAATATAAATCTTATCATTAATGAGAATATATTTTCTTATCTAAAAAATTACCAAATAAAGCAGCTAAAAATAATTTCTTTTGTTCCAAAAAGTAAATAAATCTGAAATATTGTTGGAAACATATGTCACGTATTAAAACACACCGACAAAACAGCACATTAATAAAACATTTCTATACCTATAAAAGGGTAAAAAAGTAAGCATAAATATATCACATAATAGTTAATATAAATAAGTAGTAAACTATTAGATGTGTGGTTAAAACAACAGTAATAACATTTCAATAATGAGAACCAGTTATGATGTCACATAAAAAGAGTAAAAAATTTCTTACTGACCTTTAAAATTGTAAAACTGTGAGGCTTTTAAGTTTTCTTAATTTTGAAGAGTAAACTCTTCAAAAGATGCCAGAAGTTTTTTTATTAGCAGAACTACCGCAGTTTTTGAATTAATTCAAAATAGAATAAGTTTACTTGGATCAATTTTTTCGATTTCTCTGCTAGAAAAACTATCCATGTGATTTACTATTATTACACGTTGATTAGTTGAAACAGGTGTTGTTTTGCCCATTACATTATAATAAAGTAATAAACATCAAAAAACTCAACAGTAAATATAATATATTAAAATTACAAGATATTGCACCTAAAAAATATTAAGAAAAGACTTGTAAAATAGCAAAAAATTTTATTATTGCTCAATTCGCCTCATAGCATAGTGGGCCAGCTATGGACAAAAGTCAAAATTTTGATACGATCCAATCTGTCTGAAAATCATATACAATGCTATATATATATACATATATATACATATATATATATATATATATATATATATATATATATATATATATATATATATATATATATATATATATATATATATATATATATATATATATATATATATATATATATATATAATTAAAGTTCTGAAGTAATTTTATTATATTTGTTGTTAAATAATTCTTAATCTTCTTTCCGGAACAGCTTTATAATAATTTGGTGAAAAGTTGACAACTATATAATTTTGTTTACGTTATATCACAGCTTTATTTAATTATTTTTGCATAAAAACAGTATTGGTTGCTATTTTAATACAATTTAACATTTAAAAGGTAATACTTAGCCACCGTTATGGATGCTAATGTTATTTTAAGGTGTAATAAATGAATTTTAAATAGGTAAAACACAAAAGTTTAATGTTATTACTTAAATGTGTCAAATTAAATGCATCTTTTTTGGGGCGGGTTAGGGCAGCAAATGAATGGTTATAAACTGTTCTTTAACATCTTGCCTACGTCCTTAAAGCCAACAAACACTTGGTTTTAAGGACGTAGACAGACGTATTCGAGCTACATATTGAGTACAATTTGGTTGCTATGGTACCAAATTTTACATAGTAACAAATTATTTTAACATTGACGTTATTTTTAACAACTTTTTATACGTACTATGTACACTATATTAAAGACGTGTATTAAAATTAGATTCACACTTCTAATGGAAGTCATAAATTTAATTGGTTACTATGGATACCTAATTGCTTTAATTATTTTTGCATAACAACAATTTTGATTGCTATTTCATTTCATTTTAACATTTAAAAGGTAATACTTAGCCATAGTTATAGATGCTAAGGTCATTTTAAGCTGTAATAAATGAATGATAGAATTGGTATGACATAAAAGTTTTATTTCATTATTTAAATGTGCCAAATTTAAAGTATTATGGCTGAAATTTTAAAGTTGGATGTTCTACAATTGAAAAAGTTACATATCATCTTGGCCACATTGTTTTCAGTTCTGCCAATTAATGCAGATGCGTTTTAAAAGTACTGCCTTGAGGTAAGTTTATTTGTTAATATTATTTCTATACTGAGCTGAGGCTAACTTAGCTTTTGTAAGTAGATGATTGATTGCCTCTTCTAGGTGGCTCATTTGTTTGTTTAGAGCCACCCATGGTATTACATAACACAAAGTTTGCACAAGTTATTATTACACAGACATGAGGTTGTTAGGAGATTGGCCTTGCCTATTGGTATACTCTCTGAAGTGGCACAGGAAGCACGAAACAAGGATTTCAAATGTTTCCGTGAAAACTACTCACGCAAATGCAGTTGCTTGGTAACTAACTATGATGTATTATGTCGACTTTTGTGCTCATCAGACCCAATAATCAGCAGCATGAGGAGGTCAATTTCTCAAAATTAAAAATCTCAACTCCCAGACGGAGTTCCCTTTCCTTCAGGCTCCAAAAGTTGACTCACCCAAAAAATGATTTCTTTTTTTATGCATGCATATATGTTTTAGTAATGTGTTTCAAATTGTCAATGTTTTATTGCAATATTTTTTGTTTTTATTATTAATGACCTAAACTTTACATAAAATTATTTACCTAAATATTGAATATTTAATAGTTATTTAAAATAGGACTGTTGAAAATCCGATAAAAATTTATTCAAAAACCCATTTATCTGTGTATAACTAAGAAAAGTATCTGGTTGTTAAGCAATATAGGTATCCATAGCAACTAAATTAAAAAAATTATGACTTCAATATAAAGTATTACCTCGTATTGGTACTCATGCCAAAGTAAGTGAATATAGGGCTCTGCCACTATCAAAATAGGATGTTGCTATGTAAATTAGATATCCAAAAAACTAGCTAACCATAGCAAACTATTGAAAAATATTCCCTCATAAGAACCTCATATTAATGCAAACCTCATATAAATGCACAAACTAATTTTAAAGTATATAACAAACATAAAACATCTGCAACTACCAAAAATAGGTTGTTGCTAAGCAAAATTAGGTATCCATAGAAACGAAATATAAAAAATATTACTCTCATAAGAAGCGCAGACCTCATTTTAGTACTCTTGCCAAATTTAGTAAATAAAGAGCTAATATTTAATTAGTTATTAAATATGTCGATTAAAAGTGAATTCTGGCCCACTGTGCATAGCAACAGCTATACGATACCTCCAAAAAAATTTTACATAATTAATAATCTAGATCAATATAAGGAGTTAAAAAATTCAGAAAATAGCTCAAAAATATGGCTGGCAAAAGTATTTTGGCCACGACTGTATTTATATACATAGAACTACTATAAAGAAATACATGTTTTACTTCTTTTTTTTTTCATCCGTATTGTATAATATAAAACCTTCTTATGTTAAAATTATTTTTCTTAACTGATTTGGTTGAAAGAAAATAATTTGTGTTTCAATGAAAATGTAAGAACGACTCTAAATAAATGCTTAGTGACACTTTTTATATTAATATCTTTAATAATTTACATGTCAAAATATACAGGTAAAAAATTATTCAGATAAATATATGAGATATAGTTTGATCCACCATTAGCTACATGCAGAGTGTTATTTGTTATAATGTACTAGGAAATTACTCTATGAAACACTCAAAAGCTTGCTATTCACTTAAACAATTGCCATCCTGATCATAGAACAAAAGATTTTTTTTAAAAAAACAAATTTGAATCACTGAAGAGATTTAAGTCGGATAAAACTAGGATTATTCACCAAACTCGATGGCATCAATAGCAAAAACATCTTATAAGATTTTATACTTAATAGCACAGAACAAGAGATCATTGGCTGAAGAAGTTTTAACTTCACTTCAAAAAAATTCAAAAAAGAATTTGTGTCCTATTCTTTTTTTGGAACAACAGCAAAATCAACAAATATTATGGAAAATTTAAAACAGTTTTTCAATGTCAATCAATTATATAGAAAATATTTTGATACTTCCTACATAATTCATTACTGATGAATCCGGTTATAATGGCTTGTAAGTCTGGGTTACAGACCTAAAACCCATGATTAGTTAAGCAATAGAGATTCTCATTATCAAAAATTATCATTAACTTCTTGACTGTGGTCATTCATCACTTCTTGACTGTGGTCAGTAAAAGGAAAAAAAAAGTATATGACATACAGCTATACAAACTTTCCATGTAACACTAAGCTCAATACTCTCAAATGTATCATGCACATATTTTATCAAATCTACTCTTTTAAATCCCGAACAACAGTATAAATGTTATTTTAAACATTTTCTCACTGTTTAAAACTAGTAATGAGTCATATTTTTAATTATTTCGAATTATATCTCTCTGAGGCATATCTACCAAATTAAGGTACGTGCTTGCGTTGTTTCCGTATAATACTACAACTTGTTATCCTTAAAACATGATATAATTTAAGTTTAACCGCTTCTCAAAAAAAGGCCCCAACTAAGGAGATGCAATTCAAGTTTACTACTATTTCCATTGAATTATGAAGCTCAGGAACTAACTTTTCAAAAAGAGTTTTAGGATCTTTCTCTTTGTATAAAAGCCTTGAATTTTTAACATTTTTGAAATATGACATTTTTAACTTCTTTTTTCCGTTTATTTAGTTCAGAAAATGTATGTATGTAAATAAAACAAAGTATTTACTAGAAAATAATAAGAGAAAAAAGAAAAAACTACAAAACATAGAATTTTCTCAAGGATTTCTTTCCTTTACAGTTTTCCAGGTACTCCACCTCTTATGGAGGTCATTTACGTTTCTGTGCAATTTATACAAATAATCTTATGATAATTGGTTACATCTGTTTCAATTGCATGAGTAATATTTTGAACTTTTGATAACTTTTTACCAAACTGCGTGTAACAAACAGTAAATGTTTTATATAAACAATCCGCCATTTTTCACACAATTTGTTAACTGGCGGATTTTCAACTTTTTGTTGAATTTTATAAACTTTTTTATGGTTTAAAAAAAAATTTTTTTTCAACTCCTCAGAAGTTCTAAATAACATAAATAATGAATACTTTGGAACAGTGGAAAAAAAAAACTAGATCTCGGGAATAACTAACTATGACGGTAACGCAGATCTACAGTGGCAACTATTAGAAAAAACAGACTGGAAAGACTAAATCAATTGCGAATGGAATGTTTGCAATAATATTTTTTTTCATACGACCAACTATTTTCTTTGTTAAGTAAAAAATTTATTTATATAAATATTTAGGAAACACACTATATAGGCTTGTGGTGACATAGAAGGGGGTGTAGGATGTCCCACCCACATCTTTAACCGTCTTCGATAGGCATTGCTAATAAATAGTTATATTGTGCGGAATTACGATATGAAAAATACTGCTCAAAATATCATACTTTTGTATCTTGCTTCGATAATGCGGCTATTTGAACTAAAATTACTGTTTCAAATAAACTCGTTCTGTTTTTAATTAATTTAAAAATTGCGTTAACCCTGCAATAAAAAACTTCTGGCGTCTTTTGATGAATAAACATTAATAAAATTTAAAAACCTCAAAGTTTTACAACTTAAAAAGTTATATAGAAATTTGTTAGGGTAGATCAGTGCATATTGGGACAGTAGGACATAAAGGGACAGTTATGCCTGAAGCCTTATATCTCAGCTAAAATTAATTTTTATTTTTCAAAAAATTTTTTTGATAAAACATTTCAAATTATTGCGCTTTATCATTGTAAAATAAAATAATTTTAGAAATACCAAAGTGTATTAAAAGTACCAAAATGCATTGGTAAGTTTGCAACAAACAAAACTTACGTATTTTCTTAAGCGATAAAACGACAAAAGATTTATCTTTTGTTGTTTTGTCGCTTAAGAAAATACGTTAAGAACTATTGCTAATTTGCTTTATATATAAAAAATTTATATTTTTTCAAAGAGTATTTTTTATTCTCGATTAGAATCTAGTTTTAAAAGAATATCTGAAATTTAACTTTTTGAACAGTATTAATTTCAGTAAAATGACTTTTGTGGAGCATATTGGGACAACAAGTTATTTACATAATTAACTATATTACTACCATTTTGTTTACCGTTTGACGATTTTATTTTTAATATAAAACATTATTTTCATTATTTAGAAAAGCAAAATTAGTAATAAATTCAAAGGAACTGTCATTTTTATAACTTAACTTCGATTATTAATAGTGTTTTATGTAAACAGCAATGGTAAGAAATTATATAAGAAAGATCAATCATCCAAATTGGGATGAAATCCAGTTTTAGCTGTGAGTAAAAATAAAATTAGAATTCCAAAAGCTGCTGATAGGTATGCTGATAGGTATGCTGATAGGTATGCTGATAGGTATGGCATATTTAAATTTGCTCTACATTGGCATATTGCTAATAAGCCAGCTCATCAAAAATGTTGCCAAAATAGTTTTAGGAAATTTTTTGTATGATTTTTGTGATCCTTAATATTTTTTGCTAATTTTAAATTTAGTAGTAACAATATTTAATAATATACTAGCTTTGCCCTACTTAAGTTTTAGAACAATTTCTTAAGTTTGCCCTACTTAAGTTTTAGAACAATTTCTTAAGTTTGCCCTACTTAAGTTTTTAATTTCTTAAGTTTAAGAGTATTTTATAATAACTCAAAATAAGGTTTATTTAATTTTATTTCTCTTTTTGTTGTGTATGGGTGTATGGGCATGTAGCTTGTATGGGTATGTCAACTTTTTGAGAATTTAATGATAAAATGATGATGTTTAAATAACAAAATGCCTTCAGTTTTTATTATTTCTAAATCTTTAGAACTAACGAATAACTGCTGTCTTTTACCTGCCCCGTTTTACCCCAATCACTTGCAAAATGTAAATATTTTGCTCGTCTAAAGTTTGTTACTTTGATCGTTGTAGTTTATTTTCAAAATTTTTTGTTCGTTTTGCTTTTTTTTTTCAAATATCAATGAATTTTAAGAAATATATAAAAAACAGTCTCATCTATATAAAAAGAATTGGGCGGGGTTCTAGGGTTCAACTAGTTCTTATTATTGAAATGTTATTACTGTTGTTTTAACCACACATCTAATAGTTTACTACTTATTTATTGTATGATATATTTATTTAATTAACTATTATATGATATATTTATGCTTACTTTTTTACCCTTTTATAGGTATAGAAATGTTTTATTAATGTGCTGTTTTGTCGGTGTGTTTTAATACGTGACATATGTTTCCAACAATATTTCAGATTTATTTACTTTTTGGAACAAAAGAAATTATTTTTAGCTGCTTTATTTGGTAATTTTTTAGATAAGAAAATATATTCTCATTAATGATAAGATTTATATTTATTGTTGTTAAGACAATAATTTTTTTAAGCCTATAAAGTCTTTTGTTTTTTGTATACATAGTAAATGACACACAACAACGTTAAATTCGTTTTCAATCAAATTCTCTGAATAAACTTTTATGTATATTTTATTTACTTACTTTTAGCAAATTTTAATCAACATGTTCTTAAACAAAACAAAAGCGTTAGGTTTTTTAAAAGAGTAAACATATTTGGATGCTAATAAAAGGAGAATGATAAAACAGAATCCGCTCAGTTCTATTGTCGTTCTAAATTTTAAAAATAACATCAGATGTTGTTTACTGCTTGAATTGATTTTCTTTTTACGAAAAAAGAAATTTGGTCAATTTTTTGCTTACTCGTGAACGTATTTTAATAAAGACTCTCCTGTCAATCGCAAGCTAAACAACAAGACTAGTAGGTTCTGGTTTTCTTAAGTTTGGTATATAAAATTAAAAAGTTGAGCAAATTTGATGTTTGTATACAAGATATACTAGGTAAGCAGAAATGACCTTTATATACTATACTAGGTATAGTAGAAATGACCTTTGGTATTTACTAGGTAAGCAGAAATGACCTTTGGGCAACGGGGTTAAGTAACTTAAACTCTGCTCTTTTTAGCTTCACGAACAGTTTATTTTTTTAGTTTTTTTTAAAAACCCACAGAAAAAAAAAATTTCCTAACTTAAAAAAATTGTAAACTATTCAACAATAAAACCAATAAAGTATTTTGTAAATTGGGTGAAACAATATGTTATTTGAAATACTGCAGAAACAAAAATGTAGTTGGAAATGGTATCGTGTGTGATTTTTTTCAAAGGAGTTCAGTTTTTTGCAAAATAACTGACATTTTTTATTAAAAACTTTTTTTATTAAAAACTTATTGATATAACTAATATAAAATCAATTATAATACTTATATAATTATAATACTTGTAAATTGTGTACTAATGTACTAATTGTAAAAAAACTGTAAATAATAATGAAAAGTTGTAATAAAATAATGTAATAATAAAATAGTTGAAATTTTCAATAAATAAATAAAATAGTTGAAATTTTCAATAAATAAATAAAATAGTTGAAATTTTCAATAAATAAATAAAATAGTTGAAATTTTCAATAAATAAATAAAATAGTTGAAATTTTCAATAAATAAATAAAATAGTTGAAATTTTCAATAAATAAATAAAATAGTTGAAATTTTCAATAAATAAATAAAATAGTTGAAATTTTCAATAAATAAATAAAATAGTTGAAATTTTCAATAAATAAATAAAATAGTTGAAATTTTCAATAAATAAATAAAATAGTTGAAATTTTCAATAAAAAAATAAAATAGTTGAAATTTTCAATAAATAAATAAAATAGTTGAAATTTTCAATAAATAAATAAAATAGTTGAAATTTTCAATAAATAAATAAAATAGTTGAAATTTTCAATAAATAAATAAAATAGTTGAAATTTTCAATAAATAAATAAAATAGTTGAAATTTTCAATAAATAAATGAATAACGCCTTGTCAATTTTTAACTAAAAACTATTTTTAGTTGATAATTTTCAAAATTTCTTGAGTTTCCTGTGAGAACCTTACCAGACAAGTGACTTTTATCTATCCTCAATTTAAGGCCTCGTTCCCATTCTTCAAGGATTCACAGCGATAGGTTAACCGTAAATGGACAGTTTACCAGGTCGGGGTTTTAAGCTATTATGCTATATATTTTAATAGTCTAAAAAAAATTACAAATATAATAAAATTAGTAACTTCAAAAAACAAAACTAATTAATAATAACAAAATAAATAAATTAAAAAAAGTTATAATTAAAAAATTATATAAAGATGAAATTAAGGAAAATGCGAAAATAAAATAAAGGCAAAAAACCTGAATATCATACACGCACACACATCTTTTTGTTCTTTTTATTACATTTTAAATAAGTACTTCGTTAGAATATTTAAAATACAAATATGCAATAATAAAAGTATGTATATATATATATGTATATATGTATATATATATATATATATATATATATACACATATATATATATATAAATATATATATATATATATATATATATATATATATATATATATATATATATACATATATATATATATATATATATATATATATATATATATATATATATATATATATATATATATATATATATATATATATATACTTATATATATATATATACTTATATAAATGTATGTATATACATGTATATAAATATATATATATACTTATATATATATAGATATATAAATATATATATATATATATATATATATATATATATATATATATATATATATATATATATACTTATATATATATATATATACTTATATATTAGGGTGCTGACTTTTAGGTAAATTTTTGGTATCTCCAGTTTCCTATATAAAAAACTGATGAACTTTGGTTTGAAAGCAACTGAAAAATCATTGGTTTTATTTAATTTTTGAAAAAGGTTACCCACCATCACCCTTGATTACACACTGGCCCCTATATATCATTGAATTTTTTTTTCTTCAGAAGTGTACCAACCTGGGTCTTTATAGAATCCGAATTTTATAGTGATTTCAAAATTCATAATCTTTTCTACTAAAACTTTTTTTTTAAAAAATTTTGCAAACAATATGTGATAAAAAATGACCTTTTAGTTAAAAATTGTTGTTTTTTTTTTATATTCAATTTAAGCAATTCATTTTTATTTGAAACCGCTTTTATTTCTAAAATCTCTATGAAATTCTGGTTTTTTGAGACCCAGTTTAATATAATTTTAAAGAATAAAAAATTCACTGATATTTGGGAGCCAGTGTGTAATCAAGGGTCATGGTGGGCGGCCTTTTTCAAAAATTAAATAAAACCAATGACTTTTCAGTTACTTTCAAACCAAAGTTCATCTATTTTTTATTCAGGAAACTGAACTTTTCAAAAAGTCATATATATATATATATATATATATATATATATATATATATATATATATATACATATATATATATATATATACATATATGTATATATATATATATATATATATATATATATATATATATATATATATATATATATATATTAGGGTGACACAAAATGTGTAAAAAAAAAAAAAAAACCGCAGTACATTTTCCGGTTCTAGCAAACTTAGAGATTATACAAAAAAAATTTCAGATTCCTAAGTGATCAGGAAGAGCAACATGTAAATTTGAAAATTTTACGTTCGAAGCATTTTTTATTTCTTCACTTTATTTTATTATCTTCAGATCATTCACAAAGTTATGAAAACATGTGTCAAAAACTTAAGATGTTTCTAAAACATATGTGGTTATTTACTATTATATAAAAAAAAGTTTAATTGCAGCATAAATTGTGTGGTTTGCATTTTAATTACTTGGCAACTTTTGATTTATTAATTACCTTACTCTAAACTTTGATTTATATACTATTTACATATCCGTACAAAGTGTTCAAAATCAAAGAGAGAAAAACCAAAGAAATTAGCCAT